>NC_140477.1:23192591-23322591 GCF_051167445.1 Perissodus microlepis | reverse complement strand
CTTTTGCCAACACCTGTGGAGTGCTTTATTCCAAGACACTGACATTGTTTTAAGATGTATGGATAAAGTTTGGCATTCCAGGAAAACCAGCTCTCTGATCCAGCGCAGAATCAGCACAGAGCTGTGTGTCTCCTTGTTGCAGGGCTGATAAGATGAAGGGTTAGTGGCTAATTCTGCAACACTGTTGTAATGTTGTGAAATGACAGTGAAAGGGGAAGTATAATGATTGTGTTGCTCCAAGGTGGTTTGACAATAGCGAGCAGTTTACTGCAGGCTGGAAGAAATTTCAGACATGGGGTTCATCCAGAGTGCAGTGCCTGGGCACGGCCACGAGGTGGTGATAGAAGTTGAGGTGGGTCAGGGTTAGGGTCTGATGAGGGCTTTGATGGGTGACCTTCAGTCCAGTTGGTGTTGTTTGCCTCTCCTCAGACCTGGCTGCAGTCTGCTGATTATAGAAGAATCTGCAGTACAGAAAAGCAAGAACAAGCAGACCCCAGACCCACTGCAAACACTAAATAACGAGACGACTCCATGTGGGTGCCAGACTTAAGAAAATCTTTGTGCAGAAGCGAATCGTGTTTCTCTCCAGAGATTCGTGGGATGATGTTTGCATGCTTCAGCTCCACCCTGAAGCTCTGAGTCTGCCATTGGATTTTTCCATTCACTGTGAACTCCGATGGAGGGCGTTCTTAAACGCAACACGGCACCACCTTTTGATTACAGTCTCTCACAGAGGGCCTCACCTATTACTGCTGCACTTTGCTTAAGTTTAAAACAACTTACAATATCAGATCACAGCTCATCATTTTCGTACGAAACTTGGAAAAAAAGAAAGTATACTTTATTGATCCCCTTGGGGAAATTCCTCTCTGCATTTAACCCATTCACTCAGTGAAGCAGTGGGCAACCATTGGGCGCCCGAGGAGCAGTGTGTATAGACAGTACCTTGCTCAGGGGTACCGCAGGGTAGCTGTTCAGTGGATTTGAATCACTGGCCTTCCGATCATGGGGCCACCACTCTACCTACTGAGCTATCCCTGCCCTAAAAAAAAGGATGCTATGTCAGAAATGGACTGTGGTCAAAGAACAAATGTTTGATTTTAATGAGCCAAATAAAAAAAATCACATAAATTAAAAAGTCAGCGACAAACAGGTCATAAGACATTTTTACTATTAGTACTTTTACTTTATTTAAATGTTGCTGTTTGTACGTGAGATTATAGATAAAGTTTTATTGGGGATGACCACAGTGGGGGTCACGTGTTAAAGTTGCAGTTAAATAAACGTGAATGAAAGAATCTGCAGGAAAGTTTCATCTTTTTTAAACTTCATGATTTTTCCGCCCCGCCCACTGCATGTCAGCGCGCGGGTCTGCGGACGTGGCATGCGTGCTTCCTTCTTTCCTCTCGTGAAGAAGAACCAATGAGTAAAGAGTCCGCGGACAGCAACCCTCTAGCATCATCGAGGGAGCATGACGTATAACTGAGGTGGACCAATCAGGTCGAGGGAAAAGTCTGACGCGGGCTCTGATTGGCTGCGGAGGCCCAGAGGCGGCTCCGCGGGGTCGCAGACAGCGGGGCTCGGTGTGAGGAACGAGCAGAGCAGCGGTCGCCAGGTGTAAGAGTAGCACGCGCACAGGTGAGAGGACAGCAGGTGAGTTGATGCTCCAACAGCTGTAGCGAGTTTGAGGCAATCTGCAGTTTTATGAATATTAAGCAGAAACTGTGATGTTTGTAAAACCAGAGTTTATTATCATGTGACTGACGTTTGCGAGAGAAGCTGACTGTGAGTGAAAATATTCAAAGAGGAATTTAAAGCTTAAAACGTAAACTTTGTTTCTGTGTGTGTGTGTGTTGTGTGTCTGTGTCTTTGTATGTGTGTCACAGTGTGTGTCAGGATGGTGCGTCCAGTGCTTGTGTTCCTCATCCTTGCTGTGGTGGTCAGCAGCAGCAGTAAGCCCACAGAGAGGAAAAGTCGGGTCCATCATGAGGAGCCTCTGAGCGCCCTTGAGCATGACGACCAGAAAAACTTTGACTACGACCACGAAGCATTTTTGGGACAAGAGGAGGCCAAAACCTTTGAGCAACTTCCTCCAGAGGAGAGCCAACGCAGACTCGGGTGAGTTCAGGTCATCTGAAGCTTCGCCTGGTTTTTCTGAGTGATGAAGAGAAGCAGGCCGGCCTCGGCTCTCCACATTGAAGTACAGCCCGATCAGACTGTGGCTGAGCGCTGTGCAGGGACAGGGTCCACAGAGCATAATGAGAAATTCAGACAATCACTTCCTGTAGCTGCGTCATGCTGACCGTGAGGAAATAGACGTCCTCACTGGTCGAATCGTCTGCACCTCCAGCTGCTGCAGACGCAGGAGAAACTTTACATTTTCAACTCACATACTCAGCTCAGCTGTGTTCACAAAAAACTCAATACAATTAAAATAAAGTCCAGTGTATTTCCTGGACCTGTGAGCTCAGTTTGGGTTCAGTTAGGTTAGATATTTCTCAAGTCCAGTCTTTATTTTTGTTGCCTCTCATTAAGATGTTGTTTTTGGCTTTGCGCTCTGGTAATTCGTGTCTCTGCAGCATCATCGTGGATAAAATTGACACTAACCGCGATGGTTTCGTCTCTGAGGAGGAGCTGAAGGCCTGGATCAGAAATGCTCAGAGGAAGCACATCTATGACAGCGTGGAGCATCAGTGGAAAGACTTCGACTTGAACGGCGACGGCCGCATCAGCTGGGACGAGTACAGGAATGTGACATATGGCAGTTATCTGGGTCAGGACTCCATCTGAGGTTATTAGGTCTTCTTTGATAAATGTTATTGTGCTGTAATCAGTCTGATCAGGTCTCTCATTGCTTGGTTCCAGATGACCCTCCAAAGGAACCAGAGTACAACTACACCCACATGATGTCGAGGGACGAGCGGAGGTTCCGGGTCGCAGACAGGAATGGAGACCTCATCGCAGACAAACAGGAGTTTACCGCTTTTCTTCATCCTGAAGAACACGAGTACATGAAGGACGTCGTGGTGCAGGTGAGACTGATGTCGTGGGGTCATGTGACCCACTGTTTCGTTTCAAATATTTAACTTTCTTTTTTTGTCACAGGAAACGATCGAAGACATCGACAAGAATGGAGACGGGTTTATCGACCTGAAGGAGTATATCGGTGAGGTTTTATCGATCAGGTGGAGCATTAGAGGAAACAGGAAGCAGCTGATCTGAAGGTCAGGAGGTCAGGCCTTTACCTTCTCCTGACAGACAGACTAGGCAGTGATGGTCTCATGATGAAAATGGACCTTGGAGCCTATGCATGCTTTTTGTGATGTCAAGCAGCAGGGGGCAGCACTGTGACGAGCTCGCTGCTGAATACCACAAAATTTACCTGCGGCTGAATTTATTCTGTGCGCTGCAGCTTTCCTTTTTATGATTAGCCAATCAGAGTGCTTGTTAGGTGGAAGTGTGTGTGTGTGTGTGTGTGTGTGTGTGTGTGTGTGTGTGTACAGACTGTAACCAAACAGATAACAGATTTAAGTTCCTCTTCTAAGTTTGGTCACTTCCTGTCACGTCCAATTGCCCCTCCCTGAGCCTGGTTCTGCCGCAGGTTTCTTCCTTTTAAAAGGGTGTTTTTCCTTCCCACTGTCACCAAAGTGCTTGCTCACAGGGCGTCGTATGATTGTTGGAGTTTCTCTGTATTATTGTATTGCCTTGAGGAAAATGTTGTTGTGATTTGTGCTATATAAACAAACTGAATTGAATTGTCGTAGGTGACATGTACATGTCTGAGGACGGCGAGGAGGAGCCTGAGTGGGTGGCGACAGAGCGTCAGCAGTTCTCGGAGTTCAGAGACAAAAACAAGGATGGGAAGATGGACAAAGAGGAGACGATGGACTGGATCCTTCCCTCTGACTATGACCATGCCGAGGCCGAAGCCCAACATCTGCTGCACGAGTCTGATGCAAACCAGGTGAGGCTGAACCAAAAGCTCCCCTCGCAGCTTTCTGTTTACCTGCTTGCATCTGTAACAGCTGATTTTTGTGTCTTCAGGATGGAAAACTGAGCAAGAAAGAGATTCTGGACAAGCATGAGGTGTTTGTCGGAAGTCAGGTGACAGACTTTGGAGAGGCGCTACTGCGACACGACGAGTTCTAGAAGGACACATGATTGAAGCGTCGCTGGAACAAACTGCTTCTGAATTTTGGTGGAAACTTTATGGAGATAATTTATTTTTAGAGCCAAAGAAGAAAAAACAGTTTTGATGTTCAACAGTTACTGCCAGGTTGTTAGGCCAGACTTTTTTATTTTTCGTATGTGTTTTTGCTCCTCACGAGTTTCTGCAGTACAGAAGCGTAAAACACTGACCCGCCATTTCACTAAAATCCACTTTTATTTCATTTAGCGTTGAAGAAAATTATGTCATTGGGACACAGGTGGACTAAAAGGAGTGCTCATGTGAGTTCAGGTGAGAGCGCCTTACTGTCGTAGCTGTGTTGGTCATTCGTAAAAAAATCTCACGTAAACGTTTTACGCTTCGTACTTCAGAGCGTTGCCACTTTGGAGCAAATAACAAATGTTTTTATAAAGATTTAAAGATGCCTTAAAGCTTAAAAAATCTACAGACAAAGTCTGAGTTTTATGTCGCATTTTTACCTGTTTATCAATAAAAAAAAGTGAAACTCAGAGTTTGGTTTCGTGAACGTTTTATTCAGAAAGTCTAAAGAAAGACACTTCACTGTTTTTAATGTTTATTTTTGCCTTTTATCTAAACACGTATGTTCTACAGGAACATAGATATCAGCTGATCGTGTGTACGTATAAACTTTATTTACATAACGATGAGAATACAGGAAACATTCGTCCTCCAAACTCTGACCTGTGAAAGTCCTCTTCAGCTCAGTCACGCCCTCTTAAAAGTCCTTTGTGTCACTTTGGTGTGAGCATTAAGAAGCTGTGGACACTTCAGTCTTTGTGGAAACTTCGGAGGATTCGTCCATTGTTTTTCCAAACACCATCTCCATGATACAGCCATTAAACTGAGAACAGAACAGAAGAACTCATCATCACTTCAGCGGCAGGGACAACTCAAACTGTCAGAGAAAAGCTGCGAAAAACTAAACTAAAAGCGTTCTGCACTGTGTTATCTGAGTGTGCTCACCTGTTTGTTCATGAAGACGTAGATGAGCGGGTTGTAGACGCAGGCGCTCTTAGAGAAAAACGCCGGGATGGTGACAAGTCGATAGTCTTTGTTTTCATCTGTGGAGTAGGCAAAGTAAAGAGCTGCCACGGCGTACGGGCCATAGCAGGTGACGAAGGACCCCACCATAACAATGATCATTCTTGACACCTCCTTCTCCGCCTTCTGGGTGGAGGCTGACTCAGCCTGCTGGGCTGCAACCTGCAGAGGAAACAACAAGGCTAAGCTTTAATGGAGTGAAGTTCTCAAGCTCCAAACACACAACCAGCACAGAGACTCAGTTAATCACTTAGTGCTGATTGATTGATTGATTGATTGATTGACTCACCGCTCTCAGAGCACCCAGCAGCTGGGAGTAGCAGAAGATGATGATGGTGAGAGGAATGATGAAGCAGGTGACCATGAGGAAGTGTGTGTAGCTGGTCGTGTTGTACTGCTCATTATGAGTGTACCAGTCGGGTCCACAGGAGCAGCCCAGACCTTCAGGGATGTACCTACCAACACAGACAGTCAGCTCACCTGTGCAGGACACACACGGCCAGAATCACCTGGTGCCTACAGTACCTGCTCCAGCCAAAGAAAGGTGGGCAGGCGCAGCCGATGCCCATGAACCAGGTGAAGGCCACTGCAGCCAGAGCGTGATTTGAGCCAAACTTAAAGGCTCCGAACGGTTTACAAATGACCAGGTACCTCTCAAAGGAAAGCACCGCCAAAGACCAGGCGGTCACCAGACCTGAGGAGGAGGGAGAAACACACCATTGCACCTGCACACACCTGTACACATCCTGCCGATGGATCGGGTGGTTTACCTGCCACGGAGCCCACAGCAGACTCCAGAGCACACAGCGTGTGACCCAGGAAGTAGTAACCTCGCATGGAGGCTAAGAACACCTGACTGACGGAGAAGGTGACGAAGATGAAGCCGGAGAAGGAGATGTTGACAAGAATGAAGTTGAGTGGGACTCTGAGCTTCTTGTACTTCATCGTCGCCACGAGAACAATGAAGTTTAAAGGAGTGCCAGCAAAAAAAACAAAACCCATAAAGGCGGCCTGCAGGTAAAAGGCCCAGACAGGGGCCAGGTAATACTGGGGCCCCTCAAAGGGACTGACTTTGGAGATGTTCTCGTACAGGTGGAAGTATTTTCCCATTGTGACCCTGAGCTCTTTGCCGCTGCTGCTGTGTCAGCCTCTTATATACGCTCATAAACCACTTACAGCAAAGATTATGCTGCTGGGATTTTTCTAAACTTTCAGGATTAAGAACTTCTGACTCCTTAATCTGCTTACAGAAGGTTTTCTCTGTGAACACATGGATCCACCCGAGTTCACCTCACTGCTCAAAAAAAACTTTGTGCTTTAAAGGTGATCGCAGTCGCATGCACGTCTTATTTAAATATTTATTTATTATTTTGGTAAATGGCTCTTGAACAATGGAATTGAACCTAGAACCATGTGGTCAGTGGATGAGTTTTCTCTCGTTTTCCAAACAAACTTAATTTAATGATTGATTTCATTAATTAAATTGTTAGTGATCAACACATACTTACAACAGCAATCATATTAACAGCCAATAACATAACAGTAAAACTTTAATTATGCTAAATGATTTATCTGTACTCTTTAAGTTTGGTTACACGTAATAACTAGAAACATTAGCATCCCGCCAACCAGCTCACTGTTGTGGAGAGGTCGGTGGGTGAGAAGCGAGGTACACTTGGACAGGTCACAGATTCAAACAAAGATCTCTTTTAGTGAGGCAACAGAGCTGACTGTTGCTCTGCTGCCAACTCTAACAATCCTTCTTACAGATGAAGAGGTAAGTCCCTGCTGTGTGATATGGTTCGTGATGGGTTTATAAAGTTTTTAGTGTAATAAACACAAGCTGTTGTCAGGCCCACTGCAGGGCGATGAAGACGCCTGATGATGAAGAGCAGCAGCAGGTGGCTGACAGATCTAAATCCAATAAGAGTCTTTTGTTTTTCCGTGTGCCCAACTTCCGATGTAATCCGGATATTTCAGATTTACCTGACCAGGTGATCCTCCTCAATCCTCCAAATCCTTAAAACATCGTCACACAGTCAGATTAGAAGACTCACGACCACTGAAACGGTTAAAGGGGTTCAGCGTGAGGAAGACTGTGAGGAAGAGGAGGAGGAAGAACACCGAGCCTTTAAGAAGGAGCTGTCCTCCAACCTTCATCACTTCTCCTGCTCAGAGTCCGGAGAGTGTCGCAGACAAGAAGAAACTGCACCGTCTCCACTTCTGTTGCCCATTTTCATCCTGGACCAGACTGAAGAGGAGACACATTTATTGACTGATCAATTGATCAATGGCTGTAATGATTGCTGACCTTTAGAGCGGGGGCTGTATCATAACCAGGCTGTGAGCTGCATGGAGCATGGGTATGATACGACTTCAGTTTGGAGGTGACTTGCAGCCTTAAAAGACTGATTAATCATTGATGTATTGACTATTGATTACTTGCTACTATGGATTATTGATTAAGCTCCTGGTGGTTCAGGTATGAAGACCGGAGATTATGTCTGCTGCTTTCACTGTTTAATGTTAGGTTTCTGTTTGTTGTGAGTCTGTGCTGTAACACCAAAGGTCACAGTGGCCTCAGGTGTTCATGTATCCTGTATTATTTATTTTCATCCTTAATGTCTGTTAAATAAAAAAGAACCTGCTGATCAATGAAGTAATTTGATTGTGTGAATCATTACTTTACTTCAAACATTTAAATGAAACTCAGAAGCTGTTTTGGTTTAATTATTATTTTTAATAAAATTCCTTTTTGGAGCATTGAGGCACACTATTATTCATCAGATTTATTATCCTGTTATTACAGTTATAACTTCAGAAATGTTTTTAACTTCCAAACTTCTGATTATTGAAACTGAATCAAACTCCAAGCAGCTCAGTTTTTTTCTGTGAATAAAAATGCCCCACTAAAATGACTTATTGATCAATCAATGCCCTAAATTTTGCTCACAGATGACTTGCCGTGTTTCTTTGGGTTTTAGAGCAGTTAAATTCGACTCGATCATCAGAGCTCAGAGCACGTCATCAGGTCCCTGAACGTCTCTTTATCCAGGATCTCTTTTCCTTATAGGGCTTCATTTATACTAACATCATTAGTCAGGGTTAGAAGTCACAGGAAGTGGGAGATGAATGCGAGAAATGAACCCAAGGTTTGTCAGTCTACCTGAGAGTAGTCGCCACAGCCTGCATCAGGTTTGGTTTAGTTACAAAAAAAATAAATCTGGAAGCATCAGAAACATGTCAGTCATAAGAACTTTAGCTCACATCATCAGCTGTTGTTGATCTGTCTGTAACTTGCAAGCCTGAACAGCTTCATTAAAATCAGATATGAAGCTGAGCAGATGTTGCCACTGGTAAAACTCTTTAACATTGATGTCAGTGATGAAACTAACCCTGTACCTGCTACTTGTTCATGTTCCCCTAATAAACGAAATGATCAAAAGTGTATTTGTATTCACTCAGATTATCTCTGATATTAAAGTTTGTTTGATCTGAAACAGTGTGACTGCACACGCACACACACTCAGGGTTAAATGTGATGATTTTAAATGTGTGTAGGTTCTTCGATATCCAGGTTCAGCATGTTAATTTAGTAATTACAAACATTTCAAGTGTAAATGTTTGTGAACATATTTATTTTTATTTGTACTCCTCCGTGTACGATCCCCTCCGTAAATCGCCTTGCTGTAGTGGAGGACTTTTGTGTCCCAAGTATCCATGGAGCTCTGTTGGCTTGGGGGGCCCGGTGGTAGGGCTGCTCAATCTGCTCAACATTTGGCAATAAACCCTATCCTGATTCTTCTGAAGTGTGGTTGGCCTCTCTGTCACAGACAGGGTGAGGAGTTTAGTCTTTTGAGAGGGGCTCAGAGTAGAGCTGCTACTCCTCCACATTAAAAGGAGCCGGTGCGGTTTTAGATACGGGCGACACGGGCGGTTGCCCGGGGCGGCATCGTGGTGGGGGGCGGCATCACAGGCATCGGCAAAAAAAAAAAATGCTCGTAAGGGAGACCGGGGATAGTTGTAACATTTTTGACATTTCTGTCTGTAAATTGGAGCTCTTTTAAGGTAGTGGATTCAAAATGTAATGCAAAATATTTACATGTCTCGGCTATTAAATAGTGCAGCTATTTTCTCTGCAGCACAATTACCCATTGCATGGTATGGTCTCAAACACAAAGAGTGAAATGTTACAATTAATCCCATAGTCTGGGTTAGTTGTAACATATCCTGGGGTGAAATGTAACACAATGAAATAAGGGTACTAACAAAACATTAACATGTAATCTTTGTTTATTCAACACATGAATGCACTTAGAGCCATTTATGTAGCTATGTGTGCGTGTGACAGAATGCAGAAATCTAGCTTTTGAGCATATTCCAACCCCCCCAAAAAAGACAAATTATGGAATTTTCTGCAACTGAATATTTCATTAATTTTGGTTGGTCTTCCTTGATTTTGGCCTCATTGGCTCAGTGGGCATTATAACCTACAACTCTTGCACCAATTTTGAACATAACAATGAAGCTGAAAAAATGTAGTTGTTCACCAGCATCGCAATTCCATTACTTTTTATCATGGCTTACCTTGGTGTGGTTTGCAAAGTGCTTCAGAAAGATGGGGAAATCTGTTTCTTGCACCCATCCTGATTTATTTCCATTACCAATACTTCCTACTGGTCCATCTCTGACACAGTGGTCTGCATAATGTATGTGTGGGAACACAAACATTGGAGGAATTGTGTTGCCAATGGCATTAACCGCATATACAAAAGCGACCAGTGAACCTCTCTCTGCTGATGTCGTTGCCCCAACTTGTTTAATATAAGTTAAAGTAATAGTGTGGTAAGTTGTAACATCTGCATTATTGTTACAACTAACCCAGACTGTTGCTGTTACAACTGACCCAGACTCCTATAGCCATGAACTAGCCAACATTACAGCCAACGGCTAATACATTAGCACTAAAGACCTACACAGAATATATCCCCATAGACATGCAAATAACATAATTTAAGTTTGAGGAGTTTAACTGCAAAGCAGATAATGCTATTAGAAATTGAAATAAAGTAGAAAAACTTACTTTTTGGCATACAAATTACTTTTTTCGTGTTAAATTGTCTGTGTTTGACAAAATGTGCTGATTTTTCACATGTGATAGCAGCTCTGAATTGGGCATGCACAGGATGAGTCACATCATTTGAAACTTAGCCCTGATTGGAGAAATTGGAAGTGTTACAACTGACTCACGTTACAACTATCCCCGGTCTCCCCTACTCATGCTGCCCCGACGTCAGCCAGCGCATATTGGGAATGGCATAGGCACCGATCGGTTTTCTCTCGCCCATTTGCTGGGAGTAAGGACGCCCTCCGTTTGCAAAGTGCGCCTGCTGCTTGCGGCGCAGAGAGGAGAGGGCGGGGCGGCGGGGGGTTCACTGGCTGGCTGGAGCAGCATCTAATAACCAACTCGCAAAATAAAACAAAATTAAAACAAACCAGCAAACATGAAAACACCAGACATTATGATACAGACTTATAATTTGCACCGATGTTTTTTCGAAATTCTATACACAAAAAGTGAGCGCGAGAGCCCTTGCTGCGCCTGCTTGCTGCTGAAGTCAAAGTAAACTTTATTGTCATCTCCGCTACATACAGTCCAGTATATAGAGAGACGAGACGACAAGGCTCCAGTTACAGCAGTGCAAGTAAACAAACAATATATATAAGAAGAGTAAGAAAATAAATATCCACTTTAGGACTCGGGGTAAAGGGATCAATAACATTTTAAAATTTAAAATTTACAGTTTGATGATTTAAATTCTCACACACAAGCCATCGAAAGGGGAGGGGGGCGGCTGCTTCCATATAGAGCACATTTCATTTATAATATTGTAAATCCAAGCCCATTATGTATTCATGATTTGAATCCTGGGTTGTGTGAAATCTCAGAAATAAACCATAGACAAAGTGAATCTGTGAACTAAGGTGTAGGTTTGTTAGATCATGTTGTGGTGATCCTCGAGTTGGGGGATTTGTGTTCATACTGGAGTGCAAAATTAAAACCAATGGAAGATGGACAAGAAAAGTTCAAAGCCATCAGGTCCTCAGTTTAGAAAAAAGAGAAAAGAAGAGGAGGAGAAACGAACAAAAGATACAGGTAAGCAGATGTGTCATTGGGTAATGGCAGGTCATCCTGAAACAATCAGAATCAGAATACTTTATTAATCACTAAGGAAATTATGTGAGTTACAGTTGCTCCAAGAAGAAATGGTAAAAATAGCAACAGGAACAGACTAAACTCCAAACAATACATTATGTTACAGATTTTAATATTAATTAGTCATTGTCAGTTGTTGATTCGTCCTGTTCTCATTGTATGACGAATTATGATGGCTGTTTGGTAGCCGTTTGCATACTATGCATACTCTCTCTCTCTTCATATGTGTGTGTGTGTATACAACAGTTTTATGTTAATGTCCAAGGCTACTGCCCTCAGGCTACTGCCCTCACCACCCAAACCCAGGTGTGAAGCAGAAGATGGATGGTTATGATAAGTTGTCATTAAATTCAAATTAATTTTTTATTGTACTGTATTGTAATTTATTGTATCGTATTATTATTGTGTCCCTAGTTTTGTTTTATTTTAATATACTGCATTTTATTTCATCATTTTATTTTTTAATTGCCCTCTCACAGAAGTCTTCTTCCGGGAAGACAGAGCGGAACTTCTTTTGGTGCCCGTGTTTCCGGTGGGACCGGGATTGCCGTTGCAGCGGAAAGCCTGTGAGATGGCGGTCGGCTCTCGGAGCGTTTAGGACCCTGAACCCGGATCCGAGCACCCGGACCCCGAGCTGTCTGCCTCACCGCGTCCCTGTGTCTGACCCGAGCTATGGAGGGCGGCAAACCGAGCCTGGCGCTGGTGTACCAGGCGGTCCAGGCCCTGTACCACGACCCGGACCCGGCCGGGAAGGAGCGCGCCTCGCTGTGGCTGGGAGAGCTGCAGAGATCGGTGAGAGGGCGGGGGGGAGAGGCCCGGGCGGGCGGAGGTCGCTTCGTGTTTTCGGGGGTCTGTGTGAAGCGGATCTCAGGGTTTTACCTGTGTGAAAACGCACAGGTGAAGTGTAGTGCGCAGTCTCAGAGGAGCCACCGCTTCCGTTAGCATAACAGCTAAGCTAAAGAAAATGAATGGAGGAAAACATGCCGAGCTAGCTGCTATGCTAACTGCTAGCTGTCTGTATGTTACTTTGCCTGCCTGCGCACGTGTGTGTGTGTCTGTTTGTTTCTTTCTGTTTGTGTGTGTGTCTTTGTGTGAGAGAGTGTGTGTGTGTGTGAATGAGTGAGTGAGTCACCTTGCTGCAGGTGAGTAAATGAAGCGCTCCCCTGCCTGTGTTTGGACTTCCTGTTTGCGGTTCCGGCTTGTTTGTTTTTATTCAGCTGTTAGCATGTTAGCATGGTCACAGTCAGGTGACCTGGGGTAAAAGGTCAGCCACTGTGCGTGAGGGCTGAAGTTATGCAGGTGAAAGTTTCCCCCTGTAGCAGTCAGCTGATCAGTGAGCATGCTCAGTGGAGTGTTTGTGGAGCCCCAGCTCACAACCTTCAGTCACGTGAGAACTAATTCGAGCCTCTCAGGTGGACCTGAGGAGAACACCTGAAGAGAACACCTGAAGAGCTTCAAGTTCAGTCAGAAGGTGGTTGATCTTTTGGGGACAACAGATCAAACGGTTCATTGTAGTGTCACCTAGCTGGAAACGTGAGGCTGTTGTTCTGGTCAGATGTTCTCCCGAGTGGCTGATGGGCATTAATGATAAGGAGCAGAATCAGCAGACAGCCCATGATTCAATCTTATGAAAATAATTCACTGAAGATTTGGGTTTTTTTTTAACAGTTTACAATGTGCGAGTATTACAGTAATATTCGCAATCACCACCTGTAGATTATGTTGTCAAAGTTAAACTTTGTTAGTACCTGTTTTATACAACAATGTAACATCATCTCTTCATTTATTTTCTTACCAAGCTCACCAACATTTCACTAAGACCTGCATAAATGTTGCCATAATATGAGTCACTCTGCAACTGAATAGAGTCAAGTTGGCAATTATGTGCAATCTGTTTGAGATAATACAGCAGTTGCCTGATAAAGTTGCCTCCTTCAATTTAGTCAGAAGTCCTCTTGTTCATATTTTAATTAGTTTATTTATTTTTGTTTGGTGTCCCTGTATAGACAAAATATCATAATGTTATGCTGTGTCGATTTTTTTCTTCTCCCATCCCTCGCTATGACATCACTTCCTCCTCAGATGTATGCTTGGGAGGTGTCAGACCAGCTGCTGCAGCTCAAACAGGACGTGGAGTCGTGTTACTTCGCCGCACAGACAATGAAGATGAAGATCCAGACGAGCTTCTACGAGCTCCCGCCAGAGACCCACAATGCACTGCGAGACTCGCTGCTGACGCACATCCAAAACCTCAAGGACCTGTCACCCATCATTGTAACCCAGGTAACTGCACCTGTTCCGCCGGTATCAGCATCTGATCGGAGTCAATAGGACTTCATTGACTCTTGACTGATCCTCACCTTTTGTATTCGGCTTGAGTCAGCTGTAAAGTTGTCTCAGTGGGGTTTCCCTGGAAACAGCTGATTATCGCTTTAGTTAAGAGGAATGAGTCCTGTAACAGAATCAGCCTGAGAAATATTTCTTACCTGTGATGTTTAATGTTGGCTTGAGCTGGTTAACACCTGCTTTAATACATCTGTGTGGTTGTTATCACACCTTGTCGGAGGGCGGGGGTTTAACTGTAAAAAGTAAGCTGAACTTGCAGTGACATCATCAGGGTTTAAAAACAGGAAGTTTGTTTGGGATAGTTCTTACTTGAGTAACTCAGACCATCACCCTTTCCCTCAGCTGGCTTTGGCGATCGCTGACCTTGCCCTTCAGATGGCGTCCTGGAAAGGATGTGTTCATACACTGATAGAAAAGTAAGAATTCACAAAATCGGCTAACACAATGTTTTCTCTGAAGCTGGTCAGTGACTAACCTGTTCCTCTGTCTCCGCCCCTTCTCAGGTACAACAATGACATCAGCTCGATGCTCTTCCTCATAGAGATCCTCACCGTGCTCCCAGAGGAAGTTCACAGCCGCTCGCTTAGGATCGGAGCGAATCGGAGGACGGAGATCATCGAGGACCTGGCGTACTACTCAAGCACCGTGGTTACCTTGCTGGTGAGACACCTGTCTGACTCTCACCTGTCAGACAGCTCAGTAATATTTCTGTCTGAACACCATTGAATGTTGATCGTATCTGTTCACCGGGCCAGTGGCTGTTTAACTGTCACATGATAGCCACATTAGCTGCATGTTGTCATTAAGGTAGGGGTGTGGCTAGTAATAAAACCATAATGATAATGTGGCGGAAACTGTTATCACTCTAAAAATGGAGATGTCACTGATGATGTCACTAATCTTTATTTAAACAGGACTCTGACTTTATTTGTCCTCAGACAACCTGCGTGGAGAAAACGGGGAATGACGAGAAGATGCTTATTAAGGTGTTTCGCTGTCTGGGCAGCTGGTTCAACCTGGGCGTCCTCGACAGCAACTTCATGGCGAGCAACCAGCTGCTCATGGTGCTTTTCCAGGTCCTGGTAAGTGAGAGTGCCGTCAAAGTCAATGATCTGATGATCACGTGAGCCTCGATCTGGAATCGTGTGAATATTTCTATGTTACCCCAAACTGTCTCCACAGCAGAGGGACGAAACCTCTACCAACCTCCACGAGGCGTCCTCCGACTGTGTGTGCTCTGCGCTCTATGCCATAGAAAACGTGGAGACCAACGTCGCATTGGCGCTGCAGCTCTTCCAGGGCGTCCTGACACTAGAGACGGCCTATCACATGGCAGTAGCCCGAGAAGATCTGGACAAGTGAGGACAGATGTAGTTCTGATTGTGGCATTCATGTGTTGTTTACATATTGTCAGTAACACGCGTGTTCAATTCTCATCCTCAGAGTGCTGAACTACTGCAGGATCTTCACAGAGCTCTGCGAGACCTTCCTGGAGACCACGGTCAGGAGTCCAGGACAGGGCATGGGAGACCTGAGGACCCTGGAGCTGCTGCTGATCTGTGCAGGACACCCCCAGTACGAGGTACGAACACACCCCATGGCATTGCATATGACATGGCATATGAAGCTCCTGTGTGTTCTAATTCGGATGTCGGCCTGTCTGGTCTGCGTTATGGTTCTGTGTGTGATTCTGTTCTCTGTGGTCCAGGTGGTGGAGATCTCCTTTAACTTCTGGTACCGTCTTGGGGAACACCTGTACAAAATCAACGACCCGACTTTGCACGCCATCTTCAGACCGTACATCCAGAGGCTTCTCCACTGTTTGGCCCGGCACTGCCAGCTCGATCCGGATCATGTAAGAATCCTTCTGTGTAAAGTTTTTATGATGCTGAGTTTGAACACACTGCTGTAAGTTTAACCTTGACTGTATTACTTGTCCTTGTTGTCTCCATGGTGGTCCACAGTAATGCACACAGGTGTGTTCACCGTGAGTGATCAGTAATCAGTGAATCAGTTTGAATGTGAAGTCAGAAACACAAACAAACTAAAATGTCAGCGTCTGTCAGACTTCCAGCTCTGGCTCCACCCACAGGTGTTGGCTTCAGGCGTTCAGGTCATGAAATCTTAGTCTGAATTTTTCTCCGTCCACAGGAGGGAATCCCGGAGGACACAGACGACTTTGGCGAGTTCCGGATGAGGGTGTCTGACCTTGTTAAAGATGTCATCTTCCTGGTTGGCTCCGTGGAGTGCTTCGCTCAGGTAACTAATCCTCAGGTGGTTTCAGGCTGACAGGTGGCATCTGTTTCACCTTTATTCTTTCATTAACATCACTTCCTGTCCTCAGCTGTACTCCACGCTGAAAGATGGGAATCCTCCCTGGGAGGTCACAGAGGCCGTCCTCTTCATCATGGCTTCCATCGCAAAGAGCGTCGACCCGTGAGTATCTGTCACTGCCACAGGAAGTTCTCACAGACGCGTTCATCAAGTAAACATGTTCTCCATGTCGGATTTCAGGGAGAACAACCCGACGCTCACGGAGGTGCTGCAGCAGATTGTGTTACTTCCGGAGAGCGTTCACATGGCGGTGAGATACACGAGTATCGAGTTGGTTGGCGAGATGAGCGAGGTCGTGGACAGGAATCCCAGATTCCTTGGTACGGAAGAATGATCCTGAACAATGGCAGTGTCCTCATGATGCTGTCAGCCATGTTTTAACTTCCTTGCCTTTCAGGATGTCGTAGCTTCACAGGTGCGTCTGGGCATACTGAATAATATTTTGTACTTCCTGTCAGACTCTGTGTTGAACTACCTGATGAAAGGTCTGCGAGAGAAACCGCTGGCATCTGCGGCAGCAAAGGCGATCCACAACATCTGCTCCGTGTGCAGAGATCACATGGCTCAGCACTTCCACGGGCTGCTGGACATCGCTCGCTCACTAGACTCCTTCGCCCTTTCCACAGAGGCTGCCGTTGGCCTGCTCAAAGGTACCTGCTCTGACATCATCACATATTTGTACTGTACCTGCCTTGAATTTATCAGATACCTATGGTCACATTTAGAAGGTACAAGGTTTAAATCTCTGACACAGGTTTATCCTCATGAGTGGTATAGATGCAGCAGGCTCATGTGTAATCACATCAGTGTACTATTACCTGTACAGGTACGGCTCTGGTCCTGGCTCGACTTCCTCTGGAGAAGATCGCAGAGTGTCTGAGCGACCTGTGTGCTGTTCAGGTTATTGCTCTGAAGAAGGTCAGAGGGGTGTGTGTGTGTGTGTGTGTGTGTGTTTGTTTGTTTGATTGTTTGTTTGTTTGTTCACTTATGTGTTTACTTGTTTGTGTTTTAGCTTCTGACTGAGCAGTCCACGAACGGTAAATCAGCTGATCCGACGGTGTGGCTCGACAGGTTGGCTGTGATTTTCAGGTGAGTTCTCCTGTTTGTTCACTTCCAGTATAACTTTAATGAAACAGCTGACGGTGGACACATCATTTCTCTGCAGACACACAAACCCGATCGTCGAGAATGGACAGACTCACCCATGTCAGAAAGTCATCCAGGAGGTAACACACTTGCGCTCACCTGGAAGTCTGATTTGAATAGAGTGATTTGAATAGATGTGGTACCTTTGGTCATGTGACTTGCAGATCTGGCCCGTATTGTCGGAGACTCTGAACACTCACCAGGCTGATAACCGCATCGTGGAGCGCTGCTGTCGCTGCCTCAGGTTCGCTGTGCGCTGTGTCGGGAAAGGCTCCGCCTCCCTGCTGCAGCCGCTTGTCACACAGGTGAGACCTCATATCGGACAGCGAGCAGGAAGCAGGTTCAACAAGCTCTGAGCTTCCAGAACAGCTGATCAGAGCTTTTCCAGTCGGCTTTGAGTATGTGCACCATGATGTAGTCAATCAGTAATCAATCAAATGAGGTTTGAGTGAAGCAAGTGTTGTTGAAATTTGTCACACAAAATAATCATCTGTGAACAGATTCAAAGCAGTTTGCCAGACTCCAGGGGGCGCTGTGACTAAAGTGTCAGCAATTCTGATTGGTTTAGAGAGAATCTGTGATCCCTGGTGATGCAGTGTTGTTTTGTTTCCAATGAAACAATCACGTGTGTGTTGTTGTCAGATGGTGGGCGTGTATCAGGTGTATCCACACTCCTGCTTCCTGTACCTGGGCAGCATCCTGGTGGATGAGTACGGTATGGAGGAGGGCTGCAGACAGGGATTACTCGACATGCTACAGGTGAGCACACCTGGGCACTGAGGCTCCACCTTTCTGTTATGTGCTCATTAAACTGGTCAGTGATGATGATGGTGGTGTGGCTTCCTCCTCCTCAGGCTCTCTGCATGCCGACCTTCCAGCTGTTGGAGCAGCCGAACGGTCTAAGGAATCACCCTGACACTGTGGACGACCTTTTCAGGCTGGCCACCAGGTGAGTCTGAGGCTCCGCCCATTTGAGCCCGATGGTGCCACGTTCCGTAGCTCTGCCCGTTTTCACCCGTTATCCTCTTCTGCTCAGGTTCGTCCAGCGAAGTCCTGTCACACTGCTCAGCAGCAGCATCATCATTCACATCATACAGTGCGCCATCGCCGCCACCTCATTGGACCACCGAGACGCCAACTGCAGCGTGATGAAGTTTGTCCGAGACCTCATCCACACAGGAGTCGCCAACGATGTAAGTCTAATGGAAACGTGCTGTAAACGCCAGTAATGTCACAGGAGTCTGCTTCACCTTAACACCTGTGGGTCTGCAGCACGAGGAGGACTTCGAGGTGAGAAAGCGTCTGATTGGTCAGGCTATGGAGCAGCACGGCCAGCAGCTCGTCACTCAGCTGATGCACTCATGCTGCTTCTGTCTGCCGCCGTACACGCTACCTGACGTCGCCGAGGTGCTGTGGGAGATCATGGTGTTCGACCGGCCGGTGAGTAGGTGGTCAGGCATCTCAAACCTATGTGCATGCTGGGGGTGTCAGGTGACTCTAGGTGCTGATGATGGTGTCCTTGTGTTGCAGACGTTCTGCCGCTGGTTAGAGAGCGCCCTGAAAGGTTTACCGAAGGAGACATCAGGCGGCGCCGTGACAGTCACCCATAAACAGCTGACTGACTTCCATAAACAGGTCACCAGGTGAGATAACCAGTGTTGGGCAAGTTACTTTGAAAAAGTAATTAATTATAGTTACTAGTTACTTCTTCAAAAAAGTAACTGAGTTAGTAACTGAGTTACAATATTCTAAAAGTAATTAATTACTTGAAAAGTAACTATTGCGTTACTTTAAAAAAAATGTTTAACCCTCTGAGGTCCAGGGTATAATTGGTCATTTTTAACTACTTTTGATTTTCCCTCCACATTTTACCTTTAAAAACTATTTGCTTTGCCTTGTTTGGTCTCATCCTTTTCAGCACAACCTCACGTGTCTGAATTTACAGTCATGTTTTCATTTTGACATACTGTATTAACACAGTTGATCTAAAATCAGACAAAAAACATAAACATAAAATCAGAGTAGAAAAAGTTATATTTTTACTGTAACAACCACAAACATGTTTAATGATAATATTTCATAACTTTAACTGTAAATATAAATTGTCAATTTTAAAATCCTCTGCACAAGTTTTGCAAACAACAAAGTTATTTGCAGCCATTTACCTTTTACCCTTTGTTATAACCATTTCAATCTATTTACAGAACAATCAGCTGTTCTGCATTCAATAAGATGCCACACAAATTATTTGTGCCACTCCAAAAAAATAATTTCTGTCCACTATAAAGGAGAACATCACAGCCTGATACCTGCAAGTCTGACAGCAGCAGGTGTATCACTCCTCCTGTTTTTATTCAGCAGTCGCGTCATTTTACTGACACACAACACCAAACTATCCTCTACACTACACATTAACTACACACTCCAAACACGCTAAACGTCACAAATCTCTCACATCTCTAAACTCTCTCTCTCTCTCTCTCTCTCTCTCCTAAAACTTCCCCCTCTTCCGAAACAACCAAATGTCGTGTTGCCATATCATTTTTTTGGTTGGTCGACATGGTGCATTTTTCCACCAACACGAACAGGCTGTTTTTTGTTTTGTTTTTTTATTTTTTGCTCATAAGCAGAGTGCTTGCTGCGCTGTCCTTAGACAGTAAATGTGACGAAACTATTGAGGAAAAAACGCTGCGTATATATTGTTTATCATGACTCTGGTTTTACGTGGCCTATCAACGCAGTTTAAAAACTGGTATATTTCACCTTGTTGCTTTGTTATCTTGAAGTTGTCATGTGATCGACTTACCACGACTACTTTATTCTTCCTCAGTCAAACAGCAGCACTCATGCAATTGTTTTGCCCCCTTAGCTCCAGGTGTTGTGCTAGACAGTGATCGTCTGTGATTGCGGTCCGCGGGAGCGCGCACAGCTGTTTAAAGCCATAGCGCCCAGATTACTTAGGTAGTCAGCTACTTCCGTGCAACTGATATAAGATGGGTTAAACTGAACACAGCTTCAACGTCTGTTTGTTAAAAAATAGTAACGCATTCAGGGACAGGCGTTGCTGACTGTGAGGCATTCAGAAACAGACGTTGCTGTCTGTGAGGCATTCAGGGACAGGCATGGCTGACTGTGAGGCGTTCAGGGACAGGCGTTGCTGTCTGTGAGGCGTTCAGGGACAGGCGTTGCTGTCTGTGAGGCGTTCAGGGACAGGCGTTGCTGTCTGTGAGGCTTTCAGAAACAGGTGTTACTGACTGTGAGGCGTTCAGGGACAGGCGTTGCTGTCTGTGAGGCGTTCAGAAACAGGCGTTGCTGTCTGTGGCATTCAGAAACAGGTGTTACTGACTGTGAGGCGTTCAGGGACAGGCATTACTGACTGTGAGGCGTTCAGGTAAGAGTGCCTGAGGTGTGTAGCAGGTTTTGTCAAGACTCGCTCGTCTGATGGTGGAACACAGACAAACTGGATCCGGATTGAGCGAGTCTGGACTTGTCCTGACCTGATTGGGAGGTTTCAGGTGTATGAAAAACACTATATGCACTGGTAAAAACAACTCTTCCAACTGAGGAGTTTATTTCCTGTAAAATTGATCTCATGGTCTGGTTAAATGTTTTTGATAAACATTCAGTGTGTGGAACACCTGCATAGGTGACAAGTAGATAACCTCACATTTGTTGTTCTGCAGCGCTGAGGAGTGTAAACAGGTGTGCTGGGCCATCAGAGAGTTCACCAGACTGTTCCGATAGCTGCAGCCTTCTCGCACCGCCAGGTGAGCCTGTTCTCAAGTACACTCAGGTGTGTATTCAGCCTGAGTTTGTTTGCTTCTCTGATATGTTTAAGACTTCTTTTTTCCCCACAGGTAAATCTTTTTGTTGACGAGCATTCAGAGGTGACGGCAATAATCTGCGTCTGCAGACGAGGATCCAAAGGGATGAAGATGATGAAGGACTTCGAATGTGAACAGGGCGGCTCACTCTGAAGGACTGACAGATTGAAGACTGATTGGACAGAATGAGTCCACCCCAGCTCACCTGAACTCACCTGACCTCACCTGCAGCAGGTGGTGAGTGGGCGGGGCTGGGTCCGGCAGGTGGGCGGGGTCAGGAAGCTGCGGTCGTGAATCGGAGGATGTGCCTGGTCAACAGTTTTTAGAGATTTATTTTTGGACTTTGGTCGTGGTGGGGTTTTTTTGTTTGTTTTTTTTTTTTTTTTTGTCCGTGCCATAAAAGGAGCCAAAAGATTTTCCATGATGCTCTTGGCTGCAGCGTGCTGCGGGAGGATTTGGCGTCACCTTTGACCTTTTTAACTTTGGTTGAATTTTAGTTGTTCTTCCACAAAGTGAAACAGAGTGAACTCTGGGTAATGAGGCGGAGAGACTGACACCATGACATCATCGGTGATGTAGCCTTGTTGTAAACAAATTAAAAAAAAACAAAAACTGCTCATCCAGTGTCTCTGTTATTACTGTCACCTCACCTACCTGTGCCAGTTGGTCAGACAGCTGCATGGTAGCCAGGTGTTTGGGTTCTCGCTCTGGTTAGCAGGTGTTAGAAGGAATGAGGTTGGCAACCTGATGAATTGGCTCAGAAGGGTGCGGAGGCTTTCTAAAATAATAGAAACCTTCATCACAGAAATCTTCAAAGTCAAACAGAGCAAATCTTTTTGCTCCTCCATCACAGACGCTCCAAGGTCGGTCACAGACCCGTGAAGGCAGTGCAGCAGCTTTATTGGGCATCGGAGGGCGTGAGTGAGCTGGTGGTTTGCATCGTTCCAGGTCTCATGCTACAGCACAGAGAAGATGGAAAAAGTTTCTCTGTATGTGGAGCTGTTCGTCTGCAGAAGGCTCAGTTTAAATGCGTCACAGGTGTGATGTAAGCGCGGTTAAACCGTCACGCAGGAACAAATCCGTGAGTCAGACCTGAACCTGCTCAGGACCACATACTGGAGCTCACTGAAGTGCTCTTCCTGTCCTCAGCCCTCAGGGGAGCGTCTGAGTGGCTTCTTGCAGGAAATTCTCAAACTGACTGTCAGGAGCTGAAGTCTCTAAGCCCCGAGGAAAGGAGCCCCAGTCCTTCATTTATCCCCAGCTTGAACGCAGAGCCATGAACGCTGGGGAGGCGAGGAGCTTGTAATTCAGACACGTCAGTAAATCAAGTGTGACGTTCACCAATCTGTCAGATCCTCTGCATTGCCGAGCATCTCTTTTCCCAAGTCCTTATCTCCTTTCCTTGATGTTTTCCATCATTTGGTGAGGTGCGTAAGGTAAAGAGATCAGAGCTCATTCAAACCATCGTCTTTATTCAAAATACAAAAAACATTTGATTATTTCTGATGTAAACAGACACAGGTCATACTGATTCTGGAGCTGCAGGTCAGGTGAGCAGGAAGGTTCAGGTGTATGGCATATTTTTCCAAGACTGAAACTACTGATTATTAAATTCTTATTTACTCACAGCCCAAAAGCAGACACCTGCAGGTTCAGTCAGGCATCAAAACACTGGCTCACTCATTTAGTGCATTTAAATTGATGCTTCAGGTTTTACCTGAACAGGTAAACACTGAAGTAGAGTCTGACCCTCTCAGGCCTGCTAGACCTATTACCTGGTCTAAAAACAAAAACACACCTGGTGTGAGAATACTGCAACGGCCTTTATTGAAATTTGAACATAGAAACCTCCCAGAAAGGTGTCAGCATGACAACAGAACAGGAAATACACCTGCAGACGTCTACCCGTTTGTCTCAAATGTTCAGTTTCTGTACAGCTGCACCTTCCCTCCAGTCAGGGTTTCCTGCTGTTTGGGGGAGGGTGCAGTAAGCAGTGTCTGTGTCGGGTCCAGGGCCCCTGGTTCAGGGGCCGGTGGGGTTCCAGGGTCCTTGGATGTTTTGGCTCTGCAGGAGCCTCTGCAACTCTTTGAACTGTGCCACCGTCTGATCCTTCACATCGGGGTTTGAGATCTGCAGCCGGATGCTGTCCGTGGACCAGCTCAGCTCTCCGGAGAACATCTCTGTCAGGATCCGGGCCACCACAGGAATCACCTGAGGACAAAAAAAAAAAAACCACTGTGAGACATCCACAGGTGTCTGGAGCTCCATGAACATGAGGCAGTCAGGAGGTTGAAAGGTGACCTGGCTTGTGTGTCTGCATCCCACACAGTGAAACTTTATTCCTAACACTGGGTTAAAAACAGGAAGTGCACAGAGAGAAAGGTGTGGAGGGAAAACTACACGCTTCGAGGGAATTATTCATACATGTGTTTAGTCGCACACCCACAGACAGGTGACCAGGAGAGGCTACAGAACAGATATTCAACATTTTACTAAAGAATCCGGTTTGTGCTTTGGGCAGAAAAAAGTGGATTCTTACATGTGCGCCATGTGTCAACAGCATGTAGAAAGCAAGACTATCATGTCATATTTGACCTCCGACCTCACATCTATGTTCACATCTGCATTTATGTATCTGTTACCTCTTTAACAAAGTGCACAGAAACAGAAAGAAATTTCCAGGTATCTGTGGTGTCTGTGGGCCGGTGCAAGTGTGGGGAAGCATGAAGGCAGTGACGCTTTTTAAGTGGCAGCTAATTTCAAATGCAAGATTGTTAGTGAGTTTCCTTGCTAACAACCTAGCTGCTGGACTTCTCAGGGAGAGAAAAGAATAAGAGGTAACTTCAGTCAGAGGTGGAGGAAAAAGACAGAAGAGGAAGAACAAAGGGTATATTTAAAGGTGAGGCCTGCTCAGGGAGATTTAATGATTACATGTGATGTCATCATTTTAATCACATCTGTGTATGATGAGTTTTCATATTGTGAAATGTGTTGCATAACAAATCAAGTAAATTAACTGTGTTATTCAAACATTGAATGAAGTGCAGATAAACAGGTGAGCGTGCTGATGTAATGTAGATTACATAAAGCGCAGCAGAGATTAATATGAAGTTAAGCTGATGGCGCTGAGATCAACACTGAATTCCACCTTTGTACTAACGGATACAACTGTTCAGGTCAGCTGATCACAGCCTGCACTGTGAGCTGGGACTCGCCCCACGCTGAGCCCCCTTTACCTGTAACACGTTTTCCTGTTCAGGTGTGGAGGCAAACTCAGCCTCTACCATGTAGGCAACATAAAATACCTTTTTTAAATTCTTTGTTTACATCACAGATTCAAGATGAGTGCATTCATGAGAAATAAATTTCAGATTTGAATAGCGTTTTTATTCTCATTTACTAATACTATGTTATTATTGTATTAATATAACACAGGGTCATTTTACCTTTGCATAATAATAGCTGATAGAGATGTCCTAATCCTAACCTACTGAGTACACGTCACAGCGTGTACTTTTTCACTTTTACTTGAGTAAAGACATTGAATCAGTTCTTCAACGTTTACTGCAGTATTTTTAAGTATCTGCACTTCAACTTAAGTACAGAATGTACTTTTACCACCTCTGCTGTAATGTACTAATATGCAATAAGTTCAGGGAAATCATGTCCAGTTACTTATGAGCTGCTCCTGCATGTTTGTGTAATCAGAGTAAATTTGTCATGGAAACGTCTGAGTTTTACTGCAGTACAAACTTCGTGAAGTATGTTTCAAACAACAAAGATGACAAATATTAGCACAAACCTGTTCCCTTAAAAGGAAACGCTGCCACAAAGTGACCTGACAGCTTCATGCTAGCATCACATATATCAACAGAGCTAAAACTGACCCAACAGAGACCACACATAATAGAAGACACACTCTTGACCTACTGATCTCCATGGGCCTGAGCATTTTAAAGGTTACTGTGTCTGATGTGGGCCTATCTGATCATTACTGTGTTTTCTTTGAAAGTAAAATTTCAGCCCACATAAATATGTCAACAGCAGTGATCACAAAACGGTGTATAACTGAAAACAGTAGTGAGATCTTTAACCAGCTCTTCCCCTTAACACCTGACCTGACCTGTCCAGAGGTTCAGTCAATGAGCTCGTCAATAGCTTCAATGCTAAAATGTTAAATGTAATGGACACTATTGCTGCCATTAAGGTGAAGGTTATCTCTGGAAGGAAGAAGTCTCCATGGAGAAACTCCACACTGGTGAAAAATGAAAAAAGAGAGTGTAGGAAAGCTGAGTGCAGATGGAGAAAAACAAACTTCCAGGTTCATTATAACATCTATAAAGAGAAACTTCACAATTATAATTTACAACTGAGGAGTGCAAGGAGGTCCTACTTCTCTGACATCATCACCAAAAACAGTCATAATGCTCGGGTCTTATTTTCTACAGTTGACAGGCTAACAAACCCTCCTGTGTCAGTGGCAGCTGAACTTCACTCAACCATGGCCTGCAATGACTTCGCCAAATTCTTCACAGACAAAATCCAAAAGATTAGACAAGCAATTGGTACATCAACAGCAGATTCAGGATATGTACTGTGTCCACTGAAAAACTGTTTAAACACCATCAAACAGTTTCACCCTATTAACAGCAAAGACCTGGAGGACATCTTAGGTCAACTGAACTCCTCCTCTTGCTGTTTAGATGTCCTGCCAACAGGTTTTTTCAAAAAGGTCTCAAAGACTTTGGAGTCAGACCTGTTACAGATCGTCAACTGTTCTTTAATGTCAGGTGTGTTTCCAGAACCACTAAAATCTGCTGTAATTAAACCTATACTGAAAAAGGACAATCTTGACAAGACACAAATGAACAACTACAGGCCGATCTCAGATCTCCCATTTTTAAGTAAGATCATTGAAAAAGCAGTTTCTCAACAGCTCAATTACTTCTTAAAACAGAATAACTGCTATGATGCCTTCCAGTCAGGTTTTAGACAGAACCACAGCACTGAAACCGCTCTGACCAAAGTGTTTAATGACATATATCTGAATACAGACAGTGGAAAAATGTCAGTCTTAGTTTTACTGGATCTCAGTGCAGCATTTGATACAGTTGACCACAACATATTACTCAAACGACTGGAGAACTGGGCAGGTCTTTCAGGAACTGTACTAAACTGGTTCAAAACATACTTAGAAAACAGGAAATACTTTGTATCAATAGGTAACTTCACATCTGAGCAGACAAGTATCACATGTGGAGTTCCCCAAGGTTCCATCTTGGGACCTCTTCTGTTTAACATTTGCATGCTCCCACTGGCACAGATTATAAAGAACAACAAAATAAACTATCACAGCTATGCAGATGACACACAAATATATATCACAATGTCACCAGGAGACCGAGGCCCTGTACAGGCTCTTGGTAAATGCATTGAGGAAATTAATGACTGGTTGTGCCACAATTTTCTCCAGCTAAACAAAAACAAAACTGAAGTAATAGTCTTTGGTGCCAAAGAAAAACGATTACAGGTCACCAGAGAACTTCAATCTATACACCTAAAAACCACAAACCAGGAGAGAAATTTGGGTGTAGTGATGGATGCAAACCTAAACTTAGAAAAACACATTAAGACAATAACAAAATCAGCTTACTATCACCTCAAGAATATTTCAAGGATAAAAGATCTGATGTCGCAACAGGACCTGGAAAAACTAGTCCCTGCATTCATCTTTAGCAGGCTTGATTACTGTAACAGCATCTTTACAGGTCTACCTAAAAAATCAGTCAGACAACTACAGCTCATTCAGAACTCTGCTGCTCGAGTCCTCACTAAGACCAAAAAAGTGGACCACATCAGTCCAGCTCTGAGGTCTTTACACTGGCTGCCTGTCCGTCAGAGGATAGACTTTAAAGTTCTGATGCTGGTCTATAAAGCTCTGAATGGTTTAGAACCAAAATACATCAGTGACCTCCTGACCCAGTATGAACCTTCCAGATCCCTCAGGTCATCTGGATCCGTTTTTTTATCAGTTCCCAGAGTCAGAACCAAACACGGAGAAGCTGCATTCAGCTTTTATGCTCCATATATCTGGAACAAACTCCCAGAAAGCCTCCGATCAGCTGAAACACTCAGTTTATTTAAATCCAGGGTGAAGACTCACCTATTCTCAGCAGCATTTGAATAAAGCGCCAAATCCGCACTGTTTTACTTTTAAGCTTAAATTTCAAAACTTACATTTTAACTACTGGTTTTATCTACTATTTCTTTCTTTTTTTCTATTTTAAATCATGCTTTTTATTTGTTTTTGTTTTTTAATGTCTCTGTAAAGCACTTTGAATCACCTTGCTGTTGAATTGTGCTAAATAAACTTGCCTTGCCTTTTCATTTCCAATGGGAGCTGACACTGACTATTTCCTGGCATCTGCAGGACTGAGCTCTGACTCGGGTCATGTTGTTTAGTAAGGAGTTTGGAGACAGACAGGTTCTTCACAGCAACATCAGCCAATAGGAAGTACTGAGGCTGCTCAGGAGGAGGTAAGTGATGTAGTGAAGGTTAACTGGAGGTGGAGGGGTGGAGCTCATAAAGATTCTGGTTCTGACGTGTTCGGGCCAAAGGCTTCTTCATTTTTTTGCACTTGTTATAAAACCGTCAGCACTGCCACTCAGTTTAAGCTCTGCCCCCTCACCTGCACCATGATAAGCTTCTTCTCTTTGGGCTTATTGTCAGGCCAGTCCTCCCCGAAGCAGAAGTAGATCTCGAAGGGCGGCGGGTTCGGGGCTTCACCTTTCTGGAACAGGATCAGCCCTGCGGACAGAAGCATGTCGGTTAGAACATATCAGGCAGCATGTCAACAAACCCGCACACCAAACTCACCTTGCAGGAAGTCATTGAGGCTGAAGACCTTGATCTTCTTCTCTCTCTCCATGGGGTTGGACGGGCCGTGTTCTGGCATGCCCGGTCCAGACCAGAACACCTTACACTGGCAAAGGCGGACAGCGTAGATGTCCTGCTCACAGATCTCCAGGATCAAGCCGCGGTCCATCACGTCCAGCAAGGCCTCGGTGTAAAATCGCTGTTTCTCGTTCTGCATCTCTGATGTTCCCGGGAACAGCACCTGCTGGAGGTTGACAGGTCCGAACAGGTCCACCTGCTCTGGGGTCGGTTCCAGGTGTCCGTAGTACAGCCGGCAGCCCTGAGGGTTACTGACGATCAGAGAGCCCATTGTACGGCCCCGGTACTGGAACTTCAGGTCCAGATCTGTTACTATAGCAACACGAGATACAGGACCATTACTGTGCCAGTAGAGGGGGGACTTTTATGTATGTGTTATTATCGTAACAAAATTAATGAGATTATTTGGGGGCACCGCTCCTGACACGCAAACAGGACGCTGCACTAATGGTTACACTGAAGGGTGTCACAGACCCTGCCACGCCCTCACCTGCTTCTCTGCAGGCAGGTGACGTGCAGATAAACCGTCACAGGATTTGCCGTGATATTCACCTTCAGTTTGCAGTGCTCACCTGTTAACGTTCAATAGGGCTATGCGATATGACCAAATACATGGGATGATCATGTTATACTCGTTTATTTCGTGCTGTCACAAAACACAATGTTTACTGCAATGTTGTTTCATTGCCTTAGATGACGATTAGCAACAGTCACCACAGTAAAGCCACCAAAACAAATCATTATCGGGACAAGAAATAACATTAGGGTATGAGATTTTGATCATAAAGCACAGCCCTAATGTTCACCTGTGAATGCACAGGTGAACCTCATGGGTCTGTGAAGGTAACCCTGAGCTCTGCTTTGTGGTGCTGTATTGTTAAAGTGTGACATCAGAGTTGGTTTGATGGTAAACTGTCTGAGCAGCGCCACGTGTGGTAGCGTTTTAGCCCTGAATCTGTGACAGGAAACTGCGTTAGAGGTCAGGACTCACGTGGGACGCTGCTCAGCAGGTCGTACTTGCAGGGCTGGTGGTTCTGAGGCTCTGCCTGGTTCTCGACGCCCACCATGCCGCTGGCCTCCATTAGGTCCGGCTCTGGTTGCGCAGCGGCAGCATTCAGATCCTGAAGTCCATTATGGAGGAAGTGTGCCTGACCCTGGAGGTCAGAGGTCATGGTGATGTCAGGAAGCAGAGGCACTGGGATATGCGGCGGTCCAAATGTCCCGTTAGGGGGTAGGCTGAACTGGTTCATCTCTGAGGGAGCCGGGAAGGAGGCAAAGGGGGCGGAGTCACTCAGCCTGGGGTCTAAGGAGACATGGCATCATCACATTACATCAACAGCCACAGTGTTTCCATGGTGACACTGAGTCGAAGGTGTACTTACTGATGGAGAGGTCCATCAGGTTCGGCATCTGAAAGGATCAAAGTGTTTCGGTCAGTCACGTGAAAACATGTCAGACTGTTTACATCATGTGATCGTTCTCACCTCCTCGTCATCGTCCTCAGCGCCGTCTGAAACACAAAACGGGGATCATCACTTCCTGTCATCATCGCACATCAGAAGGTTACAGTCGTGCAGGTGAAGCTCACCTGTGCTCCCGGGGTGCTCGCACACTTCGTAGATCTTGTACGGCTGGACCGGCGTCTCTTTGGTGCCATCATACTTCAGCTGAAACTCGCGGCTTTTGTTCAGAGCACAGCGCAGATTTGCCTTCCACTTGGCAGGGTCGGGTTCATCTACTCCCTCCTGGTACTTCCCCGTCTCCAGAGCCCATGCCTAGGACACACAGACCAGGGCATAACTCACATCTGACAGATAGGACTCACCTGTGCTCAAGCTGAGAGATGTTTTGCCGTGCCAGCAGTTTCCCTTTGTTTCCAGTGTTTATCATAGGCAACGCTACTCAAAGTCAATAAACACTCAGACTGACACACAAAAGAGGAAGCAGTCAGCAGAGAAGGAGGAAGTGACATCATCACCTGTGTTCAAACTGAAGTTGTTCAAAACGAAACTCCGCTGGAAGGAGGAAGTCAAACGCCTACTTCCTCTTCACATGTGTCGCTCAAGAACCCGCTTGTAGTTTTTACTTTGGTTTGTCTGTGTGTGTGTCCGTGTATGTGTGTGTCCTTGTATCTGTTTTTGTGTGTGTTTGTGCACATGTGTGCATCTGTCCGTCTGCGTGTGTTTGTATTTGTGTACATGTTTAGACATCTTGTGAGGACAGAAAAAATGGTATGCTACTATACTTGTAGGAACTAACAATTACCTATGAGGACAAAATGTGTCACCATGTGGTATTAGTGACAGGGTTACAATTAGCTTATACTAAGGAGTAGGCTGTGGGTTAGGATTCAGCATTCATTTTTGATGGTTGGGGTTAGGGAAAGCATTATGAAATGAGACGAGGTCCTCACCAAGATATGAAAACGAGTGTGCGTTACTATTTTCTGTAAAAAAGTTTTTTGAAACTTGAAACATGATCACAGCAGATGCTATATCAGAGGTTAGAGGTCAGGTGTGAAGGGTTAACCTGACCTTGAAGATGGTGTTCTCCTCGTCTGACACGGGCGTGTGGCGCGTGGCGTGTTTCCAGGGGATCTGGAAGAGGCGGTGGTCCGCGCTGAGCCACTGCAGACCGGGGTACCTGCCGCTGTTCACCTGCGCCAGCAGCCAGGGCTTCAGGCGGACACGCCGGGGCTGGACGCTCATGCTGGGAGGACTGGGAGCGGGAGAGGATTCGCTCAGACCGCGGAAACGGTCCCTGAGCACGAGCCGCTTCTGACACTTCGGAGCTTTGAATTGATAACTGTAATAATTATCGAGGAATTGGTTTTTGATCGAACTGTTTCACTCCGCGCGGGTTCACGGGCACTGATACCTGACTGCGTGTGCGCGCTGGGCGGATGGACTCACCTGGCCGGGTCCGGTCCTGGTTCAGAGTCTGCGCGCTGTGTTCCTCCTCTGCGGCGTGACGTCAGCAAACAAACAAACAAAGAAACAAAAACAAACAAACAGAGGGCGGCGGAGCGCTGAAGGGCCGGAGAAAAGTCCCGAGACAAACTCGTCCTCAGTCCGATCACATGACGTCAAGTTAACTTGAAGGAAAACTGCTTCCGGTGGCAGATCAGCTCTCGACAAAATAAAAGCTTCCGCAGAAGTTATTTAAAAAACAGATAGTCAAACTGATGCACAGTTACTTAAATAGCCATCCTCGAGGAACCCTAACCATGCATCTGTTTGAGAGGAACCCGGGCATAACCACACCGCAACAAACACACATCCTGACAGTTCTAAACGCTGAATCTTTTATTGTGAAGGTGTGTCAGGCGGCATCCGGCGAGTTACGCCTCTCTTCAGGTAACTTTACGGACTTTGTTTTCTTTGGTAGTCTCCAGGATCCTCCCTTCCTCCTTCCGGAAACTTAAAACAAGCGTTTAGTTTTTGTTGACCTGTTTATCACAAACAATCAATATCCATTCAGAAAGAATTAATCAGAAATAAAACAATAAAGAGCACAACAGAAATATGACAGATACCAATGAAAAATATTAAATAAAATGTGTTTTATTATCAGACATTATCAGTGCAGGTAATCAATACTGATCCGTTTTATAAATTTTTCTTCATGTGTTTAATATGCTTTTTTCTGCAACACGATGATGTCACAAGGACTACCGGTCACGTGATCTCTCACTGGAAACATGATAGCTGTTTTTAGTGTGAAGAAGAGCCAGGGAGAAGTGAGGAAGGTGAAGAGCTTGAGCTTCCACCTCGAGAGCTGCAGTAGGGGATGATGATTTTTTTTTTTTTACAACCAAAAAAAGAAGAAACTGATCAATAGTCCTGATTGATAAACATGAACACAAGACTGACTCCTCAGGTGACAGGTTAGGGTAAGGTAAAGGATGGATGGACAGACAAATGGATACCTGGATTGATGATGGCTGGATGGACGGACAGATGGCTGGGTTGATTTTACAAATGTGTCTGTAAAATCCTGATTTATTAAAGTCGAGATCTGATTATCAGAACAAAATTAATTAATCTTCTGGAAACAATAAAAAGACTGACATCATTAAAAGTTTGTTTTTATTTTTGAACTTTTTTCTCCACAAAAAGACACAAAAAAAACCCAATAAGGCCGTGAATCACGAGTATGACTAAAGTACAGTTTGGATTCCTGCTCTCTAATTGGCTGAATATGTGACTCGTTTCTTTCTGGTTTCTGATTGGTAGGGTTTGGACACCAGTGGCGTCTCCTCTGATCAATCAGTCTTCATGTTTTCGTCTCTCTGAGGCATCCCAGTGTTGACTGCTGGTATGTCTTCACCATGAATACTTGCGGACTCAACTGGCAACCTCAGAGCCTCCCAGGTGTGAGCTCCACCTTCATGTTTCTCTGCAACAGTAAACAGGTGTGATGATGATGATGATGATGATGATGGAGGAGGAAGAGGGGGTCTGGTCCTGCTCTCTCCAGGCTCGCTGAGCTGTGATGATGATGGAGGAGGAAGCAGAGATGGCCTCCTGGTGTAAACTCCTTGTCTGCCATGAAAACTGCCAGACTGACGAGTAAAAGCTCTGCTGCCGTGTGACGACTCGTCCACGAAGACAGGTGGGCTGCTCACCTGAGAATCACACAGCACAGGTCAGAGTCTCTCACCTGAGTCAGACTGCGCATAAAGTCCTGCTATAAACAGGAGCTAAAGAGGAACCAAGATGTTAAATAGTAAAATCATGACATCAATGAAAGCTGTGTTTGAGGTCTTCAGGATCTACTGTTCACCACATGACACGAGTACTGAAACCACAGGAAGCGACATCACATTCAGAATAACTCACCATGTGAAACCACAGTAACCTCTGCAGAGAGATGACACACATGACTCAGTTTAATATCTGAGACACAACAGATTTTATCATCTGAACCTGTGAGCTGAACAAACCTCAGAAACAGCAGTCTGAATATGTGAAGCTGCAGAAACGCTCTAGACAACAGTTTAACATCTCAGTCTGACTCATAGCTTCATGTTTCAGGCGGTTCAGCAGAATGAACACAGCATTTATTTCCTCGTGAAATTTCAAATAAAAGACTATTCAAAGATTTCTAACCTGTGGTTTAATAAAACGTGTCAAAGAGGCAGCTGTCATAGGCTTCAACACCAACTCCATGAAAGGTGGATGGGTGGATGATGAATTACATCACATTAGACCTTCATGCTCTCTGTCCGGCTGGAAATTCAAACACCCCCTCAGGGGTGTTAAAGGTTTTACTTCGTACCACATTGGGATGTTTTCCGAAGGCGATGGCGGGGCGATCCTCAGGGTTCTGCACGCGTCTCCTATGGACGGTCCAAAGTAGCAGAAACAGAATCGCAGAGAGGAGCACGATGAGGATAAGCACAGCGATTCCTCCTGCCAGCGTGCTGTCCACGTCTCCAAACAACTGTTGCTCCTTGAACGCACCACTTGGCACTGAAACACAGAAGTTATTTCAGTAAAAGCATCATGGGAGCTGTGAATATGTGTGTGTGTTTATCTAATAAAGGAAACAGATCAATGTCCTTCCTACTCATCAAAGAATTAGTGATCGGTTACCTTTGACCGCTCGCCTTCAGTCCCCTCTTGTAAGTAAGTAAGTAAGTAAGTAAAATTTTATTTATATAGCACATTTCTAGATAAAAGATCACAAAGTGCTTCACAAGGTATAAAACAAAAACAGACAAAAGTTAACAAAATGCAATTCTAAAAAGATGTGGTTTTAGTTGTTTTTTAAAAGTGAGTCCGCAGATCTTAAGTTCTGAGGAAGAGAGTTCCACAGTCTGGCGGCCACAGTGGCAAAAGCTCTGTCTCCCTTGGTTTTCAGCCTTGTATGCTGAATAACAAGTAGGCCCTGATCACAAGACCTCAGGGACCTACTAGGGACATAGGGCTGTAAAAGTTCAATGATGTAGGCTGGTGCTTGTCCTTGAAGAGCTTTAAATGTCAGAACCAGTATCTTAAAATGGACTCTGAATTCAACGGGGAGCCAGTGCAGCTGTATAAGCAACGGTGTTACATGAGAGTACTTAGATGTTTTTGTCAGAAGCCTTGCTGCAGCATTTTGGACAATCTGTAGACTGCAGTTTTTGTTTAGACATGTAAACAGTGAATTACAGTAGTTCAATCATGATGAAATGAATGCATGCATAACAATCTCCAGTTCAGTATGAGATACTAAAGGGCTCAATTTAGAAATGCTTCTTAAATGATAGAAGCAGGACCGAACCAGAGATTTGACGTGAACATCCAGGGTAAGAGCAGAATCAAAGGTTACCCCTAGGTTCCTGATAGACGATTTCACAAATGTTGAAAGTGGACCAAGAGCATTCATTATGTTAGGTACATGTCTGTCTGGAGCACATACAAGGACTTCGGTCTTTTCTTCATTAAGTTGGAGGAAGTTGTCAGCCATCCAGCCTTTGATGGTTTCTAAGCACACATTTAGAATCTGCAGCTTAGAAACATCTTCTGGTTTAAAAGAAATATATAGCTGGATGTCGTCTGCATAGCAGTGGTAGCGAATGTCCTCAAAGGGGCTCAAAATATGCCGGAGAGGAAGTAGATATATTAAAAACAATAAGGGCCCCAGCACAGAACGTTGTGGCACACCATAGGACAGGGACGTGGAAGATGACCTGTACTTAGAGACCGCCACAGAAAAGTATCGTTCATAGAGATACGAGGAGAACCACTCTAAGGCAGACCCAGATACACCAACCCAGTATTTCAGCCTTTCAAGAAAAATGTAATAGTCAACGGTGTCAAAGGCTGACGTGAGGTCCAACATTAGGAGTACAGAACACTTTTCTGCATCGTTTTGCATCAGAATGTCACTGGAAACTCTAAGAAGGGCTGTTTCAGTAGAATGAGCTCTACGAAAGCCAGACTGAAATTTGTCAAATATATTATTATGTTTGTCTAAAACTGCTGTAAGCTGCTTAGCCACAGCCTTCTCTAATATCTTAGCAATTAACAGTATTTTTGAGATTGGTCTGTAATTGCTAGTGAGAGATGGGTCCAGCGTGGGGTTTTTTAACAGGGGGTGTATAGCAGCAGTTTTAAAATAAGCATGGACTTTACCAGACCCCAGTGAGGTGTTAATTATGGTGAGCACACAGGGACCAATAGAGTGGAAGACATTTTTGAAATACGATGCGGGTAAAATGTCGAGTGAACAGGAGGATGCTTTCGTTGCATTAACTATTTTTACCAGCTCTGATAGTGAGACGGGTAAAAAGCTTTCTAAAATGACAGGCCGAGATGGCGTAGGAACTGACAATGCAGATGCTGGTGGGGACAATTTTTTCCTTACATTACTTATTTTTTCTAGAAAGAAAGAAATGTTTCACAGTCTTCATTAGAAGGAATAATGGCAGCAGGTGGAGCAGGAGTAACAATATCAGTAATAGTGTCAAATAACACCTTGTGTAATGTCACAGCTTCATGTTTGTAATATGTGTGTTTGTATGTTCATATTAACGCATGTTCTCAGGTTTCACGCTCACCTGCTTGGCCTCTCTGCAGGACTTCGATGTCCACTGAAGCTGACACTTCTTCTCCTGACTCTTCATCTCTGGCGATGACCTGCAGAGCGGACATTAGAGCAGTGTTCACAGGTCAGCCTTAAGGTTAAAACCAAAAATCATCCAAAGTAATGATTAAAAACTGTTGTGTTTGTTTGATTTTTCTAGACCAACATTAAAGTGTTCAAAGAGCTGAAGGGGATTCACACTGTGAAGCTTTTAGTCCTGATCTTCATTCTCTCCTCCTGCTGATTCTGGTGTTTGGATCACTTCCACCTGAAAGATGTCTCACTGCAGCCCGAGGCCTTGTTATTTCACAGGGATGTTTTCTTACAAATCCAAATAAATTTATTTTTAGCATTCTTTGACTACAGGGGGACTTTTCTTTCTTCAGCTTAGTTTGTTTCTGTAGAATCACACTAAAACTGAAAAATTGTACTGCAGTGAAAAAAAACTACTTTGCTGTCTTCCTATTGTCTCCTCGTCGGTTGAGGCTCTGCTTTTTAACCATCTAAAGCCACACCTGTCACTGCCATCAGACAGGGGTTTTGCACCCTTTTTTTTTTAAACATCTGCAACTCCCGTAACCCCCAAACCATTTGCTCAGTTGAAAGAATTCCAATGGTTCCTGAAAGCAGTGAGCCTGTGCTTTTCACTGATATTAGGGTCATTGCTGTAATCTGCTAAGCATGGTGTCACAACAGCTCCACGGAGACATTTTTGCTGTTTGCTGTGTTGTTTTCAGTTTTATTTGCCAAGATTTGGATGTGGCGCCCTGCCTGGGGTTACAATAATGACTCTAATATCACTGAAAAAGCACAGAGTTAATGCTTTTTGGACCTGTTGGAATTTTTCGATACCGCCAAATGTTCAAGAGTTATTGTAATTTGACCTAAAAGTTCTAAAACCCAGTTTTAACAAGTTAATGTGCTCCAGGCCTCTGTTTCTAGTTTCACTGGATAAAAATATTTATTCTCAGCCTCTTCAGCCTTTTATTCTGTGCAGCATGTCTTTAAGTTTTTAAAAACTTGTGGTGCAACTGCACCCTGTCCGCTCACTGGGTGCTGGACACCAAAAATTGAACGTCCCAGAGAAGAATCAGTGTGGATATGAAGCTGAGGTCCAGGACTTTTTCAGAGTAATCTAAACCAGGTAGCAGTAAGAGTTACTGAGGATCATCTCAGACCTCTGGACTGACCTTGGTCTGTTTTCAGCATCTTCTTCCTGTCATATGATGCCGTTTGTCTCTCAACATAAACTTTACTGATATCACTTTAGCAGATAGCAGATGTTCCTCCATCTTTCTGTGCTCATGAGTTTATATTAGCGTAACTACATCTCTGCAGTTAACCATCAGCTACACTTTCACTGATGTTCCAAACATGGCTGTTAGTTTCTTGCTTACTCCATATTTGAGGCACAGCTGTTTTATTTCAATCAGAACACGATGTATCATCGTGAGATATAAACTAATCTAATTTCCTGATGTTAAACATTATTCTACCAAGCACACTGATCATTTTATTGGAGGTGAAGGAAACTGACCTCCTGCAGACACTGATACACACAAAGAAACCATCCGGGACAGATCCACCCTTTAAAATAACTTCAGGTTCAGCTAATTCAAACCACATCCAACCAACCTGGGATTAAAGTTGACAAACTGAAAATCACCTGATTCCCATCTTACAGGTGAAGGTCAGGCCCATCAAGCCTCTACCCCTCATTATTGCTTATTCAGACTTCTGATATTATTTTAAGGTGGAAAAATTCCACCTATAAGACCATGGATCCACTCTCTCAATGAGACATTGAGTTGGTGCTAGCAGCGGCAGCTAATCGTGATACCAGTGGTGACAGGTGTTTAACAGGTGAGTTGGTTTGATCTATGTCTAACTCACCTGTAGGATTTGTCTGTCAAAGGCGCGCAGTTGGTTTGTCTTGGCGATCAGAACCCCCTCCTTTGTGACTTGATACAATTCGGATGGAGGATGGAGCAAATAGTGGATATTTGGGTTCCTGCCCTGTGATTTGACAGTAGAGATGACTCACTGATATGATGTAGGAAGTAACACAGGTAGTGTAGCATGTGTTCTTACATCAGGGAAGTCACGGTCTGACACCTGGACCTGCAACACCTGGTTCCCATAGGTGGAGACGATGGAGGCAGGGCTAGAGCTCTGGATGATGAAACCTTTGTAAGTGGTTCTGTTGAAGGCCGGAGGAAATGCGTTCTCATAGAGAACTCTGACCAGAACTGACGCCACACTGTACTTCAACCTGTCATCCACCTGGCACACCTGTACAGGTGAGAGGGAAAGTAGATGTCTCACAGTTTTCAATTCAATTCAATTCAATTCAATTCAATTCAATTCAATTCAATTCAATTCAATTCAATTCAATTCAATTCATACAGCCCCAAATCACAACATCAGTCACCTCAAGGCACTTTATATTGTAAGGTAGACCCTACACTAATGCATAGAGAGAAAAACCCAACAATCATAAGATAAGTGCTATGAGTTTGGCAACAGTGGGAAGGAAAAACTTCCTTTTAACAGGAAGAAACCTCCGGCAGAACCCGGCTCAGGGAGGGGCAGCCATCAGCAGTGACAGGTAGGGGTGAGAGAAGGAAGACAGGATAAAAGACATACTGTGGTCAATTGTTGTGAATGAAGCAGAAAACAGGAAGGTATGTCGTTACCATGATTGTGAGCATGTAGTTTGTTGTCAGTCGTCGGTCATCTGCTGCTCTGGTTAACCTGATCTCACCTGTTGTGTTGTTGATCGTGAACCTGCCCTGATCATCACCTGTGGGTGAAGCAAACACACCTGTACACACATGTTTGTACATGAGTCTAATGGTGAGTGTGAGTGAGTCTGACCTGAGAGGATGGTGTAGGTGAGAGGAGCATTGATTCCTTTGTCTCCATCCTCTGCTGTGATTGGGCCAGGAGAAAAGTCCAGACCCACGTCCTGAAACAAAAAATAAATAAATAAATACCTGCAGGTATGTGGACAGGTATAAAACTTGTTCCCTAAATGCTGGGACGCTAAAATCTAAATGACTTGAAAAGTATTGTGATACTGAAAAACATCTCCAGAAACATCGGGCTGTTTTTATTGACATTTTACGGTCTGGTAATGTTTTCAGAAGCCAGTTTGTAAATAATTGCATCCACCTGGTTCTTCGGGTATTTACCTGGTGTTTCTGTGTGATGTTGGTTGTGTAGGTGGGATTCATGCAGACAGGCACACCTGGAGACACAGGTGTGCAGGGCAAGAAGTGAGGATACTGGTCATCACCATCCTCGATGTTGATGGTGAGAACAGCAGATGTGTTGAACTTGTCCACAGTGTTTGATTCCTGTCAGGTATGTAGAGGTGTGACATTATTTTCACTTTTCTGTGATAATTTGACGATCAGATATCACAGGGTTTGTTTTTTTGTTGAATAGTCTTGCATTCCTGCTGGTTAGAGTGTAATGTCCTGTGATGACTTCGCAGTAAAATAAAACCTCTGACCTCACCCTGATTACCTGGATGTATCACCTGTCTAAATGTTACCTGGGCCCACATGATGAGCTGCAGGTGAGTTCTCGTCTCATAGTCCAGAGGTTTGTTCAGAACTACCTTTCCAGTATTGGGCAAGTCGATCCTGAAGAACTGGGCATCTTGCTGCAGGCAGATAGATGACAGGTGAGATAATAAAGAGCTGCAGCTCATGGTCAAGCAGCAATTGGTGGGCGTTATTCTTACTGATGACGGGTCGATGATGTAGCTGATCACGTCCCCATCTGCATCAACAGCCTTCACAGTGAAAACCACCGAGTTCACTGCTGTCAGCTACACACAACACAATGAAAAATCCTGTTTACACAGGTGAGGAAACACCTGAGGCACCTGTTAAAACGATGTACATGTGATGGATGCTCATTGGCTGGTTAAGATGAAGGTAATTTTTCTGGTTGTACCTCACTGATGGTGAACGGCTGAATTGTCTCCAACAGGAAGTTTGGTTTGTTGTCATTTTCATTCAGAATCTCCACCAAAATCCTATAGTTACCCTGAAACAGGTGCAGACTCACCTGAGCGACTCTGAGTCATCAAATGTATTTACCGTTCAGCACAGGACCTCAGATGACCTACCTGTATGATGTCATTTTCATAGCAAATTAGCTCTGCGATGAGCACTGATCCCTCCACCTGTCAGACAGAGATCCAGCATGAGGTGAGACATTTTAAGATGTATTTCTGCTGCAGGTGAGAGGTGTTCAGGTGTACCTCTCGGTCGAGGACTCTGAACACTGAGGAGTTGAGTCTGATGGTCCGGCCCTCTAAGTAGAACCAGTTGGCGTTGCGTCCGGACAGACACAGGCGGATGGTGTTAGCTCGTGGACCTGCAGTGATGTTGATCCTGGAGATGAATTCACCTGTTGGACTATTCTCTCTGACTGAGGTGAAGATGTCGGAGCCCTCCCGACATAGGCTCGCTGAGGATGAAGCAGAGGATATCTGATGTGTCCATGGCAGTGAGGACGATCAATAACTGATTATGATTTTATTGATCCGGTTCTGTTGTTATCTAAAGACATATTTAAAGACAAACTTCTCAGGAGTGTCTGAAAGTAGAGAGTTACTTTTTTAGTCCTGATTAGGACTTCAGGGTCTTTTTATCACATCACCTTAAACCAACCTTAGATTACTAGCCACATTTAACCAAATCATGCTGCACCGTATTTACCTCACATTCCCATTATTTTACAGTTGCCAGTTACCCAAACGAGCACGTCTTAGGACTTGGAAGGAAGCCAGGATATCCGACAGAGCCCACACAGGCACAGGTAGATCATGCTCAAAAAACCCTAATCCAACATTGAGATTCAAACCGGGAACCTTCTTAGTAACCGCTGCACCACCGTGGACAATAAGGCACTGACGACGGCAAAGTGCCTGATATCAGAGAAAAGCAGTTTTTAAATTGTCTTACCTATAACAACATTATAAGAAAGTCTGAGAGCCACCTGCCACAGCAGCAGCCTGCAGGACCTCAACATCTTCATCTTTGACCTCCTCCACCTGGTGACACAAAGTCAGTGAGCAGTATAGGTAAAGAGCATCAACAAAGTCAACCAACCAACAATCAACACAACCAGCCAAGTTTCTCAGGTAGGGAGGGCTAGAGCCTATCCCAGCTGTCTGAGGGTACACCTGGGGGACTGTGGGAGGAAGTCAGAGTACATGCAAACTCCACACAGAAAGGCCCCAGTTGGTCAAATTGAACTTAGGATCTTCTTGCTGTCAGGCAACAAGTGTGGCTCAGTGGAATATGTAAAAAAGTCTATATATCTTGAAATATATTTGATATATGAAGTTATGACTGAGATGAAATGACCTTAGTCTCTACACCATCGTCTAACTGCTGTGGACTTCTCTCTAATATTGTTGTTCATCACCTTATAATATAAAACATCTGGCTCAGCTCCGGTGAGGTGATTTGTTAGCCTGTTTGTGTGAGTTCTCAGATTCATTTCACTTGTTTCATAATCACTGTGTGAACGTAACATCTGAGCAGATTTTATTTATGAACTGGAAATACGAACTCAGAGGTCACAGTGTAGTCTGCTGTGTTCACACGTGACAAAAAGGTCCTGAGGTGGAACTCTGCAGTGGTCAAACAGAGCTGACCTCAGAGCGGTGAACAAACAAGACGTGACCAAACTGAAAATATGAGCCCTGAGCTCTGCCGCGGTCCACTAAAATGTCACATGATCATATTTTTTATGACCTTCAGCTGCAGCTGTGGAGTCAAAACTGGATGAAACTCAAGCTGTGGTATTTTTTAAAATTCGGATCAGTGAGAGGAGGATCAGAGGCTGACACTGCTGCTCATATGTCTTTATCAGGTCATCACGACTTTATACGTTTTCAGCTGAAAATCATCACTGCACCTTATCCAGGTTTTATTTTGAAAGGCTCTGCTGTGTTCTCTCCATCTACATCAGGGATGCTCCTGCAGCCTCGAGGATGTGTAGAGTCTCATAAAAAAACAGACTGATGATGAAGGCCTATGATTGAAACCTCCTCCTCGAAGGTTTCCTGCTGGTGAACAGTTTCCTGCATCGGTCTCCTCAACCACGAGCTCAGCTTCCTTCTCTTCAGTCCCTGTGTGCTCAAACATAAACCTCACACCTCAGTTTGATTCAAGGTCCCATCACAGGCTGAAAAAGCTTGATCAAACTTGATGGAACAAAGTGCTTAATGTTCGCCATAGACGCACACACTCACGCACACTCACACACGCACAATCATGGTACACCACAGTAATTAAGTAACAGATAAAGTGACAGAAAAGTTCCTGTTTTTTTGCAATCTGCTATAGAAATGTCTTTTTTTATCATGATGGGGTCCCAGCTTAAAAGAAAAGAAAGAACAAACATTTTCCGTAAATGAAAAAAAACTTCCTGTTACAGGGCAGTGCTATCAAAACCTGGAGCAACATTTCTTTGTCATGTAGAGAAACTGAAATGTGCCACTGGAGTTGTACTTCTTTATCTTATATTCAGATGACTCAGGGATTAAATGTGCAGTTAAACATCTTTACGCTGACAGGAAAGCCAGTTTCACCGGTCTGACCCACCCCCACGTACGAGGCCCAGGATGTGAAAGAGTTTAACATCCCTGATCGAAAGTGTAAGAGAACAGAGGAATAAAATGACACAAATCACAAGGAGTAAAACAACACAGCCACACACACACACGAACAGACTGAAGAGTTTTCACAGTCGTTGGTTCAGATCGCTGCGTGTTGGCCTGTATTAACCCTTCACCTGCCACTTCACTTTTTCTTCTTACCAACTCTTCATCCTCACACAGACTCACCTCGCTCTCTTCTGCTGGCCTACAGTCGGCCGATGTCTGTCGACCTTGCTGCTGATTTCATCCTCATGTCATCACACATTCATGTTTTTGTGTTTCAGCCTTGATCTGTTGTTCTGCTTTGTCCCCAGAGAACAGAGCGCCCTGTCACTGTGTGTGTGTGTGTGTGTGTGTGTGTGTGTGTGTGTGTGTGTGTGTGTGTGTGTGTGTGTGTGTGAGAGAGAGCATTAGAGGCTTACCCGGCATTAATGAGCAGGATAAGTAGGCCAACATGCTGCAGGACTTTGAAGCAGCAGGATCCTGTTGGTTCCACCTGCTGCTGCTCTCAGAGCTTATTTCAAACACACAGAAGTAAAACATCCACATCCTCGGAGACGCTGTTTTTAGTCAGTATTTCCTGTCAGAGAGCCAATAAGCTCTCAGCCTGACTCCTTTAATGTAAACCAAATTTTGTGTGTAGAAGAAGAAAATGTTTAATTAATGTGGTGTTACAGGAGGCTCTGAGTGGGGTGGGCACACAGACAAACACAGAGCCATAAATGAACACGTCCTGTTTCACAGGTCACATGACTGAACATGTCACATGACTATGAGTAACTGTTGCTGCCATCTGCAAGGATTCTAATCTTGGGTTGAGTTACCACCTTGTCATATGTCAGAAGTTCTTTTGTCTCATTGGTTGTGGCTGCTGTCACGTGTACAGTTTTCCTCACTGACGTTCATGAACATTCAGTTTCCTGTTCGTCATATCTGTCCAGGTTCTGGTAGTGTTGATTTTTCTTCCTTTTCATCTGGTGCCGTGTTTGATCCATTCGCTTCCACATCTGGAAAGTCTAAAACAGCTGTGATTCTTGCATTCAAGCCCTTTATTTTGGCAGGAATGAAGTCAGCTAGCTCAGGTGTGGGGAGACTCTTAATGGACTTATTGAAACAGTCGCTACTGAGCATGCTCTTTGAATGGAGGCGAGCATGCTCTCATTAATCAAATGACAGCAGTTTTATCGGGGAACCTGGATCGGGACTCTGAGGTCCACCCTCATCCTCACCTCCTCCTGTTTGGGCGGTCAGAGAACAGCTGGAGGAACCAATCAGAGTCAGTGACCTCTGATCCAAACATAGTTACAAACACATACACATCCATGTACGTGTCAGATGTTTGATCACTAATCATGCTAAAAGAAAGCTTTATGGCTGTAACCGTGGGGATGAGTGTAGTTTCACTGAGTGTATGGATAAACTGATTCCTGACCTACACCTGCACACAAAAGAAGCCTAATCGGTTCTCTGTGCTTCGTCTGATTGTTTCTAAATCATTTATTGGTTCTTGCGGTCTGTAAACATGTGAGAGGGGCATCCTCGCAGCGGTCTGATTTCACAGTAACCATTGATCAGCTGCTTTTGCTTACAGATGAGTCATTTCATTCAGACCTTACCCGCATGCCCTGAAATCAGAGGGTGGATGGCTGAGACGGCGACCCACCCTCTGCCCGTCTGTGCAGAGAGTTGAAAACAGTTATCTGTTAAAATATGATACTTTAAAAGATAAAGAGAAAAACAATCACCTGTGAAGATTTTTTTTCGAAATTAATGTTTGTTTTGTTAACCTGTCAGTCAAGGACTGTTGTGGCAGTTTCAGGCATTAACATGCTATTCCACATCCAGACACTAGAGGGCGTTTATCATACTGGTGGTATAAGTGTGTGAAGCAGAAAAATAACTCTTTGTATTGTGAAGCTAACACTGCTCAATGTGTGTGTGCTGTTTCTATTCTTTACCACAGGTTAGTAAATATGCATTAACATTATTGAAGACTAGAGAGCTTAAGATTAGAAAATGTTTATTAGGGACTTTGGAAAACTTAGTAAAAGAAGTGGTTTGTTATGAGAATTGTGTATGAATTGTGATTTTTGGCTGTAGCTTACTTGATGCTAATGCTAGCGGGCTTGGCTTAATGTAGAATAGTGTGTGTGTGTGTGTGTGTGTGTGTAAGTTAACCTAAATCAAACAAGAAACTGCTGAACTACTGCTGAGCTCAACAGTTTTCATACTATGTGGTATTTTTCTGGCTATGAGAACATTTTTGTACTTTAATACCAAAGCCAGCTATTGAGTTAATGAAGTTACTTTATCATTAATGGTGACTGCCTAGGTTCAACTCAGTAAGAGAGCCCCCCATTAAAAGGAGCATTGCACTTTATATAGTTTGTAGATTGCATTAAAACAGTAAGTTTAAATTATTTTTGTAAAGGAGGTGAAAAAATAATAAAAGAGGTGTCACATTGTCAGTTGATTAAAAAAGCATGTCATGTAAATTGTTTAGTGCCATAACAAGTATTAAAACAGTCAAAAACAAACCAATTTATTATGTTTAACAAATACAGTTAAAAAGGCAGATGGGAGGACAAGTGTGTTTATGTTAATTAATTTTTTTAAAAGAATGTGTTTATTGTTGCACATTGTGGTTGTAATATTATTAATGGACTCAATAAGCCTTTTCATTGTGTTTTGTCAAAGTTGTGGAAATCCTAAGAGATTCATATAGTCTCTACCCCAGGAACACTATGACCATGTCTTACACTATTACCATGTCTTGTAAGTGGGACTGAAGCAGAAGGCCATTGGTTTACATTCAGTGTAGTGATACCTGCAGCCTGTTCATAGATACTGTTGATAGAAAACGTGTGTCATTTGGTTCCTGAAACAGGGAGTAATTTCACAGCTTCATCGATGACATCGAGCATCGGTTTCTGTGCAGAGTAGTGAACAGAGTCGCCGATCAGCCCTGAACCATCACGTTTCATTCTGATAGCAAACGGCAAGCTTCAGATATTTCTGACTGTTTCAGTCTGCAGATGGGAAACCTGACCGATGAGCTCAGATTACAAACACTCAAAACACCAAACCATGCTGGGAGAGTCAGCGCCACACACAGTGCTCCTCTTCTTCTTCTTCTGTGGCCTGACTCATGTCAGTGACTCATTGCTTTCACAGTGGAAAGGACCTGCTGAACACACTCAGGTGTGAATCCTGTGATCAACACTGTGTGTCCAGCTGTTCTTCTCCACATTTAAATCCTGTTTTAAAACCTGGAGCACCCCTACCCTTCACCATTATCCTGCACCTTCGTCTTTCTCATCCTCATCTTTCTGCCTTCAGCATTATTTAAAGGTTAATTTGTCCGGCTGAGCTGCTGTGTCTTTGTTCTGCTGCTCTGACCTTTATGTGGATCTCAGATCTGTTTCTGGTCGTCTGACCAAGGCCAGAGCTTCCTGTTCCTCCTGAATGATCATTTGGATATGAGATAAGTGAGAGGAAGCTGAAACAGTGATCCTGCTGCAGGGAGGTCACTGTGTACTGATCATGGAGGTGATCCAGCAGTGAGGTCATTAGTACAAGTCTGGGAAGATCTGCCAGCTGTGTTCATGTTCCCCGAAGGTCCAGTTTTTAAAGCCTAAGTAAAAGCTGATTTTTGATTTGTGTAATTGCTCACAGTCAGTCCCACTTTCCCAACATGTTAACCATGTTAACTATGGTAAACATTCACGGTTTCAGAAACTAGACTACATTTTAGGTCACCTCCAGAGGCCTCAGGGTTCAGGTGTTATCACATGCATGTCCACAGTACCTCAGTGGAGGTTCAGTTGTATATCTGGTAAATCAGTCCTGACAGGACATGTTGATGTGTCTCTCCTCCTTCAGTTGCTGCTCAGCAGCTTCTTCTTCATATACTATCAGGCTTGAAAGCCTCTGTCAGCACACAGAGAGCTGTTCCTCTAATTTTCAGTCCACTTCTAGTGTCATTTTCATGCCTCCCTGTTTCCCTTCATTAAGAACAGCCTCTTGACAGCTGCCATCCCTCTGAGAACAATTCTGGCGAGACTTGAGTGAACAGTAGATGATCAGCTGAAGGTCCAGATCATCTCTCAGCTCCTCTGTCAGGTCTTTGCTGGATTTTTTTTAATGACTTTCAGATCCTGTTCATCTGTTGTAGAAATTTTTAGCCCTCACACTTCTTCTGTACATATTTCTCTCTTATTTTTAGGGACACACTGCACACCATGCTGAAAACCAATTCCAAGTTGTCAGCTAACAGCTCTTGTGGAATCACTTTGTTGTGTTTGTGTGACATGCTGCTAGTAATAAAGAGCCTAAAGACACAATTTAAACCTGGTTCTTTCCTCAGGTGTCTATTATATGCAGACATAACACTGGTTCATCCTTGATTTAGGAGCCTTTTCATGCTTGGTTGATTCAGAGGTCAGAGTTCTGTCATGGTCTGGGTAGTTTTCCACTGCATCGGTTCCTCCCCTCTGGGTGGAGTCTTTGTTTTTCTTCACCTGATGGCAATCACACCGGCAGTATTTATGACCTGCGCACACAACTTTATTCCTCTGTTTTCTCGTCAGCATCTGGAACCCACCTACCAAGTCTCCTCCGTACGAGCTCTCCTGGATTCTGGTTTGCACGCAGTACCCACCTGGACCTTTGTCTCCTGCCTTCCCCCTCCAAGCAACCTCCACCTGCAAGCACGTAAGGCAGCCCAGTGTAATTATTCTCGGATTAACTCACAGCTCTCTGTTGGATTCCCCTGACTGCTCTCTCCTCTGTTTCAGTGCCCTGGCCAGCCACAGTTTCCCCTGCCCAGTCCCCGCACCCAGTCGTCACTGCTATCTAGTCATAGTTTTGTTATGGTCATAGTTTCCCTTGCCTCAGACGTCTAGTTTATGTTCCTTAATAATAGTCTAAGTTTTCTGTTAGCTTCCAAGTGTTGTGAATAAAGACTCTTCTGTTACACCGAGTCCATCCCTTTTCCACGGGCCACTGTGCCGTGACAGTATAATCTGGCCAGTATATGGACTCAGCAGATCAAATCCGGACTGCCATCTCGAAACAGGGTGCCGTTCTTGGTAGTCACGAAGAAGCACTCCAGTTTCTCCTGGCAAAGGTTACCTCACTCACTGACGAGCAGGCGAAAATGCAGTCCGCGGTTCAGACCCTTCAGTCCACCACTACCTCTGAACCCGAACCCGTTCCCGGTACGTCTGCACAGGTACCCGCGCCGCCGCCGCCACAGCTCTCTGCGGATTTAGAGTCTCCGCAGACGCCGATGTTCCGCGATGCTGCCTCCCCGCAGCCGGAACCCTTTTCCGGCGACCTGGGGGGATGTAGCGGTTTCCTCCTTCAGTGCGAGCTAGCATTCGGTCGTTCACCCCGCTCATTTGTTTCTGATACCGTGCGGATTTCTTATTTAGTCGGGAAACTGCACGATCGCGCCCTTACGTGGGCGGAGGCTTATCAAGGTAGACATCCGTTACCGACTTGTCGCTATGATGAATTTTTGAAAGAGTTTAAGAAAACTTTTGCTCACACGACCTCTGAGTGCAGTTCGGCTCGGAGGCTGTTGAATCTTCGTCAGGGTCGGCGGGGCATTGCGGACTTCCTGATCGATTTCCGCATCGCTGCCGCTGAGGCAGGCTGGTCAGATCGAGTTCTGCAGGGGGTGTGTTTGCACTCACTCAATGATGAGATGAAGGACCAGCTAGCCTCCTGGGATGAGCCAGCCAATTTTGGGGAGCTGGTTTCCCTCACACTTCGCATTGACAGCAGGTTGCGGGTGTGGGAGAGGGACTACGGCTCCCGTCGGTCCTTGTGGCGGTCATCTCCGGTCGTTCCTCCCCCGGCACCGCTTCCGGTTCAGCCGTCCACTCCCATTGCCGACACTGACGGTGGTGAACCGGAACCGGAACCCATGCAGATCGGGCGTTATTAGCTGACGGCGGCAGAGAGAGAGAGATGCCGCCGTTCTCACTTCTGTTTTTATTGCGGCTCCTCTGAGCATCTGATTTCCTCTTGCCCCAAGAAGGGAAAAGAGACCGGGGATACGGGTGGGTGGTACCAGTGTTAACGCTAAGCCCCGTTTTTTACTTTTGGTTACACTCTTACTCAGTCAGGGAACCCACGCCTCACCAGCTCTGATTGATTCGGGGGCCAAGCAGAGTTTAATTGATAGGGGATTCGCTGAACAGCGAGTTGAGTTAAACCCGTCTATCCCTGTTAGGGCATTAAATGATCAAGTCTTTTCTTACATAACTCATTGCACTGCACCAGTTACTGTGATTACTTCCAGCAACCACAGAGAATCACTGATCTTTTACACCTCACAATCCCCTGACACACCCATAATTTTAGGTTTCCCATGGCTAAGGCATCATAACCCTCAACTGGATTGGGTGGGACAGAGGGTTGTGAGTTGGAGTCCATATTGTCACACCAACTGTCTCGTCTCTGCTCCACCACCAGGGGCCGCCGAGACCTCATGCAAGGAGAGCTTTACCCCTGACCTCTCTGCAATTCCCCCCCCGAGTATCATGATTTATCAGAAGTTTTTAACAAAGATAAGGCACAGTCACTACCACCCCACTGCCCTTACGATTGTTCCATTACTTTGTTTCCCGGCTCCACATTACCTTCCAGCCATCTCTACAACCTGTCACGCCCTGAACGGGCTGCCATGGAAAAATACATCAAAGAATCACTGGCAGCTGGAATCACCAGGCCATCAACTTCTCCCGTGGGAGCTGGCTTCTTCTTTGTGGGTAAGAAAGATGGCACACTCTGCCCATGCATCGACTTTCGGCCCCTTAATGACATCACAGTTAAAAACAAATATCCATTGCCACTCATCAGCTGCCCCTCCATGGAGCCACCATTTTTACCAAATTGGATCTCAGGAACGCTTATCACCTAGTCAGAATCAGAGAGGGGGATGACTGGAAGACTGCTTTTAACACCCACTTAGGACATTTTGAGTACTTAGTCATGCCGTTTGGCCTCACAAATGCGCCTGCTGTTTTTCAAAACCTAGTGAATGATGTACTTAGGGATTTTCTGGACCGTTTTGTCTTTGTTTACCTTGACGACATCCTGATCTTTTCCAAAGACCTCAAGGAACACAGAGTTCATGTCCGGGCCGTGCTCCAACGGTTGCTGGAGAACAAATTATTTATCAAAGCCGAAAAATGCGAATTCCACTCACCATCCGTGTCATTTCTGGGTTACATTCTTGCAGGGGGGCAGGTGAAGACTGATCCGGCTAAAGTGAAGGCAGTAGCAGAGTGGCCACTTCCAGTCTCACGAAAACACCTACAAGGGTTTTTAGGCTTCGCAAATTTCTACCGCCGCTTCATTAGAAATTATAGCCAAGTAGCCGCTCCCCAACTCGTCTGACTTCGTCTAAGCTTCCTTACGTTTGGAGTTCGGAGGCTGACGCCGCCTTCTCCCGGCTGAAAGAACTGTTTACCTCTGCGCCGGTCTTAATCCATCCTGATCATAGTAAACCTTTCATCGTGGAAGTAGATGCATCAGACGTTGGGGTCGGGGCGGTGTTGTCCCAGCGTTCAGGTCCCTCTGCTAAGCTTCAGCCCTGCACCTTTTTTTTCCCGTCGCCTCTCACCTGCGGAGAGAAATTATGACGTCGGAGACAGGGAGTTGCTTGCGGTAAAGCTGGTGCTGGAGGAATGGCGGCATTTACTCAAGGGAGCAGAGCATCCATTCATTATTTGGACCGATCATAAAAATCTGACATATCTTCGCACAACTAAAAGGCTCAACTCACGCCAAGCACGCTGGTCTCTGTTTTTTACTCGATTTAACTTTTCCATCTCTTACTGACCAGGCTCCCGCAACATCAAGCCAGATGCTCTGTCCCGCCAGTTCGACCCTGTGACGAACCGTCTGACGCACCCACCATCTTGCCTGCAGGAGTCAAGATCGGTTCTGTCACCTGGGATGATTGAGTCCACAAGGGCAGATTCGCTTGCCATCCGGGTGGGGGGAGAACCAGCTCACTCATTAAGAGGTATTTCTGGTGGGAGACTATTGATAAGGACGTTAAGGAATATGTAGCTGCCTGTCCTGTTTGCGCACGTAACAAATCAAACTCACAACGCCCAGCCGGTCTTTTGCAACCCCTCACTATTCCTCATCGCCCCTGGTCTCACATCGCGTTGGATTTTGAACGTCTCCCCAGGTAAAACCACAATCCTCACAGTAGTAGATAGATTCTCCAAAGCTGCACACTTCATTGCTCTAAACAAACTTCCCACCGCTACAGAGACAGCCAAGGTTTTAACTGAGCATGTCTTCAGACTACACGGCATACCTTTGGAGATTGTTTCAGATAGGGGGCCTCAGTTCGTATCGCGAATGTGGAAGTCATTTTGTACCGCTCTCGGAGCAAAGCCTTCTTTGAGGTCAGAATTTCATCCACAGATGAATGGACAGGCTGAACACCTCAACCAGAAACTGGAGGCCACCCTCCGTTGCATCACTGCCTCTAACCCCGCTTCATGGTTCTCATTGCTGCCATGGGCAGAATATGCTCACAATTCGCTTACATCTTCTGCTACAGGACTCTCGCCTTTTGAGGCCTCCATTGGTTATCAGCCGCCTCTCTTCCCTGAACTGGAGACTGAACTTGAGGTTCCCTCAGTCCAGCACCATCTCCAACGTTGTTGACCCACCGGACATTGTGCCAGTCCGTTGCTCACCAGCGCCAGTACGCAGACCGTCGCCGCAGAGCTGCCCCTGCTTACTCCCCTGGACAGAAGGTGTGGTTGTCTGCTAAGGACGTGCCCCTCAGGGTGGCATCTCGTAAACTGTCCCCGCGCTTCATTGGACCCTTCGAGGTGGAGCGGGTTTTCAGCCCGTCTGCGCTGCGATTGAAACTGCCTTCCTCGCTGCGGATTCACCCGACATTCCACGTCTCCCAGGTCAAGCCAGTGGTCGTGAGTCCGTTGTGCCCTCCTTCCGATCCCCCTCCTCCCGCCCGGCTCATTGACGGGCATCCTGCCTTCGCGGTCCGGTGCATTCTGGACGGGGCCGGCAGTTCTTGGTGGACTGGGAGGGTTACGGGCCTGAGGAGCGGTCCTGGGTGTCCCATTCGTTGATTTTGGATCCTGCTTTGCTTTCTGCTTTTTACAGGGCTCGGCCCGGGTCGGGGCTGGATTGGTCCCCGGGGGTTGACCCTTGACGGGGGGGTGGTGTCATGGTCTGGGTAGTTTTCTACTGCATCGTTCCTACCCTCTGGGTGGAGTCTTTGTTGTTCCTCACCTGATGGCAATCACACCGGCAGTATTTATGACCTGCGCACCCAACTAGTCCTCGCCAGATTATCTGCCAGTCTCTCTGGCCTGCCTCCCTGCATTGCACGCAGTACCCACCTGGACCTTTGTCTCCTGCCTTCCCCCTCCAAGCAACCTCCACCTGCAAGCACGTAAGGCAGCCCAGTGTAATTATTCTCGGATTAACTCGCAGCTCTCTGTTGGATTCCCCTGACTGCTCTCTCCTCTGTTTCAGTACCCTGGCCAGCCACAGTTTCCCCTGCCCAGTCCCCGCACCCAGTCGTCACTGCTATCTAGTCATAGTTTTGTTATGGTCATAGTTTCTCTTGCCTCAGATGTCTAGTTTACTTTCCTTAATAATAGTCTAAGTTTTCTGTTAGCTTCCAAGCGTTGTGAATAAAGACTCTTTTGTTACACCGAGTCCATCCCTTTTCCATGGGCCACCGTGCCGTGACAAGTTCAGGCACACAAACCTCTAACACACAAAAAACATTCCAATACAAGGACTGATCTAAAACAGTGAAAAGCAGCCTTTAGAAAGCTGCAGAGCTATTGCTCAAGAGTACTTTAACAATACAGAAAAATCTGGCTGCTTGGATTATAAAGTAATGAGGGGCGGCCCAAGACTTTTGCACACTGTGTTTCAGCCCTTCACTCATTTTTATTTCCAGCCCTTGTTCATGTTTTTATGGTGTTTTCATCACTGCTGAGCATGAGTGCGTGTTTCAGCTCTGTTTGCTTTGCAGAGGGTGGCCGAGGCTCGGGTGTTTGTACGGGTCAGTTAATAAAACACGGCCTGGGACTTGGTCTGTGAAGTGAAGAGCTGCAGCTGTCTGTGTGCTGTTCATGCTTCAGCTACATCGCAGACACTCTGAGTCTGCAGAGTCTTGATGAAGCTCAAAGCTGAGAGAGAAAAGCTCTCTATGTTTTACTCTACATGTTTTTATTGAGTAAAACTAAATCAACACACAGATGAAGAAAAAGTCAGCTCCACAACTTAGTCATTTGAGCAGAATAAAGCCCTCTGATTTCCAGATGGACATCTGAACACCCATGTTTATTACATGTGTGGATGAGATGCTCCCCATCACCATGGTTACCTCTGGTCATTAAGGGGTCTCCCCACTCTGATGAAGGAGGTCATCACATCAGACTGTGATGAAGCTACTTCAGAGACACACAAACTCAGATATCTGCAGGAGTGCTCTGACAGGTGGAGGCAGTTCCACCCACGCAGAGGGGTGTCATTACTTTAAAACAAAAGGTGAATGAGCAGCTTCACTGACAGCCTGCAGACAGGCGATGCCTTGGATGCGACGAGCACGAGAACAGGTGAACAAACTGGAGCTTCTCTGATGAATCAGTGGCTCTGGGTCGCATCCTGACTCTTCTTCTGCATCTTTTTAATGAGCTGCCAGACCTCCACCTGTGACATAAAACTCACCTGGCTCAGACCCCCACCCCCGGGGCAGTCACATCCTGCTGGGTATCTGCTGTTACCCCACAGATCAGCTGCTCCCATCAAACAGTCTTTAATCTCTTTATTGTGTTTGTTCAAATGACACAGAAGTTTGCTCAGCTACATTTCATCACCTTCATGCCACAGATCAAAATACTACAAACACCATCTGTCCTCAACGAGCTTCACCACAAAACTGACGGAAACATCCAGGTCCACATGAAGCTCTCTGCTTCAGTCACAAAAACACTGTACAAACGGTCAAAGTAAATTCTTATGAGCTGCAAACTTTAAACATGGAAACAGTCAGATATCAGAAACATGTTTGCAGGTTTTATGCCTCTGGGCTGTAACATCTCCAAACTTTTAAAATAAGAGCACGCACACATTAAAACCTTAAGAAGTCTGAGAGTGTTTGAGTCGAGTTGAGTTCCACGCTGGGGCTTCTTCCTGTTGGATGTTGATCTGCTTTCACGTCTGACAGCAGAGCAGTTTGTGAAAGACGTTCCTGAACTCGGCATTGAAGGCCGTGTAGATAATCGGGTTGACAGCGCTGTTCACATAGCCAAGCCAAGTTACCACGGAGATGAGTGTGGGACCAATGTTGCATGACTGGCACAAAACTTTGGTGACATGGACGACAAAGAACGGAGTCCAGCAGGCCAGAAACACACCTGAGACACAGAGAGAGAGTTTCAGTTCAGTTTTATTTATATAGCCCAAATAACAACAACAGTTGCCTCAAGGCACTTTATATTGTAAGGTCTACAATACTCTACAATAATACAATGAAAACAAAGAAAACCCCGACAATCATATTACTCCTTATGAGCGAGTGTTTTGGCGACAGTGGGAAGGAAAAACTCCCTTTAACTGGCAGGAACCTCCAGCAGAACCAGGCTTAGGGAGGGGCCGCCATCTGCCGTGTTCGGTTGGAGTGAGGAGAGGAAGACAGGACAAAGACTTGTTGTGGAAGTGTGCCAGAGATTAACAATGACTATTAAGTTTGAATTTTGAATAAACCTGATGAATTACATTTTAGGGAAAGAAGTTTAAGCACTGTGGTGCATTCACAGAGACTCCAGTCTTCCTGCAGACCAGTTTATCCAAAATGACTCCTACCTCTGTTTTTACTCAACACTTGATCTGTTTGATGTTCCTTTGAAGCTCTAATTGCATGTTTTCTCTTTAACTAAATCCTTCACACCACCTTCAGCCTCATGGTTTTGGATGAGCTGTGAGTGTTAAACACTTTGTGGTGTGAATTAAACCGGTTTCCACAGAGATACAAGAAGAAGTTTCTATTTTTACTGAGATTCACTCAACAAAACATTATGGTTAGTGCAGAGACGTCCAGCAGAGACAGCTCTCGTTTAGATGAAAAGACACAACAAGCCGTGCTGATGAGCTTTTGTGTTCACATTTATCTCAATGTCCATTTCTGAATGCAACAACTTTGAACATAATGATGTGTGAAACTGTGTCTGCGCTCATTTGCTTGTTAATAATAGTTGGAAGTTTCTGACAGATTGAATTCTTGTCTGTAAACCTGACTTATGAGACCTGGTTTCTGATGCACTGGCTCTATTTGGGTCGACTGATCCTTCAAAGTTAAGGATGTTGCAGATCAATACACAGTTTGATCACCTCCATCCTCTGATCAGATGTTTCTGTCTGACTTGGGTGGTCTTCTTTTGGCACTGCACAGCAGAGCTCATTTAATGGTTTGATGAAGAAGATGTGCACTCTCCACTAAAACATCAAATGAGGGAATGTTTATGGTGCATTAACAGCAAATACAAAGTTTTTTACACAGTGCAAGTCCAAACCTTAGATCTTGCTTTTACACAGAGACAGTAAAAACTCGTAAAAACTTGTAACTTCTAAAATATGTTACAGCTGTTATAGTCTTCCTCCTGTTGGCTGTTGGGACATATATTTGGCTATTTGAGTTAAGTAAGGTAAAACAGGTTTGGTGTGAATGCACTGTAAGAGCTGAGTCAAAAGAATGTATGTAGACCTTCAAAGCTGTTCTGACCCCATCTGTTCTAGTTACACTTCTGAGAGCTTTAGTTTTATAGAAATATCTCTGGAAACGTTAGACCTGTTGCTGCTTCAAACCTCCATTTGTATCAGATTTGCACCCACTTCAGAAGTAGACCTCCTTTACACTTGGATCTGCCTCAGAGCTGGGAATACAGTATACAAGTTTGTTCAACTTTTTTGTACACAAACTGTAAAGTCAGTATTTGGTGTGACCACCTTTATTCTTCACCAAACCCAAAGCTATCTTAGGCTGTTTTTTCCTAACCTTTCTTTCTTTCAGAACCAGGTACGACTTCAGATCTGGTACTACTCAGACCTACTACTGGCTTAGAACTGGTCTTATTTTCTACCTGTTTGTGTCTTAGACCTGCCACTATTTTAGATCTGGTCCTACTTTAGACCTGCTACTTCAGATCTAGTCCTGCCTCAGACCTGATACTACCTTTGACCTGATCCTGCCTTAGACCTGTTCCTCCCTTAGATCTGGATCTATATCAGACTTGGTCCTACCTTATACCTGTCACTACCTTGTCCTGGTGCCTCACAGTTGGACTGGAGAAACAGCTACAACTATGAGAAGGAAGAACTCTGAGGCTGGTCCTCTCCATAGTTCTAGGTGATTCCTGTCTCAGATTTAGTCCCACCTCAGACCTGGTCCTAGCTAACACCTGGACATGAGACTCACCTACAACCACGGGCAGGACCTTCATTGCCTTGCGCTCACGGCCGCTGACCCTGCTGGTCTTGCTCTGCCTCCTCCCCCTCTTTTTCGCAGCGCTGCCTTTCAGGCCATTCTCTCGACGGCTGCCACCCTCCCTCCTATCCGTGGGGTCACCATCCGACAGGCTGTCCATTTGAGTCGTCATTGGGTCACTGTCCGCCACCACTGCTATACCATCCTGGTGTTCCTCCATTACCGGTGTCACTGAGGGTGTTGCCATAGACACGGTGGAGGGAGACGTGGGGCTGAGCCCGGGGGGCGCCGTATATACCACTTTTTCTTGACTGCCAGCTGTCGTGGCTTTAGCTCGCCGTAGAGCTGAGCTGAGCTGTAAAGAGAAAACTTGCCGACCAGCCCGGCCTGCTTGGGAGCGGCTCCGCCCACTCCAACGCCGCAGGCCTCTAAACATCCAGTAATAGAGGAAGAGCATGACAGGACAAGGCACAAAGAAGGAGCAAACGGACGAGTACACCACAAAGCGATCGTCCTCTAATTTACACACACTCGGGTCACGATCCGGCACCTGATTCAGACCAAAGATGACAGGACTGGCCACACCCAGTGACAGCACCCAGGTCGCTGTGATGAGAGCCAGCTGACGAACACTGAACTGGTTCCTGTTGTACTTCAGGGGGACCACCACTGCGATGTACCTGCAATAGCAGAGAGACAGAGGAGGTTTTAGGTTTATAGGCAAGTATTTGGACTGACTTAAACCAACAGATTAGTGTTTATACTGATCACAGGGAGAATCAGACCACATATAACAAAATCCATCTCTACAGGCACTCTACAGGGGCAGAATTACCTCAAGAGAGCAGCAACGACTCATCCAAGAAGTAATAAGAGACACCAGAACAACATCCAAAGAACTGCAGGCCTCACTTGCCTCAGTAAAGGTCAGAGTTCATAACTCCACCATAAGTATTGACTGGGCAAAATGGGTCTGAGGTCAAAGAAAAAACCACTGCTGACCAAAAGGAACATACTGGCTTGTCTCAGTTTTGCCAGAAAACATCTCGATGATCCCCAAGATGTGTTTTGGGAAAATATTCTGTGGACTGAGGAGACAAAAGCGGAACTTTTTGAACAAGAGTGTCCCGTTACATCTGGTAATGAAGCATTTCAGGAAAGGAACATCATACTAGAGCTGGGCGATAGAACGATAACGATATGTATTGCGAAATAACTTTTTCTCGATAGAAAAATTAAACTATTGCGATAGGCCTCACCGCTCTTGTCCTCTTAAAAAAAAAAAAAAAGAACAGCCAATCCAAATTAAGTAGTGCAGAGCCGAACCAATCACAGCTGCAGCGTCACGTGACTTGTTACGTACAGCACAAGTGCCAAGCCGCACATGTGTATTTGTTTTGGGAAGCAGCCAGCCGCCGTGCCGCCCGGGTAACGGAGGAAATGAGTGTGCCGACTAGAGAAAAATCAACCGAGAGCGTGACCGAAGGTTACCGAAGAGAAAACAGATGATGGTTCCAATGTCGGAGAGATTGTCGAACGGAAGAGCCATAGAAGTTCCGTAGTGTGAAGGTATTTCGGCTATTTCAAGTCTGACAAAAAACAGAGTAGCGCGCACTGTAAATTGTGCCGAAAGCAAGTCTGGAAATACAATAAACCGGTGCATGCTCAATCTCTGACTGGAAGCGCTAATTCGTCATTCGGCTTTTGTCAGACTAAAGTAACTGTTAAAACTGTTTGAAAAGCTAAGTTATACAACAAGGAGAGACTGAGAATTTCCTTTTAGTTCTCAGTTTATTTGATATTGACAAAAGTTAGTCAATTTTGTCTGTTCTTCTGTAAAACAAACTAAGATTTATTTTTAGAATTAATATTTTGTTTCTAAGTGGAATTGACAATTTAGTAGTCTGTGTTTTTTGTTCTATTTTGAAACTTAAACGCTTTAGCGGCTGCCTTTTGTGTAGTTTGCAATATTTGCCTTTATTTATCTGAAAAAGTCTCATGTTTCTTTAGTACATCTACCCTGTTGAACTTATTATGGGAAATAAATATTTAAATCAAAACAAGCTGCTGATTATTTCACATTTTACTTGTGAGCAACGGCACATTTAAATCTTACAAATATAGTTATTTGGCTTATATCGTGATATATATCGTTATCGCCTGAAATGAAAAAAACATATCGTGATATGAAAAAATCTCATATCGCCCAGCTCTACATCATACTAACAGTAAAATATGGTGTTGGTAGTGGGCTGTTTTGCTGCCTCAGGGCCTGGAAGACTTGTGTTAAATGGAACCATGAATTCTACCAAAACATCCTGAAGGAAAATGTCTGGGCATTTGTTTGTGACCTCAAGCTAAAACGCACTTGGGTTCTGAAACAGGACAATAATGCAAAACACAACAGCAAGTCCACCTCTGAATGGCTTAAGGAAAACTAAAATGTAGACTTTGGAGTGGCCTAGTCAAAGCCTTGACCTGAATCCAACTCAGATGCTGTGGCATGACCTTAAAAAGGTGGTTCATGCTAGAAACCCTTCCATTGTGACTGGATTGCAACAATTCCACTGTAAAAGACTCAGTGCCAGTTATTCATTGCAGTTGTCGCTGCTAAGGGTGGCCCAACCTTGTATTAGCATTAGGGGACAATCACTTTTTCACACAGGGCCATGGAGGTTTGGATTTATTTTCCCCTTAATAATAAATACCTTCATTTAGAAACTGCATTTTGTGTTTACTTGCATTATCTTTGTTTAATATTTAGATTGGTTTGATGATCTGAAACATTTAACTGTGACAATCATACAAAAAGTAGGAATTCAGGAAGGGGGCAAACACTTTCAAACCACTATGTGTGTGTGTGTGTGTGTGTGTGTGTGTACTTTTTTCTGATTAATTCTGGAAAATGTTCTATACTAAGAATCTGGACACTGGATCCCCTCATTAGCTCTCAGGTAAACTGCAGGTGTGGGCAGAATGAGGCTGTATCCAAAATTGTGTGTGTGTATGAGGTGTCACCGCAGCCTCTTCTCGGCTCAGAGGCTTTAAATAGAGACTGTAGCACCACTGGTAAAAATAAGTTTGGCGCCTGTAATCTCTGACATATTTGACTCACTGAATTTCTTTTTCTCAACACTTTGTGTCAGTTGGTTTATTAACAGCTGCTGTCTGTAAAAATCAGGATGAAGTCACATGTTATCTCATTAATGAGGTGTCAGCAGTGTGACTACAGCGACATGACTGAAATAAAGTTACAATGTGAGAAGAGAAGAAGAGCACACTTTTATTTAACGTGTCTCTTCATTAAAATCTATTAAACTGACTGAGGGACACAGCAGGTCACATGACTCTGTGATGAGGAAATATTTCCAACTCAGACAGTTCAAAATCTTAATTACACCTGCAGCAGATGTGCTAATGACCCTGTTACTGTGACCTGAATCCACAGCTGGACTCACCTGTCTACGCTGATGGCACACAGGTTTAGGATGGAGGCAGTGCACAGCATCACGTCCATGGTCATCAGAGCATCGCAGATGTAGGTGCTCAATGTCCAGATCCCCCCCAAGAACTGCACACAAACAGAGAGAGGGCCTTCAGGTAAAACTGGGAGCACACCTAAGCTCAGAGCACACCTGAGCCCAGGCGGCTCAATCACACTGACCTCTGAATAGACGTAGAGCGGCAGCACGAGCACGGCCAGCAGCAGGTCAGCCACCGCCAGGCTGATGATGAAGTAGTTGGTGGCGGTTTTCAGAGAGCGCTCAGTGAGCACGCTCAGACACACCAGCACATTCCCCAGGATGATGACCAGGATCAGTGGCACCCCGAGAACCAAGGCCAGGTAGTTGTATTCCTTCAAGTCTGGCTCACCTGGAAGGGCACCAGGTGTCACATTGTCCATGATGGAGGCCCTAAGCACAGCTGCAGGGCTTTGCTCAACATCTGGACATGACACAGTTACTGTGTTATTGCTTCTACTAAGTAATCTGAGCATTTAAACCAAGTACTCAAAGTAAGGCAGACTTACCTTGCTGCTTCCTGTACCGTCTGTGGTTTCAGGTGAGTTTCAGTGTCAGCACCTGTTTGCTTCAGGTCTTTCTCTTTGTTCATCATTGTTGTTTTCTTCTGCAACTGTAAACAACAAACAATAACCTCTTTACATTAATTGTATTCATCCGCAGTTAAAAGTAGTCCATCAGTGCTCAGTGGACAGTTATGTCTTTACTTGCTGTGTACAGAAGGATGCTTCATGTTAGTAGCGCTTTATTTTCTCACCTGTTCAACTAACACAAAGAAACTATCACCGTTTGCAGCCGTGTTTGGGACGATAAATTAACTAATCAGACAACAGATCACTTTGTTGTGTGTGGTTGAGGGGGGGGGGGGCACTTGTGTTGCTCTTATTTTGGTGGTTACATAAGGAAGTGGAGCCCGTTTTATTAAATGTCAGCCTATTGTTTGCTGAAGTATCTCCTCTCAGAGACAATCACATCTTAGAGCCGCTCTCATCCTGCTCTTCATCCTCTGTTACCATGACGACCACAGACCATGGCTGCCAACATTACATGTAAACACACACACACACACACATGTGTGTGTGCTTATTAACGGGCTCGATTTAACCTAAGGGTTTTTTTATCAACTGATAGATAATTAGCTGCGATATGTTTCTGAAGGATTTGTGGGCAACTAAGCTAACACGGGACATTTAACCATCATTTAACCATTTACAACAGGTGAACACACGATCATCTGCACACCTGAGACAGGTTTTTTTCACAACTGTTTGTTTCACAAGGGGCGGAGCCTGACCCACCTGACTCAGCAGCATATGAAAACACTGAGTTTGTGTGAGGCTGCCCTCCAACAGCAGCACAGTGAAGTGAGGGTCAGGCTCTAACTGTGAACATCTGTGCAGCAGATTAACTATGTTAGGTGGAGGGAGCTGAGCTTGCTTTGTGTTTATGTTCACTGTGATCCTCACAGCAGGACAACGTCCAAGAAAGCTCCTCTTCCTACCTCCACCCAGACTCCCAAACACAGCAGGGCGATCAATAATCAATAATGATCAGAAAGAAACACCAACAGCCTGTCTGTCTCCAGCACCTGCTCTCTGTAGGTCCAAGTTAGCGTTATTGGGGGCGTGGCCTCTCTGACTGACAGGTGAACCTCTGAACTGTGTTTGTGCTGTTGGAGCCTTTTGGAACATTTGTAATGATGTCACCTGACCAGTAATGTGGCTGCTGTGAGGTTATTGGACTATCTGATGTTACTGATCAGCAGGTGTGTGACTCTGTGAAGAAAAACTGATAACCAGAAAATTAACTAGCTGTCAGCTGGCGTCACAAAAATCTTTTACATACAGTCTGTGAGCTGAGGGGTAAAATAAATACAGGAGTTTAAAATCTGCACATAGGGCATTTTCACTCCTCGCCTCCTAGAGAGGTGCATCTGCATTTGAGCAAAAAACTTATCAAGTTATCGGTCTGTACCTGTGGATCTTTTATCTGAACATAAGCTAATACAGATCAACATCAGTTACCATGGCAATGTAGCAGATAAGGCCCACCATAATTGTTAAAGACCTTCTCCAGCTTCAAGGTGCTAAAGCTTCTTCCAGATGTTCTCAGTGGGGACATCCACACACTGAAACAGCGCCACCTAGTGCATAACGCCCTCTGGCAGAAATCCTCCTCCTCTCATTAACCAGCGAATAAAAACAATGCTTCATCAATAATAATTGATAAGCTGCTGTCAGATGGTTTTGAGCTAGCTCCTGAAAAGATGTTGTGACAATTTGTGAGAAAAAGCTGCATCAGAGTCACAGAATTGCTCCTCTAAAGGCAAGAAACAGGCAAACAGTGCACCCACATGGCTGACTCTATGTGACTGTGACCTTTTTCTGATGTCATTAGAGAAGCACTAATTTAGTTAAACTTTATTCATACTTATTATTTGGTTAGCGGCAGCTGGAACTTCACCATGTAGCTACCACACACAGATTCTCTCTCTCTCACACACACACACACACACACATGGACAGGTAGACGGGATGAGTCTGTCATGTTTTCAGCACGCTCCTTTATAAAGATGTACTGGCAGGTTTGTGATCAACTTGTTGATTGGTTCTTGTTAGGTTTGTTGTGCCAGCAGCACACCTGCGTGTCAGGTAACAGCAGCCAGAGAGAGAAAGGAGGCGAAGAACACTGCGAGGAGCGTGACCTCCAAAATAAGAGATCTTTTTCCTAACAGAGGAGGAGGCGGACATGTTAAATCTCTGCGCTGAGAAACCATAGCAACTGACGTGAAGACGTTTCCACGAGTTAATCAGAGTGTGTCACGGAGGAAGAGTGAGGGCGTGGGCCTCAGAGACGAGCAGAGTATGTGCAGGGAGCAGCTCCAGGTGGATGGACGTGAGAGGATGCAGCGTGGGTTTTCACTCATTGTCTTTGTGTTTTCATGCTTCCTCCGAGCTGCTGCGGTGGCCCTCGCTGTCAGGTTTATGTCTCGTTACCTGAACAGGTGCACTAGGCTCACCTGCAAACATCCAAACAGGACCCGACATACCAACCCAAAACCTCCTGGTGAGTCTGTCATAATAATGACAGCAGGTCATGATGTCACCAGGTCACATGACACAGTCCATAATCCATAATCCATGAATGGGTCATAATTATGCAGCACATCTGTCACATCTGTAATCTGATTAAACTTAGGTCATCTCATAATTTCACAATAAAAGCCTTTCTGATGATTTTTTTTTCTTTTTTTTTAATAAAAACACTAAACTTTATTTATAATTCTTCAGTGACAAAATGTACACAGGCTGTCAGCACCACATGATTAAACCAAGTCATCCAATCAGCGAGAGGCGCCGAAAACAGTCAACGAGCCTCAAACCTGCAACCACACACACGATCATCACAGACACGCTTTAACCAACCTCGCTCTGAGCCAGCAAAGGGTTAAAAACTCTGAGTGCTGGAAATGAAGCCATCTGAGCCCAGTGTGGAGTCTTCTCAGATAACACACACACACACGTAGGTTTAATGTTGGTTATGAAATCCAGTTATAAAGCAATGAGATGCTGAATGATATATTTTCGTATAGTCTCTGAGTCAATGCTTCACATAGTTTTGCTCAATGTTTCATAAAATCATCTGCATCGCGTTACGTCAGGTGTCGATCCTGATTAAATAAGAGGACATCACTTGTCAGCTTTAAATCCAGTTTACAAACGTCACTCACTGACCGGCCCTCACCTGTGAGAATAATCTGTGGCCTTGCTCAGATCGTTAGCGTTATTTTGTGTGCCTGTAAACGCAGCAGCTACAGCTCTGTGTCTGAAGCGGTTTGTCTGTTTGCCGACATTTGTTGAGAAAAGTTTGTGGTTTTCTGAACTTACGTTGCTCCGCTTCTTTATTGCTAGCTAGATGCTGAGTGTCACCACTGCAGCTTTATGGACATCTGCACCATGAACACAGATCGATGGTGAGAACAGGTCGAGTATCTCTATTCTGTAGCTGGACAGACCACCAGGTGGTAGCTAAGGGAAAACTAATCTATTAGTTGGTCCGGATCATTCCGGCCCGCTTAACCCATGGTGTTGTCCACCATTTCCACTGGCTGATTCTTCAATCGCCTGCCTTAGAGGTGACAAAGCTTGACCTCAAGCCCCACCCACTGACAGTTATGGAGTTTCCCATCGCTGGTATCGTTCTGGGTTACACTGCCTCCTAAACCTGACCAGAGAGGTTTCGTCTCATAGCTTAAAGCTGAAAAAAATTGGATCCTACATATGGATAACTGAGTGAGCCTCGCATGATGTCACAGTGGTGAGATGAAATCCTGAGGGTCACAGCAAGGAGGAAATCTGGCATTTATAACTGCAATGTCTCTGCTCATATCATTCGGTGCTTATTTAAAGTTAAAATAATTTTAAACTAAACTTCAGTTTGGGCACAATCATGCTACAAGATACAAAAATGGATGTCGTCCTGAGAAGTGAGGTGACCTCACCAGTCATAAAAAACCTCAGCCTGTGGGGGTGCTGTGATGTCAGAGAGGTTTGTGAGCATGATCAGTGTTTTTATGACCGCACACAGAAGTTAAATTTAAAAATTAAAGTGCAGCAGAGGAAACAAACATGTGATGATGACATCATTAAAATAATTAAAGGCTGTTCGAGGCGCCAGAGGCAGACTGACGGGATTAAACTGAAACCTGCTGCCAGATTCATTCTCAAACATCACGTCAGCTTTAAAGCTCGGGTGTAAGCAGATTCACTTCAACTTTATTATGTTACATGATCTAAAACAATTGTGTTATATTTTATTAAATATATTGTGCGATATAATATGATATTATGTTATGTTTATTTTAATCTAAGCCTAACAATATTGAGGACAAAGAAACAAACTCACGTTTCAGAGCTGAAGCAGCATCGTCTGTTCCTCCTCTTCCACTTCTGTGAGTCTCTTTGTTTTGTCTATGATCCAGAGTTTGGTCATCATCCTCCTCCTCTTCCTCCTCCTGTGTGAATATTTCTCTCCTTCTGTGAATCTCTCGCTCCTTCCTCTCTTCACGTCTCATCTGACAAACTTTTGTCTCCTCGTCTATAAAAAGCTACCCACCTCCTCCTCCTCCTCCTGGTGTTCCTGCTCTCTGATTGGCTAACAGTCAGCAGTGATGTACTGACTCTCCTCCCTTCCTTCCTCTGTCATCAGGTGCTTTTTCTTCTTCTTCTGTGGTATTTTGTATCTGCTGCTGTCATACCTGTGTGCTGTCAGGTGTGTGTGATGGACAGGTGTTCTGATTTTTATGGATCATCATTCAGATGAGATCAGGTGACCAGTCAGGTGACTGTTGATGTCTTTAAGGGCACTAAATTAAAAAGAGAGGTTTTCAGTGTGACTGAGGAAGGCTCCTCCTCCTCTGTGACCTTTAGCTGCTGCCTGATGGATGAAGAGCGTCACCTCCAGCTGTGTCTGTCAGACCCCACTGAGGGCAAAGCCTAAAGGTGCCTGAGGATGCTGAGTCAGCATTGCTTATTTTTTTTAACTGTAGCCATGGGAACGGCACCAACCTGCAGGTGTTTCTGACCTGGGATCAGAGGCTGAAAGGCTCTTCATCACTAATCTTCTTTTAGAAGTGCCAATGTGTACAGACAGGAAGTGACGCGGTTCTGCTCTTTAATTACCTCATCATTAACAAGCTGTTCACCTGTCAAACTTTTCACCTGGACTTTCACGTTCATCTGTAACTCCACCTACTCCAACTACTCTGGGGAAAAACCAGGCAAGAGTCCCAGCTCTCCTCCAGGTGGACAGAACACCTGAGTGAGCTCCATTGACCTGGAGGTTCACGATCGCTCGACAGCTCTCTGTTTGCCGCAATAGACTAGCTTGGAGGAAAAGGTGATGGGATGAAGACAGGACAAAGACATGCTGCGGAAGGGAGCCAGAGATTAATAATAACTAATGATTAAATGCAGAGAGCTGTGTAAAGCCATATAAATACTCAGTGCATCATGGGAATCCCCCAGCAGCCTATACCTATTGCAGCATAACTAAGGGAGGATTCAGGGTCACCTGATCCAGCCCAAACTATATGTTTTATCAAAAAGGAAAGTTTTAAGCCTAATCTTAAATGTAGAGATAGTGTCTGTCTCCTGAATCCAAACTGGAAGCTGGTTCCATAGAAGAGGGGGCTGAAAGTTGAAGGCTAAATTCTGGATTTAACATGGAGCCAATGAAGGGAAGCCAATATAGGAGAAATATGCTCTCTTTTTCTAGTCCCTTTCAGTACTCTTGCTGCAGGATTTTGGATCAACTGAAAGCTTTTCAGGGAGTTTTAGGACATCCTGATAATAATGAATTGCAGTAGTCCAGCCTAGAAGTAATAAATGCATAAACCAGTTGAGACATGATATTTCTAATTTTAGAGATATTGCACAAATGAAAAAAAAAAGCAGTCCTATATATTTGTTTAAATATATGCATTGAAGGACATATCCTGGTCAAAAACGACTCCAAGATTCTTCACAGTGTTACCGGAGGCCAAAGTAATGCCAACCAGAGTAATCTGGTTAGATACCATATTTCTAAGATTTTTGGGGCCAAGTACAATAACCTCAGTTTTATGTGAATTAAGAAGCAGAAAATTAAAGGCTTCATGGACAGGGGCGGATCTAGAGAAATTTTCTTAGGGTGGCAAAGAAATCAAATGGGGTGGCAAAATCAAAGCCTTTTTTTTTTTCAAACACATATGCAGGTGGTTACATATGGTTAAAATGATTCAAATGCAGTAAGTATACACGTTTTTCATATAAATATAGTCTATAACTTAATTATTGTCTGTAGCCCACATAATTACACACTTTAGTTACATAAAACATGTGAGTTTTGATCTTATGTACTGTATAGCCTGTATAATAAATAAATATGTAGCCCAATAAGTATAAAATCCAGAAAGCTACACAACATGGGGCGGTTCATTTACAAACACAAGTCTAACTTAAGTTTCACACTGTTTTTTGTTAGAAAACAATCACATTGTTAGATGCTTAAATTACACAAAATGTCAGAAATCTGCACTGTCATGAAAATTTAAACCTAATTTTTCATGATTTGTTGGATTCACTCACTGAGGTCTGAAATACACCCGGCCATTTTTGACTCCTTTTGAGTTTACATTTGTATTTCACCATCAGATTGTTTCATTTTATTTTTTTCCCCTTGCCTTGTTTGGTATCATTCTTTTTTTCAGCTCATCTGAATTTAGTTGTTTTTCACTGAAATACTGCATTAGTACTACTATTACTATTAATAGTACTATTACTGATCTAAAATCACACAAAGAACTTAAAATCCTAGTAGTATTTTTTACTGTAAAACAACCCCCCACCAGACATGTTGAGTAAATTTTTATAACTTGAAATGCAAATATAATATAATTGTACATTTTGTAAACATATACAACTATTTATCTAAAAATGCAGCCAATACACCTGCCGTTTTTTTGTTTTTTTTCATTTTCTACAACCATTTAAAAATATTACTAAAACCAAAGTGAGAGAACAATCAGGTGTGGCATTAAGAGGCCCCACAAATGATGTGTGCCAGTAAAAAAAAAAAAAAAAAGACAGAGGAGAACCGCACAGGGATAAACCTGCAGGCCTGACAACAGGAGGAGTATCACTCCGCTGGTTTTCTACTTAGTGACAGTGTTTACATTACAAATGTGCCTTTGTGACATTCATTAGTGCCCTCACTGACACACAAAACAAAACGACTACACAACAGAACAGCTACACAAGACAACACAACACACTAAGAATCCACTCCACACTAAACGTCACAAATCTCCATCCATCCATCCATTTTCTTCCGCTTATCCGGAGCCGGGTCGCGGGGGCAGCAGCCTAAGCAAAGAGGCCCAGACCTCCCTCTCCCCAGCCACCTCCTCCAGCTTATCCGGGGGAACACCAAGGCGTTCCCAGGCCAGCCGAGAGATATAATCTCTCCAGCGTGTCCTGGGTTTGCCCCGGGGCCTCCTCCCGGTGGGACATGCCTGGAACACCTCACCCAGGACGCGCCCAGGGGGCATCCTTGTCAGATGCCCGAACCACCTCAGCTGGCTCCTTTCGATGTGGAGCAGCAGCGGCTCTACTCTGAGCCCCTCCCCGATGGCCGAACTTCTCACCCTATCTCTAAGGGAGAGGCCAGCCACCCTTCGGAGGAAGCTCATTTCTGCCGCTTGTATCCGCGATCTCGTTCTTTCGGTCACTACCCACAGCTCGTGGCCATAGGTGAGGGTAGGGACGTAGATCGACCGGTAAATTGAGAGCTTCGCTTTTACACTCAGCTCCCTCTTCACCACGACGGACCGGTGCAGCGTCTGCATTACTGCAGCTGCAGCCCCAATCCGTCTGTCGATCTCCGGCTCCCTTCTCCCATCACTCGCGAACAAGACCCCGAGATACTTGAACTCCTCCACTTGGGGCAGGAACTCATCCCCGACCCGGAGTGGGCACTCCACCCTTTTCCGGCTGAGAACCATGGCCTCAGATTTGGAGGTGCTGATCCTCATTCCCGCTGCTTCACACTCGGCGGCGAACCGTTCCAGTGCGAGCTGGAGGCCCTCACCCGATGAAGCCAACAGAACCACATCATCCGCAAAAATCAGAGATGAGATTCTGAGGCCACCAAAGCAAAAGCCCTCCGCCACTTGGCTGCACCTAGAAATCCTGTCCATAAAAATTATGAACAGAACCAGAGACAAAGGGCAGCCCTGGCGGAGCCCATCACCCACCGGGAACGAGTCCGACTTATTGCCGGCAATGCGAACCAAGCTCTTGCAACGGCTGTATAGGGATCGAATGGCCCGTAGCAATGGGCCAGACACCCCATACTCCCGCAACACCTCCCACAGGACACCCCGAGGGACACGGTCGAATGCCTTCTCCAAGTCCACAAAACACATGTAGACTGGTTGGGCAAGCTCCCATGCACCCTCAAGTATCCTCGAGAGGATAAAGAGCTAGTCCAGTGTTCCGCGACCAGGACGAAAACCGCATTGTTCCTCCTGTATCCGAGGTTCGACTAGCGGACGAACTCTCCTTTCCAGCACCCTGGCATAGACTTTCCCAGGGAGGCTGAGGAGTGTGATCCCCCTGTAGTTGGAACACACCCTCCGGTCCCCCTTCTTAAAGATGGGGACCACCACCCCGGTCTGCCAGTCCACGGGTACTGCCCCTGATCTCCACGCAACATTGCAGAGGCGTGTCAACCAGGACAGCCCTACAACGTCCAGAGCCTTCAGGAACTCGGGGCGGACCTCATCAACACCAGGGGCTCTGCCACCAAGGAGTTGTTTAACTGCCTCAGTGACCTCACCCCCGGAAATTGGCGGGTCATTCCCCTCATCCCCAGACTCTGCTTCCTCCTCGGAAGACGTGTCAGTGGGATTAAGGAGGTCCTCGAAGTATTCCTTCCACCGCCTGACAATTTTCTCAGTCGACGTCAGCAGCGCTCCGCCAGCACTATACACAGTGCAGGTAGAGCACCGCTTTCCCCTCCTGAGACGCCTGACGGTTTGCCAGAATCTCTTCGAGGCAGTCCGAAAGTCTTTTTCCATGGCCTCTCCGAACTCCTCCCACACCCGAGTTTTTGCTTCAGCCACTGCCCGAGCCGCATTCCGCTTGGCCTGTCGATACCTGTCGGCTGCCTCCGGAGTCCCACAGGCTATCCAAGCCCAATAGGACTCTTTCTTCAGCCTGGTGGCTCCCTTCACCTCTGGTGTCCACCATTTGGTTCGGGGATTACCACCACGGCAGGCACCAACCACCTTGCGGCCGCAGCTCAATGCAGCAGCTTCGGCAATGGAGATGCTGAACATGGTCCATTCGGACTCAATGTCCCCAGTCTCCCTCGGAATGCTGTTGAAGCTCTGCCGGAGGTGTGCGTTGAAGATCTCGCGGACTGGGGCCTCTGCTAGACATTCCCAGCACACCCTCACTACGCGTTTAGGTGCACCAGGTCTGTCCAGCGTCCTCCCCCGCCACCTGATCCAACTCACCACCAGGTGGTGATCAGTTGACAGCTCAGCCCCTCTCTTTACCCGAGTGTCCAGAACATATGGTCGCAGGTCTGGTGATACGATTACAAAATCGATCATCGACCTACGGCCTAGAGCGTCCTGGTGCCACGTGCACTTATGGACACTCTTATGTTCGAACAAGGTGTTTGTTATGGCCAAACTGTGATTAGCACAGAAGTCCAATAACAAAGCACCGCTCGGGTTCAGATCAGGGAGGCCGTTCCTCCCAATCACGCCCCTCCAGGTCTCGCTGTCGTTACCCACGTGAGCATTGAAGTCTCCCAGCAGGACAACAGAGTCTCCAGGTGGAGCACCTTCCAGCACCCCCCCCCCCCCCCCCCCCCCCCAGGGACTCTAAGAAGGCTGGGTACTCCGAACTGCCACTCGGCGCATAAGCGTAGATGACAGTCAGGACCCGTTCCCCGACCCTAAGGCGCAGGGAACAAACCCTCTCATCCACCGGGAAAAACCCCAACGTACCGGCAGAAAGCCGAGGGGATATTAGAATACCCACCCCAGCCCGCCGCCTCTCACCAGGGGCAACTCCAGACTGAGACAGAGTCCAGCCCCTCTCCAGGAGACTGGTTCCAGAGTCCAAGCCATGCGTAGAGGTGAGCCCGACTATATCTAGCCGGTACCTCTCAACCTCACGCACTAACTCAGGTTCCTTCCCCACCATGTCCCTTTTGCCAGTCTTGGCAGCCGGGGGTCAGTCCACCAGGGCCTCCGCTCCTGGCCGCCACCTGGCACACAATGCACCCGACCCCTATGGCGCCTCCTGCGGGTGGTGGGCCTGCGGGAGGATGGGCCCATGTCTCCTCTTCGGGCTGTGCCCGGCCGGGCCCCATGGACTAAGGCCCGGCCACCAGACGCTCGCCCTCGGGCACCCTCCCCGGGCCTGGCTCCAGGGCGGGGCCCCGGTAACCCTATCCCGGGCAGGGTAAACTGTTCCCTCGATGTTCTTTTCATAAGGGTCTTCTGAATCGCTCTTTGTCTGGTCCCTCACCCAGGACCAATTTGCCATGGGAGACCCTACCAGGGGGCAAAAGCCCCCAGACAACATAGCCCCTGGGATCCCTGGGACACACAAATCCCTCCACCACGATAAGGTAGCGATTCAAGGAGGTCACAAATCTCCCACATCTAAAAACTCTCCCTCTCTCTCTCTCTCTCTCTCACTCACTCGCTCTGTCTCGCTGCCGTTACCGTCACTCCCAAAACTTTTCCCTCTTCCTAAACAACCAAATCCCACGTGTTGACTTTTTTTTAAATTGGTCGACATGGTACATTTTTCCACCGATAGGAAAGCGGTGGCTTTTTTTCCTTTCTTTACTGTTTTCGCGCTGTCCTTAGAAAACGCTTAAAACACACACACACAAAAACGTGACGACAGTATTTAGAAAAAAACGTGGCTTATATATATTATCATAACTCTGGATTTACTGGCCTGTAATTAAAATGTAAAAACTTTGAAGTCTGAACTTTCAATGTGGGCTGAAATAGAGAGTCAGCGTGGCTGCAGCTTTTTGCTATGTCAGCTTAGATCAGTCATGTGATTTGGAGGTGCAACGTGTCCGTGGACCACAGAGGGTTAATAACACTCACCTTCCTTCCATTTCCAGAGTGTAACATCCAACCATCTGTGTAAAATCCGAAATTCCCATGGTGTTGTTCAAAATGTGCTCTGGCACAATCATAAACATCGCTTGTTACTGAAAACAAGAAAAAAGCCGGTCCTGCTATGGGCTGAACCATTTGTTAATGGTGGAGGGGGGGACACTATGCAATATATTCAGTTTTAGCATTTATATTCACTGTTGAGTGTAACTACGCTCAAACTGTTAATGCTATCTTATTTTAATAAACAACACTGTTATATGCAAAACTCGGGTGGCACTTGGGGTGGCAAGAGATCATTTTAGGGTGGCACTTGCCACCCCATGCCACCCTTCTAGATCCGCCCCTGTTCATGGATAGATAAAGTTGGGTGTCATCTGTATACCATGCCTTCTGATGAAACTGCCTAAGGGAAGCATGTATAATGTAAACAGAATTGGTCATAATTGTGTTTACCTTATACATGTCGATCATATGTGGAAACAGACAAGTGAGAAGTTTGTGTGTGTGCTACAGCTGAATGTTTGTGCCTGATCTCCTGTGTGACCCAGGGCTCCGTGTTGGTTGGAGATGATGTTATTGTTCACTGTGCAGAGCTTCATGATGAGAGCGCTGTTCATGTTAATGAGCTGTCATTTATTAGCATCTGTGAGAGGAAGCAGAGTCCTTTTATCCTGCTCATGCTGCTGCTGCACAAATGTGTCATACATGACTGATCTGGAGAATCTAAACAACGCTGTAACTCATTTGTGGATGAATCTGTCGCAGCGGGTGTGTTCTGGTCCTGATTCAAACAGGCGAGTCTCTGATTGCAGACATGAAAACATGCTAATGAGGTGCACACGGCCCTACTCACGCATTTCATTTGTTTCCTAATGGAGCCCAGCAAGTGCTGCCACTGATCTGCATAAAACCTTTGAAACAGTCTTAGAACCTCAGTTACTCCATCAGCCCTCACTGTCAGTTCATAGCGATGAAGCTCTGCTGGTTGAGATGAATTACGTCATTAATCGTCTTTGGGTCACACCTTAAATTTATTTATGTATGGTTTCTACAGTAACTCTGTGATGTTGTTCGTATCAAGATAGAGAAAATCTCTAAGGAGCCTTTCCAGTTTCACGTTGAATCTGTGGCGTAAAGAATTATAGCAACTCTGAAGGAAAAAGGAGCGCCACTCCAAGATGTACTTAATAAAGCGGCAGGTGGGTATATATACCTGTCTGATTAGCAGTGTCATGATGTACACCTGAGATGCAAAACTGAGTACCTGCTTCTACCTGTATTTGGGGCGATCGTGGCTCAAGAGTTGGGCGTTTGCCTTGTAATCGGAAGGTTGCCGGTTCAAGCCTGGGCTCTGACAGTCTTGATCGTTGTGTCCTTGGGCAAGACACTTGACCCATTGCCTACTGGTGGTGGTCAGAGGGCCCGGTGGTGCCAGTTTCTGGCAGCCTCGCCTCTGTCAGTGCGTCCCAGGGTGGCTGTGGCTACAATGTAGCTGCCATCACCAGTGTGCTCCACCATAAGTTTATATGCATTTATACACCTCTCTGCATTTAATCATTAGTTATTATTAATCTCTGGCTCTCTTCCACAGCGTGTCTATGTCCTGTCTTCTTCCCCTCACCTCCAACATGTTGCAGGTCGCCCCTCCTGGTTCGCCTGGAGGTTTCTTCCGGTTAAAAGGGAGGGTTTTCTTCCCACTGTCACCAAGTGCTTGCTCAAAGAGGGAATTCTGATTGTTTCGGTTTCTCTGCATAATTCTAGGTCTTGACCTTCCAATATAAAATGCTTTGAGGGGACTGTTGGTGTGATTTGGAAAATGAAAAAGTAAAACTGAACTGAACTTGGTTCCACTGAAGTGCAATCTCAGTTCTAACAGTGTGTTACTCATAGTTTGAAGTAATCTGACTGAAAGCAGAGATGGATTCAGGACTGTGTGTGTGTCAGTCATATGTGTGAAACTATGAGAAAGGCTAATGTCTTGGTGAAAGCTGAGGAATCACTCGATGAAGAAGAGTGGTCTAAGCCCATCCTGCCTGTCTTTGCAGGACAATGAAAGCTGGTTCTTTCTCAGAGGAGGCTCTGAGGGTCTGCAGGTTTTCTCCAGGCTCTCCCTATGTGTGTGTGTGTGTGTGTGTGTGTGTGTGTGTGTGTGTGTGTGTGTGTGTGTGCGTGCGTGCGTGCGTGTGTGTGTGTGTGTGTGTGTGTGTGTGTGTGTGTGTGTGTGTGTGTGTGTGTGTGCTGAATCAGATCCAGGATCAGACCCGCTGGGTTTATTTATTTATTTATTTATTTGTTTGTTTGTGGGAGGTGTGAGGACAGGAACGAGTCACATGACGTTCCATTTATAGTGAGAACAAAGATTCAGAGAGAACAAGCCTGTTCTCTTCATCCTCTTCTTCCTCTGTAATCAGCTGCTGTTGATCGTGTCAGGATGAACTGATTGATTTGATATGAAAACAGCAGGTGCAGACATGTTTGTTTGTTATTGATCTCTTCTAATAAATGAGCTGTTAGCCTTGCTGACAGCGTCTGATCGATTCAGGTCCATCAGAACTCTGACTGATTCAGTCACAGCATTTCATCCACTCACCCCTGACTCACGTTCGCCTGCACTGACTCATTTACACTTTTAAATCACTCTGTGTTTGGAGGTTCGAGGGCTTAGCCAATCATTGCACTGCTCACACAGTTTCACACGTCATTTACCCAGAATTCAGCAGCTGCTGTGACAGGACGCTTTGAACGGAGCTGACAGAGTTTAAGATTTCACTGATTCCCCTGATCAAAGGTTGCTGAAGCCAAGCCAGCTTCAGATATATTACACAGCAATAGTCACACACCTCAGAGATGACGCCTGATAGGCTCACCTCTGTACACACAGCAGTGATCCTACAGAACTGCTAACACGCTCACAACTCATGAATGACAAAGCTCATATCTGACCTCTTGAGTCCTGTAACGTGGCAGACTGTACCAGCAAACACTCCCATTAAACTACATTTATTCCACTCTCGGACTGGAAAGTCCTTCCTAATGAGTGATTTAAATACCAAAAATGATCCTGATTATGTTTCTAACTGAATCCCAGGTAAATTTCTCTCTGCTGCTGTCTGCTCACCCTGTGTGGGTGGGATTTAAGCAGTCTTGTGTAGTAAGCCTGACCCCGACCCACATGAACGTTACTCAGACGTTTCCAGTCAGGTGCTGGAGTGAGTGATAATTAAAGTTTAATTAATCTCCACACACTCTGCTCATCTGGTTTTTAAAGCTCACTCTGCCTTCATCATCCTCATCATGATTGCACCAGCTGCTCCTCCTCCCGTACTTCTGATTGCTCCTTCAGACAATTGTCCAATCAGCAGTGACTCAGTCTTTCTGAGGAGCTGCAGCTGCACATGCTCACAGAATACAGGAAAACACATCTCCGTGTCAGCAAAATCAATACTGATTAATACTGATAATCTGATGTGCTGTGTGTGGTACAGTCCACAGTTCAGATTGTGACAGTAGAATCACAAAGTTGACTCTCACACTGATGTTTCTACTGTTCCTGTGCTGCCACCTCCAGGACAAACACGTTCTTACACCCGGAGGTGCCCCTATTGCTTAATTTTGAACCAGCTTTATTAACAAACCTCAGTCAAAACGGAAGAAACAACCCCCCTGATGAACTCCAGCAAGGAAACCGAAATAAAAAGAAAACATAATGAAATGTGAATAAATGAAATGAAAGATGTTCTTCTGTGTTTTTGTGCTTAGTCAACATAACACACACTCAGATATAACAGTCTGCCCCTCAGACTGTATATCAAAGATGGTTAGTGTCTTGGAACCTGGACAGGAAGCTGAGATGTTCTTAGGGACACTCAGAGAAATTTAACTGCCAGGATGAAAAATTATTTTAAATCCTGAATTTGTGACAAGTCAGAAAACTTTAATGTGTTTTTATCATTGACCCGTGATACACGCAGCTTTTATATCACAGCCACGCATCACAGTGATTGTCCAGAAGGGCTTCAAGCTGCACTTTTAATAATCAATCACAGACTGTAAATAAAGATTGATGTAGGTAATGTCCAGCACAGGCCAACTCCTCTGCTATAGAAGTGTAGTTGACCTTTGACCTCTGACTTTTACCTGTAGTCAGTTTTGTACGTGCAGGGAGAGTCAAACTTTATTTAATACTTAATTGGAAACAGATTTTCTTTACATGGACACATTTCAGACTGTCACATTTACAGGTAGGCATTTTGCACATGCTCAGTGTGACTCCGACCAGCTCCACAGAAACACCAACAAACTTTGTTAATTAATAGCTTTGTTTAATTTCTGTCACTGATGTCAGAGACACAAACTGACACGTAAAAGGCGACAGGAAAACTTCAAGTGATCAGGGACAGGCCCCTTCAAAATAAAAGTATAAGATGTAAATACATACTGGGAGGAGCTGAAAGTCATCGAGTCTCTGTCAATCATGTGCTGGACCATGTGACCACAGTTGGAGTCAAACAGGTGAGACTGAAGATGGTTCTCTTTGGTTTCCACCTGTGGTGACGTGCAGCTCTGTCACTGGATGTTTGTTGGTAAGATGGATCTTAAAAATTGTAGTTAACTTCTTTGCATCCTCAGGTGTGTGAAGGTTAGGTTTTCTTGTGTTTTTCTCTCAGACAGGTGAGTGTGAGGTGGAGCTGATGATGATGAGGATGATGAAGTAGTAACAGGTGCCTCCCTTCACTTTTTCCCAGGACCATAGGGGTCTGCGGTGGCGTCGCCAGCCTTCTCCTCTCCACCCTGCATTCTGTTAACAAGGTTCGCCGTCCCACAGGTGGCCAGGACACACCGAGCAGCTGTGGCCCCATGAATGCTAAGAAAGGCACAGGTAATTGATTAATTGATTGATTAATTATCTAGGAACAACTTTAATAATTATTGATACTTATTTAGACTCTTTCTTTTTGATTGATCTTTCTGAGTTGTACTTCAGTGACTTCTTCCAAATAATCAGCGTGTCTTTTAGACCCCACACTGCCTGTCTCTCTGTCTGTCTGTTTTTCTTTCTGTTTGTTTGCCTGTTTGTCTTTCCGTATGTTTGTTTATCTGTTTACCTGTCTGTCTTTTTCTTTTGTCTGTTTGGTTTTCTGTTTTAGTGTTTGGTTGTCTGTCTGTCTGTTTGTATTCTGTCCATCTGCCTGTCTTTCTGCTTGTCTGTCTGTTGCTCTGTCTGTTTTGTCATCTATTTTTTGTCTGTCTGCTTGGTAGCTTGTCTGTCTGTCTGCCTGTCTTCTGTTTGTCTATCTGTATGTTTGTTTATCTGTCTACCTGCCTGTCTGTCTTTTTCTCTTGTCTGTTTTGTAATCTGTCTGCCTGTTTGTTTGTCTTTTTCAGTCAGCTGCTTAGTTTTCTGTTTAGGTGTTTGGTTGTCTGTTTGTCTTCTTTTTGTCCGTTTGTCTGTCTGTCTGTTTGTCTTTTGGTCTGTCAATCTGTCTGTTTGCTTGTCTGTTTGGTTGTTTGTTTGTTTTTCTGTTTGTCTGTCTGCCTCCCTATTGTGACTTTGTGCCCTGACTCTCAGGTAAATTTTAAAAACAAAAAACATCAGCAGGCTCTCTCCCTACTTCTGATGGTGTTTTCTCGGCCAATCAGACCGTGTGGTGACAGATACATACTCTGATTCTGGCTTCCTGAAACACAGACAGAGAGCACCTGTTCAGACCTGAGTGGGCTGCAGGTGAGTGTGTGTCAGAGTCTTACAGGTGATCCAGAGGAAGAATCAGTCTTGAATACAAGCAGAGGCCCTCTGAACTGGATTCACACCTAAAACTTGATTTAGGTGCAACCTGAGGTTACTCACAAAATCTTGCGGGTTCTGTTCCCCGTGGCATGCTCCATGCTGTTCCCCATGTGGGTTCCCATGTTTTTTACTGTGTTGTTCCGCACAGCAATCTCAGTGAACCCCTCTGCACTGCTGTGAAAAATAAAACTTTAAACAATCTGATCCTCATTAAAGTTTTCACACAGAGTTGAAACAGCTTCACAGGTGTGACTTTTTTTGAGCCTCGAGTCTGAAACAGGAAATAGACTGGCTACATCATCTTCAACACAAATCATCTCTTACTGAGGAGGTGATAAACAAATGGATGTTCCACTGACCGCTCACAGCGATCATTGTAACACAATTAAATATAAGTAAACATTTAGAAACATCATGTGACAACTCAGTCGTTCAAAAGGACGTCCGCTTTATTCCCACTTTATTCCCGCTTTATTCCCACTTTATTCCCACTGTAATTCCAGTGTATTTGTGGATTATTCTCTGAGACCCTTGATGCTCCGGTGCAAATTTATATTTTTATCACATGAACAAACTAATGACTAGTTAACATATTGATCATCACAAGTTTAAGTGGTTACTCAGAAAGTAACTCAGTAGGTTCACTCAAACTATAGTTACTTTTCCCAAAAAGTTGATTCTGTTCATCTCAATGTATGTTCGTGTAGGTTCTCAGTCTTCCAGGTCATGGTAACCTAAGGAGCTTGGAAAGAAAAGAACTGGACTTCTTTAAGCTTCACCTCTCATCTGAAACGCTTCTTCAGTTCTAAGACCAAATAGTGGAAAGTCCCAGGTATTTAAGCCCTGATAAAAACCCACACCTTTTTGATGAGGCAAGGTGTCAATATAATAGTAATAGTTGGTCAATGACCCTCTTATGGGACAACCCCCGATAGAGCTTAAATACCTGGGACTCACCACCATTAGGTGTTTCCAGGCTCCTTTCAGTGATTCATTTGGATGTAGTGTTTTCAGTGGGAGAAACATTTCGTCACTTAAAGTTTGGCTCTCATCATCCACTAGGTGTCACCAGGACACTACAACATAGAGCAAACACCATCCCACAGACACAGCGGCCAGCATCTAAAGAAAACTCCAGGCGATCCAGGAGAGAAGAAGCAAAACTGCTGCCTAAGCAGAAACCCTTAGTAATCTCTTTTGTGTCAGGAGTAGCGGAACAGCTGAGACACATTTTCTCCAACCACCATGTCTGTGTGGCTTTCAAACCCAAAACCCGCTGCGCAAAAAAATGGTTCCCCGAGGATCCGGTCCCCCAACACAAACAGTGTAACATAGTGTACACTCTTGAGTGCGCACAAGCGATTTACGTGAAAAGGGAAAGACCATCTCTGTATCGAGGAGGGGGCCTAAAGGTACATCTTTCACAATCTTACAATGTTGTAATTGCAGCCATTCCCCACCTCTTTGTGAATGGCACTCATGGCCATTAAACAATAATCAAGAAACTGGCGTCACAGCTCATTGTTCGTCTGTGGTGCTAGTTTCAGTCATTGAGCAAATGTACTGTTTATAAGGTTAGAAATCTGCAGTCAGCTGAGACTGAAAAGGACACTTGGATGAGTGATGAAATGTTTCTCCCACTAAAAAGGCTCCGTCCAAATGAACAGAATCAACTTTTCCTTACTAGGATGATTGAGCATGCATCAAGACAGTTACTTTTGTATCTGTCAGAGTTTCACACCTGAAGATCAGTCAAAAAGATTTAATGAACTGATGATCAGTGAGCTGAATGATTGGAAATTATTAGTAAACATGTTGATTCATCATTGATCATTTAACAATCAATCAGCAGGTCGATTGGTACACATTTACTCCACCAAGTAATCTGATTTCTTTACAACATGTGAAATGAGTAAAGAGAAGAAGAAGACTGGGAGTTTATCTGGATGTAGTTTAGCAAGATGACATGTTCATACCTGATGTTACTTCAAAGTTCTAACAAGCTGGTGCAGGAATACCCAGAGTTTCTGTCAGACTCACCTGGTGTTGTTGTGATCGGCCAGATGAGGATTTGACATGTTCACATTTTCACGTCTGTGGAAAGAACAGAAAACATCTCTGTAATCAGCACACACAAACAGGAAGTCCAGCTGACACCTGTACCTTACCTGAGACGTCCACGTGGAGAAGGAAGAGGTGTCACCAAAACAAAGACCACCATCATCATTATCATCACCATCATCCTCTGGAGTGGAGCAGAGAGAGTCGTCATCCTCATCAGAGAGAGTGACATTGAAGGCATCATGCTGCCTTTTAAACCTGCTCGTTGTTTACACAGAAACATGTCAGTGTCGCCTGAAGGTCAGCTGAAGGCCGACGGGAGTGATGAGTCGTTTCACTATTTACAGTGGGTTTTATCAGCAGCTCGACCTCGGCACTGTTTGTTCTTCACGGGGAAGAGATCATCGGTTCACACGCAGTGATCTCACTGTGATGTCATCAGTTCTCAGTGTCTGTGGGAAACATCATTAAACATCTGAGTCACCTGCAGGTGTGAACTCAGGTGTTTTTATGTTAACCGCCAACTTCCTGTGAAGTCACTGTGAGGTAACTGTGAGGTAACCTCTATCCCACTAAGTCACATGCTGACTTCCTGTCATACTGTGCAAGTCAAACTGCTAAAGGTAGTAAAGGGTCTTAATGGATGCTCAATCATCCAGGTAAGTAAATCCCAAAAGGTTTATTCTGTTCATCTGAACATTTTCAGTGGGAGAAACATTTCGTCACTCATCCAAGTGACTTCTTCAGTCTCAGCTGACTGCACGTTTCCCCAACATTATAAAAAGTACATTTGCACAATGACTGAAACCAGCCCACTGAAAGAACAATGGGCTGTGAGGCCAGTTTCTTGATCATCAATATGCAAATTGTCATGATCATTGATCAAAGACCACTGATCAATTGCAATGAGTACCATTCACAGAGAGTTGGGGAATGGCTGCAATCACAACATCGTAAGATGGTGAAAGAAGTACGCTTAGGCCGCCTCCTCGATTCAGAGATGGTCTTTCCCTTTCCATGTAAATGGCCTCCTTGACTCTGCAGTCAAACCAGCGTTCCTCCCTGTCCAGGATGTGTACATCCTCATCATTGAAAGAGTGTCCACTGGCCTGTAGGTGTAAAAAGACTGCGGAGTCCTGGCCTGACGAGGTAGCTCTTTTTTTTGTTGTTGTTGTGCCATCCGCCTCACCAGAGGTTGTTTGGTTTCACCAATGACTAAATCATGACAATCAAGCTGGCACTTAACAGCGTACACTATATTACTCTGTTTGTGTCGGGGGACCTGATCCTTGAGGTGGACCAATTTTTTGGTTTGGGGTTTAAAAGCCACAGAGCCTGAGGTAGTAAAGGGTTAAAATACTCCGTGGCACACAGACTTCGCTGTGTTTGTGTTTCCTGTTTTATATTCAGGTCACAGTGCTGAACTCTGGGAAAACATCTGCAAGGGAAGGTCATGTTCCAGCCCCCAAGGAGATGTTTGTTTGATCACCCCGTCACCCTGTGACAGGAAGCAGTTTATGTCGAACATGAGTGCAATGTTATCAATAAGTAAATGGACTGATGCTTATATAGTGCTTTTCTACTCTCCCAGAGTACTCAACGCCCTCTATACAACATACCACATTCACCCAATCACACAAGAACCTTTTTTTCTAAGCTTTTAGTGCTTCCTAGCTATCATACACTGATGGATGCATCAGAGAGCAGCTTGAGGTTAGTATCTTGCCCAAGGATACTTGGCATCCAGACTGGAGGAGCCAGGGATCGAACCACTAATCTTCCAATCAGTAGATGACCTGCTCATCCCCATCCCATAAGCGTGCAGACTTTCAGGTTAGTGTGGACTCGCTCTGAGGCTGACGATACAAAGACACTGAAGCACACGGAGAGTTCACAGACACGTGTGTGATCGATCAGCAGGACTTCAGGTTTTTGATTTATTGATTGTTAAAGTCTGATGTGATGAACACAGAGCAGCTTCACTCTGATAAAAAATATAGTTTTCAGGATTTTAGCTCTAGAGCATCAAAAGCAACAAAAACACAGTTTCGAAGTGATGACGATATCCCATTGTCCTTACCCTCAACTGTGGTCATTAGGTTTGGGGAGTAGCCAAAAGAATAAGGTTGCAGGTACAGGCAGCAGCAATGAGCTTCCTCTGAAGGGTGGCCGTGCTGTTCCTAGAGAAAGGGTGAGGATTTCAGTCATTTGAGAGGGGCTTAGAGTACTGCCGCTACTTCTCCACATTGAAAAGAGGTAGCTGAGGTCCTTCGATATCTGACCATGGCACCTCCTGCATTTGGATGAGGTCCCAAGGCAGACCCAGGACAGGCTGGAAAGTGTGTTAAATCTACTGAACAATAGTTTTCACCTATTTTCATTTACAACATTTTTTTCTGACAGAAATGAGATGATAACTAAATAAAAAGTAATGCACAAGAACAAAAACTGTGACAAAATGTATCAACAATACGAGATCCAATCAGAAGTTTTAGGTTGTGAAGAATCTCGCAACCAGTTTGGAAGTGATCCAGTCAGATGTAACTTCCTTGTACAGTAAGGTTAGATGAACACATCTGATCTGAAATCGTGCAGCTAGCTCGCTGTTTGTCATGAAAACACCTAGGAGGTACAGAAGAGCAGACATGGTGCTTCATGAGAGCTTACTGAATCAGCTCTGCTGTAACGTTGGGATATTTACTCAACTAGAGAAATTAAGATGAATAATCACAACTGGCTGGGAAATGCCTCACTTGCCTCCGGATCAGCTGGTGGAAGAGGTTGGCAGAAAATGAACTATCATAAACAGCATCAAAAATCTGACTTACTCACACCTGTCTGCTGATTAGCTGATTTCTCCTCCTCCATTGTGAGGCTCAGGTGGATTTTGTTTTGTGGTCAGAATTAGCTGACCGCCACCCTATGACACCTCCACTGAGCGACACCAACAAACATGAAACACGCCTCATAATTTAAACTGCAAACGGGGAGCTTTATTATGAAAATCCCATCAAAGACTTCCTGTTAGCTTCATTAAGCTCAGACCAAGCAAACTTTATCCTCAAGTTCTTGAATGACCTCTGGCCTTTGTGCAAGTTATTTGGGAATTTCTCAGGTCGTGACCCCTGCTGCAGCTCACAGATGTTCTGAGTGGTGGGTTCATGGATCCTGGTGTTTAGGCCAGGGTGTCTTGAAAGTTACTGAAGGACCTCCACACAGACACCAGGAGGACAAAAATACACAGAATTCCGGATGGCGCTGTGAGGAGTTTGTCTGCTGCTGACTGACACTGCCCATTTCTGCTGGTGTTTAAACCTTAAAGCTCATCACACCTGGGGCTGGAAACAAGGATTAGCCGTGTGTGCATCCATCAAATTAAACAAAAAATAACTTTAAACAACAAGTTTATTTATTCATTTATTCGCACATCTGTTCACGTTTATAAGTTAACACATCTGGAACAAACACCTAGGAGGAGGGGCAGGTCACATGACTCAAGCAGGTTTGGTCTAAAAACGATCACATGGGCATACATCACTTCCTGGAAATAAAAGTAAACATCACAGCACAAACACATCGGGACAAATCTGTGAACCGCATCAGCGCGACTCGCCGTCTATCGGAAGTCTTCGGCAGAGAACATGCCCTTGGCACGGCGCAGGATGGAGTCCTTGGACGCATCGTACGGGTGCTCTTTGGACGGGATCTCCAGCACGGCCGGGATCGACTGCATATGGGCATCAATGGCGTGCCGGATCATCTCAGCGATGAACTGATTTATCAGGATGATACCAATGTCGTTACGTGCCAGGAAGCTCCTGCAGAGGACAAGAAAAAGAATAGCCCCGTCAGTCTGCCACGCCAAAGTCCAGTCACAATTTAACATCCTCAGAACCCGAGAAGAACCAGCGGAGGTGTAACAGGAAGTAAATGAAGGCGTGGTGTTTCTGAGAGTCTCGGAGGACTAACATTTCTCTCTGGTCTGTTTGTTACTGCTGAGCTTAACACAGGAAGTCAGACAATTCAAATTATTGTCAATTTAACATCATCCGTCTCTAACGGTGGGTTACAGAGGTTTAGATGTAAAGGATATTCACAGATGAGTTCAATGACAGCAGAGAACACAGGAATTCCTAATCTGAAACATCAATGTAGGAGCTGGTCTGTTTTAAGATATGAAAAACATTTCCAAACTGAACAGTGATCATTTAAATCAGCTTATTTTTGAATGGAGTCTGGTGTGTGTCACACAGCACATGAGGCCATTAAGGAAAATTTCAGGAATACAACCCCAAAGCACCAGACCAACTTCTCTGAACTGATAAATGCAAGTCAACAATTAAAAAAAACGAAAAAATGTGTGAAGCGATCACAAAATATTATACATTATAAAATATCATAATTAATATAAAGTATTTCAATTTTTGCTGATATTAAATCCTTCATTGAAAATGCTGATTTCATACACAGAGATTTAATAAAAAGCTCTGGTTCTTCAATAGAGTCCGGTGTGAGAGCTAACATGCTACATTTACAAAGATCGCGATTATTTATGTGTAGTTTTAATGAAGTCAGAAAGACTGAATAACTATTAAAATACAATGATTTCTGAAATCAGGTTCAGGAATCCACAGAAACAGACTGAAGTCTTTTCTAATTTTACGGCATTTAACAGGTTAAGTTCATTTCATGGAGATTAGCTGAGAGCTGGATTAATATATTGATCGGCTGATCAATCCATTACACTCTATCCGACGATCATCTAAGGGCTGAAAACTCAGGATGCTGGATGTAGTTACAGACTGGGCCCAAATACACCAGAATCCATTCTCATTTTCATCAAAAAAGCAGCCGGCCTCCTGTCCTACAGCCAGTGTTTTTGAAGTCACCGAGGGGTTAATACGGTTCCAGGCTGGTGCTGTCCGAATTATAATAAAACCGATCTGACTTTTGACCCACGAGGACCACCGAGACCTTCGGTCAGGTGACACTGACAGAAACACGTGAAAGGAGCGTTAAATCGGCTGATTTTTTAAAACATTTTGGTGTGTGTGTGTGTGTGTGTGTGTGTGTGTGTGTGTGTGTGTGGAGTCCATCTTACTTGAAAGTCTCCTCGATCTCGGTGATGCTTGTGTCCTTCTCCACCACCAGGAAGTTCGGTTTCCGGTTCTTGTTCAGTTCTCCGATCCCGCCGAGCAAGAAGCCCGTGCACGTGTCCTCGTCTCCGATCACGGCGATCAGTTTCCCGCGGCCGGCCATCACGGAGATGCAGGTGAGATTCCCGGAGAGAAACACTCAGCTTCACGGGACACGTCATGTGAGGGATCAGCTGACCTGCACTTCCGCTTCAATATGGCGCCCCCTATAGAAATTAAAAAAATATGAACGATCACTCGTTTATTTATGTGTTTTATTTTATTTTATTTTCATCTTTATCGGGCAACAATGAGGTCATATTTAGACAGCAACGTCCTCGGCATTAATCCAAACATTCCTAAAATGTCACAAACGTTTATTCTTATTTATTTGATAATCGGGACAAGCACCGACCGTCAGTCCCGCACTGTGCGTGAGTGTCTGTCTCTTTTATCCGACAGCACATGAAGGCCTCAGCAGTCACGTGAGGCTCTGCGATAAAGACGGAAATGCGCAGCTGTGGGCTGTAGAAGCAGAAGAAGACGAACATGGTGAGTTTAAAGTTTTACTTTGATTCTCGTTTTGTGTTTTTTGTTTGTTTGTTTGTTTTTTAATTCAGCGTTCAGGGCCTCGGTGAGGCGTTCACGGATCTCGGACTGTCCGCTGTGTGCCGTTCACTAACGCTGTTAGCGTCCTCTTAGCCTCTCTATGAACAAGGAGGATAAACACGCGGAAATGCTTCCCTTGAAAAAATGAAAACCAGAGCGCTCCAAGGGTGAAGCTTGGAGCTCTCTTCAGAGTTATAATCACTGATAATCAGGCTCAATGCAAATACCTGCGGGACAGCAACAGCGCCCTCTGCAGGAAGGGAGTGGTACAAACAGAGAGGAGGGGGAGTGACGTTCGAAGCGGGTTTACCTGCGCTCTGGGGTCTCAACTGTGTTCCTGTGAAACGGGGAGTGTGTGTCATGTATGCAGGACGAATGTAACCATGGTAAACAAGAAACCGTCTTTAAATGGGTAACCCCATTGGCACCTGAGGACCACAGGCCGTACCTGATGAAGATGCAGAATTATTACTGGACGAATGATCTAAGGCTGTTTAGTGAGTCTCTGAAGCTTCGACCTGAGGAAACACACTTCTTGTTCTGCTGATCTTCGTTTATCAGTGAACCAATGAGTCATCAAACATCACTTCCTTTTAGCTTCATAATGCTATCCTGATGATGTTGTCATTCTTTCAGGCCACAGCGGCGCTCACTGCAGGTCTGGAGCGGATCCCGGACCAGCTTGGGTACCTGGTCATCAGTGAGGATGGTGTCCTGGCCGTGAGTCTCTCTGAGCTTTCAGATGTTCAGTTCACAAAGAAGTTCTTTATGAGTGCAGTTTGGTCTTTATTTAACCACGCTCATTGTTAAATAAGGTGATTTCTGCAAGTAGTCTGGTGCTCAGGCTAGTTTGGTCACACAGAGACCAGACTCCATTTAGATTTAAGCTAATTTAACATTTCTACAGGTTAAACTGAATTCACATTTGATACTGCGAGCTGAACTCTGCTCTTTTCTCAGATTATTCTGGATTATTAAAGTGCTGTAAACAGGGGGAAATATGGATCCTCAGATTATTAAAATAGATTAAAGAGTTGAGTCAAGTCTATTGATCAGAAGAGTGATTGATTATTGATTACTGATCAGTCTGCAGGCGAGCTGGAGAATGACGAGCACACAGCAGGTGTCATGATGCAGATGGTTCGAACAGCAAGTCGCTTCAGGTTATCAGGATCAGCTGATCCACCTTTCAAACGCATGTCAGGTATCACAAACACACCTGCACGGTCACTTTATCAGCTTCAGTAAAAACAAACATGACTCAGGTGTTTTGCTTTGTTTTTCTCAGACCTGTTAATGATGTCATCACTGTCACATGATTCAAACCTGGTGCATCATCAGCAACGTTTTCATGTATTTGATGAGCACGTTGTTCATGTTGCATGATGGGATACAAAGCTCAGGTGGAACCCTGTGACTTCAGGTGGACTAACCTGTGTGTGTGTGTGTGTGTGTGTGTGTCTGTGTGTGTCTGCAGTGATCCTGGACGACTTTGTGTACACGGTGACGGTCTCTGGTCAGAAGGTCTTTGTGGTCAAACGTCAGCACAACCAGCAAGAGCCAATCAGTGTGTAGAAGCTCAGCTGGTGTACAGAGTTGCCATGACGATGATGTTTTTGATGTTTAAAGTTTGTGTGAAATAAAAGTTTTTGAACATGAAACTTTTGGTCTGATCGAGTGGAACTGTGAAGGTGTTAATGCTGAGGATCCTACCTGTAGGACCTGCTGTGAGCAGACCCTGAAAACATGGTTTAACCTTTGTGCCCACCAATTTTCCATCCTTTCGACACCTTCGTGTACAAAAATGTAGACACACAAAGTCTGCCATAAAGTCCTCATACAGTAACATTTTGTTCTGCTTTCTGGGAAACGTGGCCGAATGTTCTAGTTGTGGTTGTTCGCCCGCTCCCTTGGTGGCTCAGTTTGGCTGGGGGCCAGGTGGTCCTGGGTGCCTGGGGCCATGCTCTCAACTCTTACCAGGCTGGTTGGCCTCTAGCAGGATCGACTGTCCACTGCCTCTAGTCCTCTGTGGCTGTCACCCCATGTGGGGCCTCCCTCCTTCTCCTGCTGGGATGGGTGTGCAGAAGTCACCGAGATGTGTGGCCTCAGGTCGTTGGTACACTTGGGGGCTGCAGCTGGTGCGGTTGTCCTGGTTCCATCTGTCTGCCTTGGGGCATCGCTGCAGTTTCTCACCCTCATTATACATTTGTGACAAAGACACAGGCATTCTCACACTCATCTACTCATATATACTCACTCATATATAATGTAATACCTGGAAATAACACAAACACAAATGGATAAATAAAAAAACATTCACATGAAGGAGGAGCCTATTAGATTCTATCGAGTTATTTTTGAAAAAGCAAAATGTGTTGGGCACCAGCGAGCCATCACATAATTCTGATTGCAAAAGCATGACATTCTTGCATTTTTGCCAGTTATGACATGAAGCCATGTGACCACCAGGGGGCCCCAAGAGTAATTTATATGGAAATCAACATCTGATTCATCGATGGAAACAGAACAGAACAGACAGGCTTTGTGTGTGATGGATGCATGTGTGGGTGAGGATGTGCAGGTCCTGCAGCATGTGACCTGGTGCCCTCTACAAATAGACGGGATCCACTTGCAGGTGGAAGAAGAGCTTCTTTTTAGACCTGTGCAGAACCAGTACACATCTCTCTTTCTGCTCGTGCTGATGGTAGCAGTGACAGCATCTGTGTTTTCTGTGAGGGCAGGAGCAGAGGTCTGTCATTCTGCCACCATTGCTCCAGGTCTTTCTCCTTCTCTCATTACTAATGAAAGGTTTCCTCAGCCAAGCTGCAAGCTTATTGGCTGTGAAAGGAATCAGGTGCATAAACATGCTAACAAGAGTTTTTGTTTGAATACAGTAAAAGCAGGAGGCCATATTTGTCCTGAAGACCCTCTGCAAAGATACATCTCTCCAGGGCTTGAGGGCCGGTGTCCTGCAGGTTTTAGATGTGTCCTTGATCCAACACAGCTGATTCAAATGGCTAAATTACCTCCTCAACTTGTCTTGCAGTTCTCCAGAGGCCTGGTAATGAACTAATCATTTGATTCAGGTGTGTTGACCCAGGGTGATATCTAAAACCTGCAGGACACCGTCGCTCGAGTCCTGGAGTTGTGCATCCCTGCTCCAAGATGACCTTTATTCACCCCCAAATTATTAGTGCATGTTTACAGATTTACACACACTCTCAGATACACGCACACACTGCACAAAAATACTAATGCAATCAAATTGATTTTGTTGCTGATCTTTAACACGTCCCATCCCCATACCATTTATCATATGGAAAATATTTAGTTTTGAGTTTTTTTCAAAAATATTCAGCTGTTTAAACTGGCATTTAAAGGGTTAAAGTCCTGAAAATAATTTAATGTTTGATCATTTTGAAAAAGGCTTATGTTGATTTAGTGATTTATGAAACAAAAGCAGAAAAATTATTGCTGTATGAGGATTTTATGGCAGATTTTCTCCGTGTACATTTGGACACAAAGATGTAAAAAAGTTCACAATGCATTAAAAGTATGGATGACATGTGAGAGTTAAAGATGCTTGATTATAAAAAAAAATGACCTAAAAGATTTCCTGCAAAAGTTCATGCCACAAGCTATAACATAGACACATCGATTGGCAAATCAAAAAAAAAAAAAAAAAAAGTTGAAAAGAATGAAATGTACAAAGATGCCCGAGGAGGGCAGAAGGGTTAAACAAAACTTTTTGGACTTGACGGTAGAAGTCTGAGCTCCGCCTCGATTTTAATCCAGGTGCTCTTCAGACACCAAGACCAGGGGTGCATTCCAAAAGTTCCTCCTGTCTCCTATTCCTGACCCATTTTCCTTCACCTCACTGAGGTGATTAGGACAGCCTAACCTGTGAAGACAGCCTCACAGTCGACTCTCCTTAATGACGTGATGCCGGATTTCCGATGGACTACAAAACACCTAGCTTACTTTGCTGTGTTCTGTTGTTTTATGGCGGTCACATAAATGACAACAGGCTGTGACAATGCTTCTTCATGAACGGTCAGATTCCCTCACGTCTCTAGCAGCACACGTAATGCTAAAGTGCTCACACTGGATTATTTTGGTTTGCAGGCCTGCGGCACTCCTTCCTCTTGGTCTTTGAGCCGTCCCACTCACAGCTGATTTTTGTGTTTTTACTTAAGTGAAGCAGCTGCATCTTCATTTTTAAATGATAAATAAATATAAACAGAACATCCTGGAGATACAAAGTCCCAATCATTTTCCGAACTTAGTAATCAGTAGCCCATAAAGTTAAATCCAATATCTGATTGGTGGATCAAAGGTCAGCAAGAGATCTTCAGGCCTATGTAAACATCTCATCGGGCCGTTAACGCTGAATAAAGTTTCTCAAACAGAAAGCAGAACACACAGGTGAGAAGAAAAAAAAACCTTTATTGCATCATGGTCTCAGTTTCTCCTTCACTTTGATAAGGAATGACGAGGCTGCCATACTTGGCTCTATGGAATGAGTCTTCACACGACCAGGTGACCATCACCTGCCATAATTCCCGCCCCCAATGCCCAGGTGACTGTCACCTGCCGTAAGCCCCGCCCCTCCCCCTGTCACATGAATCTGAGTTAAAACATGCGGATTAAAAGAAAGAAGATCTAACAAACACCTGAAGAACAGAAGAGGATGATGGGAAATCAAGGTGAGCTCAGAGTCCATGACATCACTTCCTCCTACAGACACACAGGTATAATTTAAAAAAAAAAAAAAAAGAAAAAAAAGAAAAAGAAAAAAAAGAAACATGGAGCGATGACACGCTCCTTCTCCTCCTCTTCCTCATCTGTACACGGTGACATCAGCGGCTGAAATCAGTCTGCTTTCTACTTCCTGTCAGGTGGTCTAACGCTTCGACAGCTCATTGGACAGCCAGTCCAGTCCCTCGTACAGACCTGTGCCCTGCGTCGCACAGGTGGCCTGCACGTGCCACTGAAACACACACACAGATCAGCATCGGTGAGCGGGCAGGTACAGGGAGCACACACAAGTGAGTTTACCCGTCTAAACAGATTTAGCTCCATGAGTTTGTGACAGTGACATCAAGACCCCTGAGTGGATTTTCTAACAACCAATTAGGATGCAACTGTAAAATTAAAACCCAAGGGTTCCGCCCACTGGCACTGACATCACAGATTACCAGCAGAGGGAGATATTTTATTTCAAGCCAACATGAAAATACTCGCGATTACAAAGACATTATCAACACTTTACATGTACATCCATATCAGCCACCTAACTTAATCGATTCTGATGATTAATGGAATTATTTTTGCTCACTACCCACATGGCTTTAAATATATAATTTCCCCCTGCTGGTAGTGCAGATTACTGCAGCTTCAACATGAAGCTTTGTCGCGATATTGGGTTGGCTGATGTGCTCAGAGCGCCACCACTAGAACAATACTGCGGGCACATTTGAGGTCACCCCACTGTCTCCTGTTTTGTATACTGATTGACTGATTATTGATTTCACAATTACAGAACTGAGCAAGAAAAAAAGCTGAGAACTTAGATCATCAGTCAATAAACCATGGAGGGAAACATGAGAAACAGAACTGAGTCTAGTACTGATCAGTGCGAGTGGGTTATTGATCCTTACGGTTCTGCTGCGCAGGCTGTGCAGACCCAGCTTATCGGTGAGCTCGCTGACACCCATGGCGTTCGGGAGATCCTGTTTGTTGGCGAACACTAGAAGTACCGCGTCCTTCAGCTCGTCCTCCTGGACCTGCACAGAGTCATGTGACATACAGTCAGTGGTTTCCATGACGATCACAAGTCTAATGATGCGTAACTGTAAAGTGAACAAAGGGACTGACCATCTTAGAGAGCTCCTCAGCCGACTCGGCGACTCGCTCCCTGTCATTACTGTCCACCACGAAGATCAGACCCTGTGATCAATACATCAGTCATCGATACAATTAATACATCAATACAGTGACTAATGGATCCTGCCCACAGTGAAAGTCTGTGCTGTGTTTGTCGTGCTGCAGAGTCAGGGATCTAAAATAAGCTTCTCAGGTGTTTCTGAGGGGGAACGCAGCCGTGTTAGGATAACCTGCGCAGGTCTCATGTTTGACTTTGTTGACTGTTCAATAAATCATTTCTTTTACTAACATGCATATACACATAAATGTCACTTCTATTCGTACACACGTTTGACATTCTTCTATGTATTTTATACTTTTAGATTTATTTGTATAGAATTATTTCAATGGACAGCAAATCCACTGAAACTTCATTCAAATATGCACTCACTGTTCTGATAAATTATGCTATTCTATTCTACTCTATTCTGTGTGACTTACTGCTAAAGAAGAGCTTTATGGGTATAAAGATATGATGAGATAGAGGATATAAATGAGGATTTTACTATAGATGAATATCTCAGGACAGATCAGATCAGTGAGGGGTCACAGAAGAAAACCTCTCATGTATGTCCAGGTAAACATAACTGAAGCAGATCAACCTGAACGACTTGTTCCTCAGAGAGAAGCCCCACACCTGCCTGCACCTGAGAGTTCCGCTTCTGTACCTGTGTGTTCTGGAAGTAGTGCCTCCACAGAGGTCGGATCTTGTCCTGACCGCCAACATCCCAAACTGTGAAGCAGATGTTCTTGTACTCGACTGTTTCCACGTTAAAGCCTGAACACACAACCACACACACAGAGTTGTGAACAGGTGACTCTTTGTCAAATTAAAAAGAAAAACTTTTAACGACCTTCAAACATTCCAAGTCACAGGAAACTGAATCACTGACAGGAAACTACACATCCCATCAGCCCGCTGAGAACCAACAGTAAATATCACAGTACAACAGTGACTGTAACAGTATATAATGTTAGAGTGAAGCAGTAGCACTGAAATACCTGCACAGAGGAGGTCTATAAAAGTTTATGTTTCAGTTCTCCATGATTGTAGTTTTAATGGTTACATCTACAGCTGTGTAAACGTTGGTGGTGTGTATAAGTTTAGTTTGTATTTACCTGCTTTAACCATTTGTTTTCACCATCGTAAGTGTGTGTCTGCACTTTCATCATTTATGTTTCTTGTTTTGGTACTTTATTTATTCAAACTAACAGGTGACTCTTATTCTAAAAGGTCACTTGACCTGTAGACGCAGACTTTTAATTTGAAAGGACAAGTTTAAAGGAAATTGTGCAAGTGCAAGCACACCTGGCGAATCCTCACTCAAACCGATCAGATCTGATCAATACGCACGTTCAAACCACCTGACTACACAGCCGGCTGATTATTGATCACATGACCTCATCTTGTCCCTGAGTCCTGATGACGTACCGATGGTGGGGATGGTGGTGACGATCTCTCCGAGCTTCAGTTTGTAGAGGATCGTAGTTTTTCCAGCAGCGTCCAAACCGACTGAAACACACATCAAAGATTAATCCCACATTAATTAAATGTCTCACAGTGGTTCAAGTTTAACCAGAGATTACTTAAACCTCATACAGTGAATAAAGACTAATCTGAGATTACTTAAACTTAGATCAGAGTCCAGCTGCTGGTTTAAAGCTCAGATCAAACCGGGTTTAATGTTTTTATGGACTTAATAAGATGACACCGGTACAGTTTTAAGCTTAACCCCAGATTAAAACATCTTAACCCCAGTTTAACCCCCGTTTAGACCCCAATTTAACTAGGTTTAACGGACTGTTTTCAGCCTGCTTCCTTCCGTTAGCTCCGAGCTAACAGCCTCTTGCTTCTCCGAGCCGGACTTTTGCTTCTCCCTGCACGGGAAGATCGGGCCCGCGGTCCGCAGGACTCGGCAAGCGGGTTCCTGGTAAAAATGAGTCGGTGTGTGGTGCTGGTGAGCCCGCGGAGCCGCTTGCAGCCGCCCCGGAGCCCGGCCGGTTAGCCCGTTAGCTCGTTAGCCTAGCCCCCGCTTACCCATCAGGATCCTCATCTGTTTCTTCCCGAACAATCTGGAGAACAGCGACGAGATTGTGAGGCCCATGGCTGCGGAGAGGAGGCGGTGGCAGGTCACACACTGACGGCGGGTAGAGCCGGAGGTCCGGGATCAGCAGCGGAATGGAGCCGAGAAGGCGCGGAGCAGAGCGAACTGAGGGTGCAGCTCCTCTCGGTGCCACGTCCAGGCCAACGCGGAACAAATGACGTCACTGCTGCGCTTAAAAAAAAAACAACTTTATTAACAGCATAGCAAACACCGCGGCGTTCACTGTTCGCTCAAACACCGTACATTCGAGCTCTGCGCATGAAGTGAAGTTCATGAGCTGCGAGGAACACTTTCGGCTCAATGATCAACCAACAAAGTTAAAATTAATTTCTAATAAAATTATTTTTAATCTGTTATTTTGTTTTTTTGTTAATCATAGTTCATTTCTAAAATTTGTACAAAATAAGAAAAAAATGTTTTTCTCCCAATAAACAATCAATTCAAAATACTGTATTGCTTTCAGAAATGTTAAACATATTAATGGTAAATATATATATCTGCTTTATTGGTTGTGTTTGGCTGTTTATTTAATTTAAATCAGTGAGTTTTTAATTTAAATCAGCTAAAAAAAAAAAAAATCATCCTATTGTGCATTTTCCTGACGTCCGTGAACAAAGTAGTAAACTCCCGCCTCCTCTGTCTCAGTCCCTTCCGGTTCGGTCCAACATGGCGGCTGTTGACAGATGAAGCTTTGAGTCGGATTTTACTCATCGATTAGGTCGATTATTGACCAACTGTGACGGACAGGTTGTGAGTTTGTGATCCGGATCGAACCGGTTTGTCGGCGCAGTGTGAGGAGAGACGATCAAAGCGGCGGAAAAATCAGTCAAAGGGAGAAACAAACACTGAGAAACAGAAAGAGGTGAGAAACTGTTTTCCTCCTCCTTCTTCTTTTGTGTTCCAGCACAAAGTTTCAGCTTCACAGAAACCATCCATCGATAATTGATCGATGAGTGATCTGAACAGCTGTTCTCCGTTTCCCCTCTAACAGGAAGTCAATGCTAAGGTTCTGTTCATGTTCTGGTGTCTGTGATCAGAGGCTCACCTGGACAGACCTGGTCAGACCTGGACGAGGTCATGGAGAAGTTCGGGATGAGCTTTGGTGGCGGTCCAAGCAGGAAGGAGCTGCTGGACACTGTGGAGTCCCAGAAGAAGCAGCTGATCCAGTACCAGACCCGCTTTAGGGATGTGGTCCGGGCCTACAAGAGCCTCCTGAAGGAGAAAGAGGCGCTGGAGGCCAGCCTTAAGGTTCTAAGCGTGACCCAGGACCTGGACCTGACCCAGAAGGGTTCGACCATCGCTACACAGGAGCTTACCGAGGATGGCTGCTCGCTGCACAGCGAGGACAGCGTGGACACGGCGGCGTCTCTGGACATGGCCAGCGAGACTACGAGAGGCGACCAGAGCGAGGAGGACCAGGCAGAACTGGGAGGAAGGCTGGTGGTATGTTACTTTGACAACTGAACTTAAATCACCAGAACACAGTTAGAACTTGATGACATCATCATCGCCATAACGCTCTGGTGATGTCATGTCTTATTCTCTGACTCCATGTTTGTTCTGCAGGGATCTGAACCCGATGGCAGCTCTGAGAGTGGCAGCGTGGGGACAGAGCAGCAGCAGGCTACACCCCCTCCCGGCATTGAGGCAGACCGCAGAGTCGCCCAGTTGAAGAGCCAACTGAGCACGCTCACAAGCTCGCTGGCCACGGTGACGCAGGAGAAGTCGCGAATGGAAGCAAGCTTCCAGGCTGACAAGCGGCAGCTGAAACAGGAAGTTGAAGAGCTGCAGGAACGTCTGGTCTCCGTGACAACACAGCACGAGGCGGAACTGCACAACCTGCAGCAGCAGCTTGCTGAAAGTCGCGCTCGCATCATTACACAGCAGCACGAGCGCGAGCAGGAGCAGGGGGACCACGCTCAGCAGCTCCGCGAGCTACAGAGGCTCCTGCAGGCCGAGCGAGACCTCCGGCAGGACGCTGAGCTCCACCTCCAGGATGCCAGCACCGCCCTGCTTGTAACATCACAGGCCGTGGACCGGGGGACGGAGTCCGAGGCTCTCCTGAACCAAGTCAAGGAAGAGAGAGACGAGCTGAGGCGGAGGCTGCAGGCCGTCGAGGAGGAGCAACAAATACCCGACCCCAGAGTGGACGAGCTGCAGCAAGAATTGAACAAGCTGAAGAACCAGGTCCAGGAGCAGGTCCAGCTCGAGACCCGCAAGGTGAGCCCAGAACCAGGTCCAAACAAAGTCCCAATCAAACAGGTCCCAGTGAACCTGGTTTAACCACATTAAACAGTTTAAGCTCTAACAGACCAGGTAAACTAGAACAGGAAGTGAGGTCATCTCTGTGTTCGTGTTGCAGGTGTGCGATGCAGAAGAGCGCGCTCGTGAGCGTGCTCAGTCGGCAGAGGCTCGGGTGGCGGTCCTGGAGCAGCGTGTATCGGAGCTGTCGGAGCTGCTGGGCTCGTGTGAGAAGGCGAGGCAGCGTGACCAGCAGGCAGCACAGAGACTCCGCGATCGTGTGCTGCAGCTCGACACGGAGAACAAAACACTCGCCATCGCCGCCTCGAGCAGGGCGACCTCTGACCTCGGGCCAGATGAGCAACTGGACGTGGGGGCGCTGCGGGAGAAGCTGCAGAAGGTGAAGAAGTTGCTGCTCCTTGCGGCTCAGAGGAACCCCGACCAGAACATCCAGGACCTGGAGGTGGAGCCGGGTGCAGATGCGGCGGCGGCGGCGGCTCTCGCCTATCAGCAGGAGCTGCGGCAGCTCAGGGATGAGTTTGAGCGCTACAAGGTGCGAGCGCAAGTGGTTCTGAAGAACAAGAACGCCAAAGATGGCTGCCAGGCACGGGAGCTGGAGGAAGTGCGCGACCAGCTTGCTGAGCTGCGTGAGAAGTACATAAACCTCCGCATGCAGAGTGACGAGGCCGAGGCCTGCCACCGCCAGCAGCTTGATGAGCGCCAGCAGCAGGCGGTGTCGCTGCAGCAGGCACACCGGCAGGAGGCGGAGCGTCTGGAGGCACTCCACCGTGACGAACTGTTGCAACTGGAGGCGGAGCTTCACAAGCAGCGTGAGCGAACTATGGCGTTGCTGGATGAGAAGGACCGCGAGCTGGAGAGGCTGCGGGCCGCTGCCGCCACACTCAGCTGGTCCAATCGTGCTCATAACACACCCGCTGACCCTAAAGAGAATGGCCCTGACACAGAGACCGACGCGATCAGCCAGGCACTGCGGCAGGCCACACCCAATGAGTCAACACTGCTGCTGTATGCTGAGCAGCTCGCACGTAAGGAGGTGGAGGTGGGTGCACTGCGGCGGCAGAAGAACCGGCTGGAGGAGGACACGCGCCAGCTGCAGGCACGACTCATTGCAAACGCAGAGCGCCATGATGAGGAGGTGGCAGCCCTGCGGGACCGCCTCGAAAAGCTGATCCGGGACCAAAGCCGCGAGGGCGCAAACATGGAGTACCTGAAGAACATTGTGTACCGGTTTCTGACGCTGCAGGACGCCAACGGGCGCCAGCAGACGCTCACTGCCATCCTCACCATCCTGCATTTCAGCCCACAGGAGAAGCAGGATGTCACGAGGCTGCAGGGCAGCACCTGGTGGGTGGGACGCAGGTAGAGCACCCGAGGAAGAAAACACTCACCTGCAGGAAGAACACCTGGACATCTGAGCCAGTGAAGGCATGGCTTTGTGCTGCGCTTGAGGGCATCTGTGTTTTTCATCTTCCTGGTGTTTCTCTGACGGTTTGCTGCTCTCTGAGCGTCATGTGACTTCAAACACTACAAACACGTTAACATGTGACCTTCGCTGGTCAATCAGCTGATGTATATTTTTGATTCAGATTAAAATATTTTTCCTGCTTCAATCTGTGTCCGAGCGTCAGTGAAGTGCCTCGATGATGACACAACTCTAAATACGATTTGCTTTGCCTGGTCCAGCCTCTTCAGGTGAGATCACCTGTCTACAGCTGCAGTTCCTGCTTTTACCAGCCTCTGATTGGCTCTGGTCTGAAAAGGTGAAGCTAAATTCACTTAACAGGTAGAGTGCAAACTGTACACGATGGAAAAAGTTGATTTGTGAGGAACAGTGAACACACCTATGTCAGATTACAGGTACAGGTGGTTTTGAAGCCTGAAGCTTTGTTTTATTTCACGTTTCTGACAGACATACACACGTCACACTGATCAAATACTTCACCACTGAGCTTCTCTAACATCTGTCCACATCTACAAACACTGCCTTCAGGTGCACAGAACAAAGACAGAAATGTTCATAAATGTGTTTGCACTGATCTTCACTCAGATATGGAGCCTTAATTATTTTTATATAAAATAAATAAGGAAAGAGAAACAAAGAATCAGAGGTTTCCTTCTCGAGGTCTGAAACTGAAGCATTAAAGAGCAGCAGCATGAAGATCAAAGGCTTATGATGTCATCAGACCACAAGAAGTTACATTTCACCATGATATGAGAGGAAACTTAAAGCCTTTCTGTTCAGTCTGAATCCTGGAGGACATTAGAATAAAACAAACATGAACTAGAAAAATTTGCATTTCCTGCGAAAATGCTGTGTGGATGCCTTAACGCTGAAGATTTCTGCTGAAAAAAACGTTGCCCTGAGCAGGATTCGAACCTGGCCCTTCTGGTCTCAAGGCAGCTACTCATCTCACTGAGCCAAACTTATTCTCACAAAGAACAGGTGGAGAGACTGACAATTCTGCTGAAATGAGCAGAAGCTGCTGAGAATTGTGCTGATAAGAGGTGAAAAGGCTAAAAAATATTTCAGAAGAGGTGAATAAGCAGAATTTGGGCAGAAAAGAGGTGAAAATTCTGCTGAAAAGAGGTGAATGAGCAGAATTTGGGCTGAAAAGAGGTGAATGAGCAGAATTTGGGCTGAAAAGAGGTGAATGAGCAGAATTTCTGCTGAAAAGAGTATTTTTCTGAAAACAGCAGAAAAGACTGAAAATTTTGCTGAAAAGAGTTAAATCAGCAGAATTTCTGCTGAAAAGAGTTGAATGAGCAGAATTCTGCTGAAAAGAGGTTTTTGCTGAAAACAGCTGAAAAAGCTTGGATTTGTGCTGAAAACAGCAGAAAAAACTGAAAATTGTGCTGATAAGCGGTGAAAAAGCTTAAATTTGTGTTGAAAAGAGTTAAAAAAATTTAACTGTTGTGAAAGAAAGTGAAAGAAATGTTGCCACAAGCGGGATTTGAACCCGGGCCTCCTACTCTGAGAATGGCTGCTTATCTCACTGAGCTAAAACATGGCTCAGCCCAGCAAGCAAAACTGGTGATCACACTGATAATGTGGTCCTATTCAGCAAAATGGGCCAAAAAGTGACATAAAAAGCTTAATATCTGAAAAAGTATAAAAGTTATGAGCACCAAAAGTCATAGCAGGCATCAGCAGAAAGAGCTGAACAGTTTAGAGTTTGAACGGTGAAAAACGGCTGAAAACTGAGGGAGTAGTTAAGCAGCAAAGAAAGTGGCAACTTGAAGAATAACTAGAAAAAAAATTTGCATTTCCTGCGAAAATGCAGTGTGGATGCTTTAAAGCTGAAGCTGTCTGCAAAAACTAGCTGAAAAAGCTGAAAAGTTGCAGAAATTGTAAAAACTTTGCAGAAGCAAAGGAACTTTGCTAAAATGGAATAACTTAGCAGAACTGCAATATCTTAGAGGAAACATAATACTTGGCAGAAATACAATAGCATAGCAGAACTTAGCAGAAATATTGTAACTTGCCAGAAACATGATAACTTCTCAAAAATACAAGAATTTAGGAGAAATAGTATAAGATAACAGAATATATTTAGCCAAAAATACTTAAACATTACGGAAACACTGTGATTTAGAAAAATAGTACAACATAGCAGAAATACTGTGATTTACCAGAGACAATGTGATGAACTATGAATATTGTCATTTTAAATTAATACTCTGGTTTAGCACAAATACTATAACATAGCAGAAATACAATTATATAGCAGAAATGCTATATTTAGAAAGAAAAATATAATATAGTAGAAATACTATGATTTAGCAGAAATACTACAATATAGCATAATAACAATGATTTAGAACAAATACTATGATTGAGCAGAATAGTAATAACTTAAGTGAAAATACTGGAAAAGTAAAATGACAAGCTGAAAAAAAAAACGGAACATGGTTAAGCTCTCTCAAAACTAATTATTGTTCACCTGTGGGGGAAAGAAAAGAAATACAAATAAATAAATACAGAAATGTACAGAGAGAGACACGCACACAGGGTCTATACCAGTCAACCATTCTGAATATTATATTTTTATCAAACAATGAGATGCTGCCCTAAAGAGGGTCTCTCTCTCTCTCTCTCTCTCTCTCTCACACACACACACACACACACACGCACACACACACACACACACACACACACACACACACACACACAGGGAGAGAGAAGCAAGTTTGTAGGTCAGTCAAGCAGCCTGGGAGCTGCTAAATTTGAATCCACCAATCAGAGAGGCTGTGTACTTTTTCCCGCCAAAACAGGTGCCCACACGCAGCACAGAGACAGGATTTTTGTAGTCTATTTCTCATAGTGAGGATTCCCCTCAAACAAATGACCATAATTTCCTAACCGTAGGGGCTAGAACGGTCATTCTTACACCGTTTTGTTCAGAAGAGATGGGGGAATCGTCAAGTGTTGACAATTTATCATTAAAATATGAATTTCTAGAGATATATGACATGGATGACGGGTTGGTTTAGAAGCCACGAAGGCCCCAATATGCAAATTTGAATGCCTCAGCCCACATATATGATTGGCTGGCTGGGAAGCCGTGCAGGCCCTGATTTGTAAATTTGAATGTGTCATGCCTAAGATATGATTGGCTGGCTGGGAAGCCGTGCAGGCCCTGATATGCAAATTTGAATGTCTCAGGACTCACAGAGGATTGGCTGCCTGGGGACCTGGCAGTAATATATGGAAATAGCATGATTAAGCATAAATACTACATTTAGTAGAAATACTATATTTTAGCACAAATACTATAAAAAGCAGAATTACTAAATATTTAGCAGATATACTATATTAAGCACAAATCTTATAAAAAGCAGAAATAGTATGATTAAGCATAAATACTACATTTAGTAGAAATACTATGTTTTAGCACAAATACTATAAAAAACAGAAATACTATATTAAGCAATATAAATATCCTATAAAAATCCTATAAAAAGCAAAAATACTGTACTATGATTTGGTAGAAAAACTATAATTATTCAGAAATACTATATTTGGCAGAAATACTATATTTAGCACAAATCTTATAAAATAGCAGAAATAGTATGATTTAGCACAATAGTAATAACTTAAACAGAAAAATTGGAAAAGCAAAATGGACAGCTGAGAAAATGCTGAACATGCTGAGGGTCCCTCAAATATACTTGTTAAATGAAAAAAATCGGCAAAAAAATCTATAACAGCCACACACACACAAGATCCAATTCAGTCAACCAGTCTAAATATATTGAATTTGAATCTTACAATGAGATCATCCCATTAAAAGGCTTTCTCTCTCTCTCTCTCTCTCTCTCTCACACACACACACACACACACACACACACACACACACACACACACACACACACAGAGGGAGAGAGAAGCAACTTTAGTTCAGTCAAGCAGCCTGGGAGCTGCTGAATTTGAATCCACCAATCAGAGAGGCTGTGTACTTTTTCCCGCCAAAACAGGTGCACGCAGCACAGAGAGACACAGGATTATTGCAGTCTATTTCTCATAGTGACGACTCCCCTCAAACAAATGACCATAATTTCCTAACCGTAGGGGCTAGAACGGTCATTCTTACACCGTTTTGTTCAGAAGAGATGGGGGAATCTTCAAGTGTTGACAATTTATCATTAAAATATGAATTTTTAGAGATATATGACATGGATGACTTGTTGACTTAGAAGCCACGAATTCCCCAATATGCAAATTTGAATGCCTCAGCCCACATATATGATTGGCTGGGAAGCCATGCAGGCCCTGATTTGAAAATTTGAATGTCTCAGTCCTCACAGAGGATTGGCTGCCTGGGGACCTGGCAGAAATATATAGAAATAGTATGATTAAGCATAAATACTACATTTAGTAGAAATACTATGTTTTAGCACAAATACTATAAAAAGAAGAAATACTATAATTTAGCAGAAATACTATATTTGGCACAAATCTTATAAAATAGCAGAAATAGTATGATTTAGCACAATAGTAATAACTTAAACAGAAAAATTGGAAAAGCAAAATGGACAGCTGAAAAAATGCTGAACATGCTGAGGGTCCCTCAAATATACTTGTTAAATGAAAAAAATCAGCAAAAAAATATATAACAGCCACACAATCACAAATATGTACACATAAGGAAACACACATGCACAGAGAGACACACACACAAGATCCAATTCAGTCAACCAGTCTAAATATATTGAATTTGAATCTTACAATGAGATCATCCCATAAAAAGGCTTTCTCTCTCTCTCTCTCTCTCTCTCTCTCTGTCACACACACACACACACACACACACACACAGGGAGAGAGAAGTAAGTTTCTAGGTCAAAGCCTGGGAGCTGCTGAATTTGAATCCACCAATCAGAGAGGCTGTGTACTTTTTCCCGCCAAAACAGGTGCATGCAGCACAGAGAGACACAGGATTTTTGCAGTCCATTTCTCATAATGACGACTCCCCTCAAACAAATGACCATAATTTCCTAACCGTAGGGGCTAGAACGGTCATTCTTACACCGTTTTGTTCAGAAGAGATGGGGGAATCTTCCAGTGTTGACAATTTATCATTAAAATATGAATTTTTAAAGATATTTGACTTCTAATGCACCATAACTGAGTAGAGGCGAAGCAAAAACTGCCTTGACCTGCCCTCAAACAACGCTTTGTAACTCTAAATCTATTTGGAGTATCGATATCATTCTTTCACCGTAAGAGACAGCAGGCTTTGGTGAACAGTCATGGAAATTTTCAGGTCTCTGTGGAAATCCATCAAAAAGATATGACGAGAGAAAAAAAGTGGTTCATTTCCAGAGTTTGAAATCTGAAGAAATCTGAGCAAAGGACGAATTTCCTACCCTCAAACAAGTCTAACTCATTTCAGAACGGTAATAGGTGAGAAAATAATTCTTGAATTGTGAGTGTCAGGAGTGTCTGAAGATATACTGGGACAAGCCTTATGTCTTAACTTCACTTCGTTAAGGAGATATGACGATTCGAATATGCCTCTCATTACAGAAATCAAGCGGTGATTTTGAACAAGCTCTCCATTGACTTTCTATGGAGAGTTTTGCGACTTTGTGTTGGTCTGAGGAGATTTGCCAAAATTCTATCAATCCCACAACAATGATAGTGACATTTTCGGAAAGCCAGCAAAAATACCTACATTTTGATGTATAATTTGTGGAAGTTGAGTGAAAATTGAGCAAGTAGCAAGAAGTTGTTCGGACATGAAGAGAAGACTGCAAAACCTTCAGTGGCACACTGGAAGCCAAGTGCATAGCAAACATAACAACGCATGTATTTTGTGAAAAATCACAATTTTGCAACTGAAAACTTTAAGAGGCATAAAAGTAAAACGGTAAAAGATTTGAAAAAGCTGATTTATACCTGAATAGCCCAATAATTTGTGAACATTTTAAAGTTTGAATGGTTGTTCTACGTGAAAATATGAGGAAGTAGTTAAGTTTCAAAAACAAGCAAATTTTAGCAGAATTGCAGAAGTTTCCCATTCATTTCAATGGGACAAATTAAGCTTAATATTTTAAAAAGTATAATAGTGAAAAATACCAAAAGACATAGCACACATTAGCAGAAATAGCAGAATAGTTTAAAATTTGAACGGTGAAAATCGGCTGAAAATTGTGGAAGTAGTTAAGTGCCAAAAAGTGTACGGAAGTCCCAAGAGGAACTCAATAGTGTGGATGCCTTAAAGCATCCACACAACTAGAAAAATTTGCATTTCCTGCGAAAATGCTGTGTGGATGCCTTAACGCTGAATATGTCTGCTGAAAAGAGCTGAAAAACTTGAAAAAAAAAAATGTTGCCCTGAGCAGGATTTGAAACTGGCCCTTCTGGTTTCAAGGCAGCTACACATCTCACTGAGCCAAACTGATTCTCACAAAGAAGAGGTGGAGAGACTGACAATTGTGCTGAAATGAGCAGAAGCGGCTGAGAATTGTGCTGATAAGAGGTGAAAAGGCTGAAAACTTTGCAGAAAAGAGGTGAATCAGCAGAATTTCTGCTGAAAAGAGTTGAATAAGCAGAATTCTGCTGAAAAGAGGTTAATCAGCAGAATTTCTGCTGAAAAGAGGTGAAGAGGAAGAACTTTGTTGTGAAATGAGGTAAAGAAACTGAAATTTGTGCTTAAAACAAGTGAAAAAGCTGAACTCTGAAATCCTGCTAAAACAGCAGAAGAGGCTGATATTTTTCAGCTACTCATTGAGCCAAACTGGTTCTCACGTAACTGAAAAAAGGTGAAAAAGCTTAAAATTCTAATGACAACAGCAGAAGAGGCTGAGATTTGTGCTGATAAGCGGTGAAAATGCTGAACCAATCAGAGGTACTGCTTCTGTCTGCTTCATCAGACTGTGTACTTGTATGTATTTCTGCCATGGAGCGTTAACAAGAATCTGAGGTCCATATTAGAAAAGCTGCCAAAATCGTAAAACGTTGCAGAATTGTAATAAATTACCAATATGAATTACAGGTCTGTGATAGTGTATCAATTTGTAGTGAAAAAAAAATTATTGGACAAGGTGGAATCGAACCCACGAATTCTTGCACTGGGTGAATCAGCGGACTTTGGAGTACTTTGACTGCGATTTTCATAGCTCTTTGTATCTCCGTCGCGGAGATATGACGAGAGAAGAAACGGCTTCATTTTCGGAGTTTGAAAACTGAGAGGAGGACAGATTTCCACCCCTCAAACAAACGTAATTTATGGCTCAACGGTAAGATGACTGCAAAAACTGCTTCGACCGTGAGTGTCAGCAGTGTCTGAAGATGAATTGGCACAAGCCTCATGTCTTAACTTCGCTTCGTTAAGGAGATATGACGATTTGAAAATGCCTTCAGTTGCAGTATTTCAGCTCTGAGTTTCACAACCTCCCCATAGACTTTGAATGGGGAGTTTTTAGACCTTGTGTCACTTCAAGGCAAATTGTGAAAAAACCGTAACTCGCACGATAATTATAGTGACACTGTCACGGAGAAAATCGGCTGAAAACTGAGGGAGTAGTTGAGTGCCAAAAAGTGTACGGAAGCAACTAGTAAATAGTGGAATAAAGAGAAACAGTAACTCAATAGTGTGGATGCCTTTGAGGGCATCCACATAATAAAAGTCAGAGGACTGGAAGTGCTCAGACTTTAATTTCAAAATAAAGGTTTACAAACAAACAAAGTGGAGCTTCATTCTTAGTGTTACATTCCGTTTGTGGAGATGATAGAAAAATACGACTTCTGTGAAACACGAACAGCCTGATTCCACCATCAGAGAAACCAAAACATCAGAGCAGCAGCTCGATGGAGACAGGTAATAAAGTTTAAATAAAATTTAAATATTCCAAAAACTGAAGATTTGAGCCGATGTTGGTTTTTCTGCGGAGTGTGAAGATGCTGATGAACACAAGCGTGCGTCCTGGCTGTGGGGTAAGCTGTCGTCACGGTGACGCGCCTGTGCCAAGCACAATCTGCAGGTCGGCAGGCAGCGAGCTGATGATGGAGGCGATGAAAGAGTCGAGTTTGTCCATCACACCGTCTCTGAGCTGCAGCTGCTGACGCCGAGCTTTAATCTGAAAAGCCACACACACTTCCTGTCCTCAAAAACTAGACTTTTGACATGAAACCAACAAAGAAGAAGCAAACGATCCTAGTTGCAGGCCACCACCTCACTTTGGATTAAACCCGGATAAGGATCCTAAATTATTATCATAGCTTCATTTTCACAACAAAGTTTCATCTCTAAGCTTTAAAACAAGAAACCAGAAAATATTGTTCCCCCTCTGTGGCCCAGGACAGCATCATCTCCATCACAAATATGATGGATTTTACCCCAAACATGAACTTTTATTACAGGCAGACGTCCCAGCGTTAGCGAACGCCTTAGGGTCCATGGTCAGTGAACGCATTGTCAAGTCCAGCTTCAAACTATCAAACCATCTCACTTTTGATTTAACTCTCAGGTAACTAAAATCTTTTTTCACCTGCAGTTTTAAGTTTTACTTCTTCAAATTAATTTTTATCCTAAGCTTTTTACCTGTAACACAATTTTACATGAAACTTTTTTCCTCGCTAACAAACTTCCTGTTGGAACTCACCAGCTTCTCTCTGAGCTTCAGAATCAGATCCACAACCTCCACCTCAGACTTGTCTTTGGTCCATCCCAGCAGGTCCTGCAGAGGACACACCTGGATTAGGAGCTGCACAGCTGGCTGATGGTTGAGCATTTTCGCTCAGATAACTTACCGCATCGCAGATGACCTCCAGGTGGAGACTCTCTAGCTTCTGTGTCATCTCTCGGTGGCGGTGACGGTACCAGCCGTCAAAGTTCGGAGACCTGAAGAACTTCCTAAGATGGAAACAGGAAGTAGAAACTTAAAGACAGGAAGACAGAAAACACCTGGATCACTCACACCCGTGAGGCTCACCTGTACAGTCCTATCCAATCACCTCTAAGCAGAGAGGTGAGCTGCGGGCCCGCATGGTCCAATGTGGACAGGAACTCGTCCTGACTGAAGGGGCGGATCTGAGGCGGAGTCTGAATGGAAACACAGGAAACGTGTAACACAAGACAGCACTGTGACCTCATCACCACCACTCATTTCCTGTTTACCTTCCAGGGTGTAACGGATCTCTGCAGGGGCATCAGACTCGCCATGTAGCGTTCCTATTAGACAAAACACGCTGCTTACTGAGAACTGCTCTGTGATTGGACAAGTTATGCTTACATCATAAAGCACAGGCAATGCGAGCTGATTGCGCAACTACTTACCAGGGGGATAATGAAACTCTGCGTGAGCTCCAACAGGTGTCGCCTCAGGATGGCGCTCTGCACCTCCGACGGCCGCTTCCTCTGGATCCCCTGCAGGTAAACAGTCCGTCAGTGATACTCTGCATTACCTGTGTGTGCGGTGTGCTCAGGTGTGCTCACCTTCAACAGCCTCTTGATCAGGATCTTGTCCTTGTGCAGAAACGTCTTGTAAGCCGTGTAGATTCCTGCCAAAACAAACCTTCAGCATGACAGACATCTACCTGAGCTCAGGTACAAACACACCCCCACCGGCTTACCTGGTTTGGTGTCAAGCGTTTTCAGCTTAGAAAGTTTCTTCACCTTCACCTGCTTCGGTAAATCACCTGGAAGACATCAGAGACAGGACGCATACGTGATTAAAAAGGTCACAACAAGAACGGCGAAGACGACCTGAACAGCACACGCCTGACAGCCATGGCACTTCACACGGACAGGAAGCTCACAGTGAACACGCAGGAAGAGGAGGAATACGGCGTACCTGCCATCTTGACCTCTCCTAGCCGGACGATGTGAGGCCAGCTCTGAAACGTCTTGATGAAGAATGGGTTGGTGACGCCCAGCACGACGCTTGGTCTGAACAAGAGAAGAAGAAACAGGTAATCACACGTGAGGCTGAAACATCTGTCTACCGCTTTCCTAAACTTAGGCTTTAAGTGTCCTACGGGTGTGTTTACAGCACAGGTGTGTTCAGGCTCCAGGTGAGCATGACTCACGGCGCCTGCGTCCTGGTGGTGTACTCCCTGAACTCGCTGTCATGGATGGTGAAATAGGGTCGGAAGTCACAGCAGAACTTCAGAGGGCTGATGGAGCTGTGGACACACACCGTTATCATGGTAACAACAGAAACACCATACTCTGATTGGATGCTGGGGGCTCGTTGTGACCCCTCAGTTACCTGATGAGAGCCAGGACTGTTTCCGAAGAAACGGTGGGAGATGGAGCCATAATGACAAGCGGCTCCCCGAGCAAGGTAAGTTCCCAGAGCATCTGCAGGTGGATTAGAATGGACTGGAAACACCTGCGCAGGACACAGGTGAGACTGAGATTGACCAATCAGAGAGCACACCTACACCTGAGAAACATAGAACACCTTAACGAGTACTGACTTAAACAGGTCCAGCTCGTGGATGGTGGGCAGGAGGGTCGGCACCGGCAGCAGGTTCTGAGCATGCATACAAAAAACTTTATTAACAACAACAAGAATAAACATTATTAACAAGATCAAAGCAACAAGACCTCACCTCTTTAGCCGTCTGTCGCACCGGACTTCCCCCAGGTTTGTCGAATTTAGAAGGAATCCTCACCTGAAACATGAGACACACAAACACCTGTAAACCACATCCCTTCTGTCACCTGTGAACCAGGCCACTTCTCTCCTCACCTGTAAGATAACGCCCATTACGGGCAGGTTGAGGGTCTGCCCAGGTACAGGTGAAGGCCATTGGTCGATCTCGTTACAAACTACGGGGATGAGCAGAGGAAAAACACGTTAAGGACCATTCTGAAACCTGATTGGCTCCCAGGTATGATCCAAGCATGATGTCACTACCTGCTTCAAGGCAGGGCTCATGCTTCTCAAAGAACTCAGGTGCAATGGTTTGCATCAGCGAGTGGAACAGGTGAGTGTATGGCAACCTGGACACCAGCACCAGGGACTGAAACACAGAGTCAAATGACTATCACCATCATGACCACCTGTGAGCAGGTGAATACAGGTGAACACAGATGTGTTTGGTGACCTTCTGGAAGTAGCCCCTCTTCACAGAGACGTCCTTCACTTGTCTGAAGTAGACGTAACCAAAGAAATGCGCCGTTTCTCTCTGACAGACAGAACAGAAATGTTACGCACCTGTGAGGCTGAAGCAATCAGCCATTCAGGAACCAGGTGAGTCTCACCTGCAGTGTGACGGGAGCGTCACGGTTGTAAAGGTCGTCTCTGAGCCTTGATGTTCGGCGACCGACAGACTGACGGAAGCGGAAGCTAAACTGAGTGTCCCCAAGGCACCCTGGGAAATAACAGACAGCCCACATGACCTCTGACCTCCAACCTCTGACACCTGCAGTATTAATTAGCATTACCTCAGCTTACCTGAGTACGAGTCCGGGAAGGACAGGTAGCAGATGCTGGTTTTCTGTCAACACGAAACAGAATCAGTGAAAGAGTAATCAACAATACTTACAGGTGATCAGGAAGCTGAAGATATTTACCTCTTTCTCTGTCAGCTTCACATCTTGAGGATAAACCAGCTGAAAGTAAACACAGGGGAAAATATTTCAGAATCTGCAGAAAATTCTGATGTTTTTAAGTTTTTCCAATATGAGATAGCAAGAGAATCAAGACAATCGATACCAAGAGAGGATTAATTTAACTTGCATGTCGCCCTTTGTTATCCACAATCTTCTGATGAGCAGTTGCACAAAAAGTGTTTATAATATTTGAAATGGAGTTTTCTACATCAGGTCTGCAGATATCTTACAAACACAAACCAAACCCCAAACAAAAAACAATAGTTTAATTTAAATGTATTAAATTTAAGATTAATACACAGAAATCACACTTCAGGTAATCGATTGGTTCTATGATGAGCTCAAGAGCAGTCTGATATTGTTATTATTTGTATTATATTACAAAATCTATCAGAATAATAATGAGAAAACAATGCATTTTTTAAAACACGGATTGGTGCCAACATAGCTGTCTTTAATCCACAGATACAACTCCTTGAGTCCCACCACCAAACCCAGAATCCTGCTGATTTTACTTCTGCTGCCTTCCACGGATCCTTAACTGTCTCCTCCATTCAGTGTCTCAGTCATTACCACCTGCCCTTTACAGAGTATTCACATTTTAACACAGCATTCATCTTTATTTACCTCCACCATAAACTGAGCAGCACCAGGTACAGGCAGGACAAGGCGAACACTGAGCGGTCAGATTTTAACGCTGGTTGTACGCTGATTGAATGAAAGCTGAAGAGACGAGAATGTTTTCAGCCTGGTTAGTGTTTACCTGTTCAGGTGCGTTTCTCCACAGGTCACATGTGAACAAAGAATTCGGGGGGGGGGGGGGGTTTAATGGAGTTTGGTACAGACAGAGGAGCGGCTGTTTTTCAACTGAAATTACTCATCAAACCTCCGATCATCAATGATCAATCATCATATCGATCACTAGCTATGCTAGCGATGCCAGGCTAACGTACCTCAATTGCTTGTCCTAGCTCCAAGTCGAACGTAACGACGCACGCGCACTCCAACCAGGAGGAGAAGCGGGCCCACCGGCTGCGGCTTTCCGCGCGCCCCGCCTCCTCCTGCTCCTCGTGTCCGGGAGAACCGGGACCGTCAAATGGGTCCATCACGATCGGACCAAAACGGCAGCAGCTCTGCGCATCACCATCCGAACCTCCATCACCATCAGCAGGCAGAAGCCGGAGAGAGCTCCACCTGCTGGACAAGAGAGAATGAACCCACACACACCGCTGCTGGAGAAAATCAAAGGCTGCCGGCTTTTATTTATTTATTTTACTAGTTTCTACTGATTTTTACTGCCTGTTACCCCAACAAATACATCCACACAAGTTTGATCTCTTATCATGAACAAATCACTGCTTTCTGTAACCGAAGTAACAATCGGTGCAACTGGTTGATCAATCAGTATCAATCATTTTTTGAAAACTATACCGATTTACTTTGACATATTTGAAAGTATATGTCACCCATCCAAGTTAAATGATTCACATTGAAAAACAAAACAAAGCTGGAAAAAAACATTTTTTTATTTAACACTGCACAGTTTGTTATTATGTAACACTGTACATACAAAGGCACGTCGCCTCGGTCTTGGACTTTTATTGTGAAAAGGCCGGTCCGGATGCGTGCGCAGCGTGTTCCGGTAGATTACCGGCCGCGCTCAGCTCGGCTCTCCAGTCTCTCAGCTGTAACCGGACTGAACGTCATGTCTGACCCGTGCTCCTTCTCCTCGTTCACCAGGTGCGTCACCAAGCACCTGAACCTGCACCTGCACCTGGACTTCGACAGGCACGTGATCAGAGGGAGGGTGGCGCTGACTGTGGAGGCGCTGGAGGACCGATTCTCTACGCTGGTAACGTCAACGGGACGCGGGGGGTTAGCCTCGATCTAACGGAACCTTTAGTGCTCACCAGAGTCCAACTAAAATCCGCTGGATTTAAGGGGAGTGCGTGCTTAGAGGCGAGCACGAAGAAGTAACGAGCCGGTGTTGTGCCAAAAAGTGATTGTCTGCCAAAAAGTGATTTCCAGTGTTTCTGTGTATTTTTTATGTGTAATTTCTTTACGTATGTTCGTAAATAGACTTCGGTGAACAGGGGATACAAAGGGGTTACATAAAGAATTAAAAAATTATCTGTTTTTTAAGTATCTTTACAACTTGTACTTACATTATAACCAATCCGGTCCTTTATCCCCACTTAAAATATTTTTACAGAACTATTGTAATATTTGCTGACATTTCTGCTGTCCTGTTGGGCAACTTACTCTTACAAAATACATTTTTAATGTTAATGAGATTTTTTTTACTGCATAAATAAAGGTTATATAAAAGTCACTGCCAAAAACTGATTGCGGCTTCTATCTTGTTACACGAATGTTGTTTATGGCTCAAGATGACTTTATGTCATCCATAAGGGATGCATTTGACATATGTTTAACATATTATAGCCCAACAAGTTACTTATAGCACTTTAAATATGAGCAATCGCTTTTTGGCAAATACCGGAAATCAGTTTTTGGCAGACAATCACTTTTTGGCACAACACCGGCACCGTGCAATCGTTCAGGTGTGCCTGGTGATTAACTTTAACCTCGGGGAGTACCGTTACCTTAATTCCAGCTGTTTTTAAATGGAGTCTGGTGTTAAGGCGTTTTTACAGACTTATAAAAACAGTTTGTCACTCAGCTTTAATAAACTAACCTTACTGTTTTAAAGTTTTAAAACGTGATTTCACAAACTGAAGCTTCACATATTTATGATCTTTAAAACTCTAACTCTGATATAAATCATTTTTACTTATGTTTTTACTTAATTATTGATCTTTATTCACGTCGCATTTAAATTGTGACGCTGTGTGACATCCTCGAGCTTCGGGACTGATCGGGTTTAATAACTGCTTTATTAAAACAAACTCGTTAACTTTAACCTGTTGTTTTGGAAAAACTGTGACAGGTGAGTATCTTTCAGATAGAACAGGTGTGTCCAGGCTAAGTTCTTTAAATTCCACAGAAGCCTGCACCCCTACTGGAATCTGTGGTTCAGTTCACTGTCTGTGGTTATTCTTGTGCTTTGTTACTTCACCATCGACTCTCACCTGTGAGTGTCAGATTTCAAATTTTGAATCAGTTCTGTAAATATATTCAGAGCATAAAAACTTAAAATGGCTCTTTTCTGGATGGAGTTTGGAGTGACACCAGTCAGCTGAAGCCCTAGACTGAAGTTTAATAAAACAGGTATGCAGGAGAGCAGACTTTTCACTAATTTGTTTTTAACAGTTTTCAAAGCTCAGGTTTGATTCTGCAGCTGCAAGACGGTCACCTGTAGAAAGGTAAATGTAACATTAAGCCCCCAGTGGTTTTCTGTCTTTCTACCTCCGCAATCTCCCCCCTTTTGCACCCATCTTTGGGTGCATGGTTGCTTAAGAGGTTAACCCTCACCTGTCCATAAGGCAGACAGATAGACACACAAGTAAAATAAGGTTTTCTTTGAATGGACTCTGGTGTGACGTGGCTCAGCTTTAAGACAGAGTGTGTAAGGTGACCTTTGTGCTGGTAGGACAGGTGAATATTTATCAGCAGGTTCAGGTGCTGACGCAGCAACTGGGGTTTTCTGTACCACAGACTTTGGACAGCAGTGACCTGAGCGTGGTGTCGGTGACAGCCAATGGGCAGCCGGCGCGCTTCAGCCTGGGGCCCAAACACAGCTTCAAGGGGACCCCATTGGAGATCACGCTGCCCTTTGACCTCTCCAGGTGACTCCGCCCTCCTCTCTCTTTGTCCTTATGGCCTGTCTTTTCTAATTAAACTCTAACGTCTGCTGTCCAATCAGAGGGCAACATGTGATCGTGGAGGTGACCTATGAGACGTCTCCATCAGCAACAGCACTGCAGTGGCTCACGCCTGAGCAAACTGCCGGGAAAAAGCACCCCTACCTGTTCAGCCAGTGCCAGGTGAGCCATTTACCCTCACCTGAGCTATATGCAATATAAATTATTAAAAATTTCATGTTTAAATTTGAATTCAGAGAAATTCTAGGTTTTTTCTCTTTTGAAACCTTTTTTAAGTTATAAAAGGTTAAAATAAAAGTTTTAAACTGAAGTTTACTGTAAACATATTTTTTGTTGATTAAACCTGAAACGCTGCATACGAAAACCTTCAACAGAAAAAAAAAGTTCCACTTTTTGTGGTTTTTCTGTGAACTGTTGAAACTTTGTGAAACTGCAACCATTAACAAACTACTTCCCTGTTATTCTCGTTTTCTACCTTCTTTAAACTGATTTCACTGCCTTGTAAAGTTTAAAGCCTCAGTCTGCTGCAGAGCGTCCTCTGTACAGACCACCCCTGAACACAACATGCAGCTAACAGTCTTGGTGCCCTCTGTGCTGTCTTACAGGCTCATCACTGCAGGAGCATGATCCCCTGTCAGGACACCCCATCCATCAAGCACACCTACTATGCTCAGGTAAACAAACACCACTGACATATTATTGATTATTAATTATTAAAATTATTAATAATTGTTAAAAAAAAACACCTGAACAACATGCATAGCATCACCTCAGTGCCCAGAGCCTGATATTAGTCTCTCAGGTGTGTACTTGTATGTATGTGTGTGGGTACCTGTCCCTCAGGTGTCTGTCCCTAAGGACCTGGTGGCGGTGATGAGTGCAGTGAGAGATGGACAGGAAGTCGATCCTCAGGATAGTGGTCGGATCATCTACAGGTTCAGGCAGACGGTAGGGGGAGTCTCTTTCTTCTCTTCATCACCTGACATCATCATCACCAGGCCTCAGGCGTGACTATCCTCTGTTTGACCTCTGATCTCAGGTGCCTATGCCTTCCTACCTGATAGCCATTGTGGCTGGAGCTCTGGAAAGCAGGTACAGATTGTCTTACCTCTTCTGATGTCACAGCATCAGCTTCAGCAGGTAAACTTAACTCTGTGCTCTGATTGGTTGGCAGGGAGATCGGGCCAAGGACCAGAGTCTGGTCGGAGAAAGAGTTTGTGGACAAAGCAGCGTTTGAGTTCTCCGAGGTGAGAACCACAGACACACTGAGGCCACGCAAACAATGGAAAGAAGACACACAGAACATGAGAACATACAAACATGAAAATATGAGAACATGTAAAACATACAAACATGTAGAACATGCAGGACATAGAGAAGCTGGAGTGATGTTTGGGTGTTCCTTGTCTTTCAGACCGAAGCCATGCTGAAGACAGCTGAGGAACTGGCTGGACCGTATGTTTGGGGTCAGTATGACGTCCTGGTTCTCCCTCCATCTTTCCCCTATGGCGGCATGGAGAACCCGTGTCTGACCTTTGCCACGCCCACCGTGCTGGTACGTACAAACAGGGGGCCAATCAGGTTGTTCATGATGTGTCAGTGTCATGAGACTGTTAGTTCTGATCAGCTATTTCCTGTCTGTTTTCAGGCTGGAGACAAATCTCTGTCTGGTGTGAGTACAAGACTCTTCCCACCTCACCATGTGATCATGCATTATAATTAAATTACCTTCCATTCCTGTCTGTGACTGTGCATGTGTCCTACAGGTGATTGCCCACGAGATCTCTCACAGTTGGACTGGAAACCTGGTGACCAACAAGACCTGGGAGCATTTCTGGTAAACAAACAAACAGGTGGAGCTCAGCTCAAGGGTCTCAGGTGTTTGCAGAGACGTGTAGAGAACCCATGGACGCCTCAGAAGATAAAATCTTAAAACCAGTTTTGAGACATGCTCTAAGTCACAAAACCCGATGCAGCAGAACAGGCCCACATTTGCTCAGGTGTCCAGGCACTGTGTAGGTTTTCAGAGTGAAGTCACAGCTTTGGGACAGACACTTTGTGGAACTTATGGGTTCTCTGAAATGGGATCAACTCATGGTGGGGTTGGTTTATCTGGAAAGATTCACTCTGAGGTTAGCTGAAGTAATCATCCAGGGTTCGACTTCACAAAAGCAGAAATCATTAAGAAATACCAGCGTTTGAGGGTCAGGTGATGCAACGTATCGGCTGACCCGTCCCCACTGCTGACCCGATAGCTCACTGAGACCGTCCTTTTGAAAATCTTTGATTTACTTTGGTTTTCACAAGGAAAAATTCAGACAAATGTTACAGCTGATTGACACACAAAGTGGTGGGAAGTACTGTAAAGGATTACCTAGGCAACCAGACATTGCATTTTCCACTATCGACTGTCGGCTCCAACAAGATGCTTATTATTACGTCATTATTTGACGTCAGCATGTTTGTACCTTCAGGCTGAACGAGGGTCACACGGTCTACCTGGAGAGGATGATCGGCAGGTGTTTGGAGAGCGAACAGTTCAGGCAGTTCAAAGCCATCGGAGGCTGGAAGGACCTGCAGGACTCGGTGAGAACTCAAACATTATACACCTTCACCTGTGTCACATCCACAGTCTGACATGAGGCACGTTTTCCTTCGACTCACCTGTGCTCATCATATCTCAGGTGAACACCTTTGGAGCCAACAACCCTCTGACCAACCTGGTGCCCAGCCTGCAGGACGTCAGTCCTGACGATGCCTTCTCCTCCGTGCCGTACGAGAAGGGCTTTGCTCTGCTGTATTACCTGGAGGAGCAGCTGGGAGGGCCAGGTAACACCTGCACACTCCTGCACACTCACCTCTTTCCTGCTCAGTTGCTGACACACCTGTTGATCTGTTTTGCTCAGAGGTGTTCATGGGCTTTGTGAAGTCGTACATCCAGCGGTTTGCCTACAGCAGCGTCACAACAGAGGAGTGGAAGAACTACCTGTTTGCCTACTTCAAGGACAAGGTGAGGAACAACTGGACACTCAGGCAGAGTTACAGTGACTGGAGGGAAGGAACATCAGCTTGGCAGGTTTTGGTCAGAGGTCAGATTGTTACAAGAAAAGACAAATATTTACAGGGTGATCAGGCAGAAACTCCAGATGTGATAGATAGGTGGGTTCAAAGGTCAAGATGGAGCCTTGAGATGAGTTTTTGTGTCTCAGGTGGACATCCTGAACAAGGTGGACTGGAACGCCTGGATGTTCACACCTGGGATGCCTCCTGTTAAACCTCAGTAAGTACTCAGACTTCCATCTGGTCTCTGATTTCTAAAAACAATCTGATTCCTTTGTCCTGATTGGCTGTTGTTTCAGATACGATACCACGATGGCTGATGCCTGCAACGCTCTCAGTCAGAGGTGGCTCCAGGTGAGACCTGAATCTGGTGAGGACTCTTGAGAGTGATTTTATGTTCAGGCTCAAAGCTCCATCCTCTGTCCCCGTTCAGGCTAAAGACCAGGACCTGAACAGCTTCAAGCAGTCCGATGTGAAGACTCTGTCATCCCACCAGGTCATCGAGTTCCTGTCACTGCTACTGCAAGAGGTAACCACACTCCACATTAACTCCCTACAGTCCACTTCCGTTCACTCACCTGTTCCTTCCTTCAGGATCCGCTCCCTCTGACTCACGTGAAGAAGATGCAGGAGATTTACGATCTCAACGCCTATATGAATGCAGAGATCCGCTTCAGGTGAGTCTTTCAGCAGGTATAAATGGGACTTTCATTTTAAAACCTTCCCCTCCTTAAAGCCTCTTGGTGATTGGCTGTGCTCCCTCCAGGTGGCTGAGGCTGTGCGTCAGGTCCAGGTGGGAGGAAGCGGTTCCACTAGCGCTGAAGATGGCGACCGACCAGGGCAGGATGAAGTTTACACGACCACTCTTCAGGTCCTTACACTTCAACAGTAGTTTCACTAGAACAAAACTCCACATCACTGACCTTCATGTTTGTTTTTACCGTTTGTTCTATTGTTTCTTCTGTGTTTTTACTGTGCCTTTACCATTTTTACCCCTCCACTTTAAAGACTTATGAGGTGTTATCGTCACCCTCCCGGGGACGTGGCATGAACACCTAAGTTTGTGAGTGTGATAACTCGAGAACAAGATGACATAAGAGTTTCAAATTGGTCCCATAGCTGTATCTACTAAAAATCTCAGACGAGATCAAGCTGACTGACCTCGGCCTTATTGCCAAGGTCAGAGGTCAAGTTTTCTAAAACTCTTGCAATGCAATAACTGAAGAAGGTTACCTAGGGTTTTCAAATTGGACCATAGGTTTCTACTAAAAATCTTGGATAAGTTTGAATCTGACTGACCTCAATCTCAAGGTCAGAGCAAGTTTTCTGAAAATCGTGTTAATCTGATAATTTGAGAACACGGTGATGTAGGGTTTTGAAATTGATAGCAGAGGTGTGTCTGCTAGGAGGCAGCACTGATTCTCTTACTGTGTTTCTGCTGTTTTAATCATCGTGGCTGTGCTTCATCTTCAGGGAGGTGTTTAACTTTGAGAAGTTTCGTGATGAAGCTCTTCGAGTGTTTCTGGCTCATCGAGCGGGGATGCACCCGGTCACCTCCGGACTCGTCTCGAAGGACCTGAAGGCGGACGTCAGCAACGCCGCCAGTCAGTAACAGCAGAAACGAGTCCAGAACCAGTCAGAGACCAGTACCGATCAACTTCAGCGCCAAAGCAATATTATATCACAGCTGTTGTTTCTTGGCTGGTTCTCTCTGATTAAAGTTTAATTGAATCCTCTTTTTCCTTTTTATTCCTTTCAAATATTTCGTCTTCAGCAGAAAAACAAGACGATTTTATAAAGAAATAAACTGAGTAAACTTTGGATTCTTGTTGTTCATTCAGATCTCAGCTGGGGTCACACAGGTCATGTGTGATCGTGTGCTGTTTGTAGTTTCAGTGCTTACATTTTCACTTTATTCTAATTGCACAAGTAGAAAATCACTGGGATTTTTATTATTTTAGGCATAAAAGGTATAGAAATGTCTGAAATACTTAAAAGCAGGTCTTAAGTGTTGCTTTAAGCATTCATGGAGGATGATTTGTGTTTCACACTGAGCTTAGCGTCCCTCATACTGATATGTGTCAGTAAGTATTCACACTGATGCAAAAAGAAGACCTGCAATAACTGGCCAGAGAACATACAGGAACAAAGAGCTAACAAATCAGTCATCTGGAATTATACTTTTAAGGTCACCTAATCTGGTGATCAGTATATTTCAATATCATGAAAAATTACCTCAAATATTTGAATGAAATCTCTAAAAGGAAGTGTGCTGTTTCTGACTACTCCGAGCGTCAGGACATAGCTTGTTAACTTATTTAAATGTTCATTCAGATCCAAAAATTCTGTTTACTCGCCTCTACCTGACATCCAGACTCACTTTGGGTGTAAAAGCCACCTGTTCTGAACTCACAGTGATGGAAACCTTAAGATAAAGGAAACATAACCATCACAGTGCTGTGCTGTCTTCACTGCTTTTAATTCTTTTGGCACTGAAAAGTAATTACCTTCAGATGACGACTTTAATGTTTGTAAAGCTGCAGTGTCAGACCCGAACATGAAGAAGGTTCACGTGTTGCGATAGAAAGCTCAGAGCTTACCTAACACCACTGAACAGACAGTTTGAGGAAGAAAACAAAAGAATGACAACATTCAGAGGTCAGAGCCTGTAATTCACTTCCTCTTTCAGTTGGAGCATTAACAGGACAAATGTTTCACCATCATGTGTTGGGTAGTGTGAAGCCACAGAAATAGTTACACAAGCATGCTTGAGAGGAGGAAGGAGAGCCGGGGCACCGCTGAGAGACAAAATATTTTAAATCTTCTAAACTGAAACCTCTGACATCAGACTGACATCTGCAGAAACAGGATGCTGTCAGAGGGTTTTCAGGCTGTTCAGAAGAATTAAACATCTGGTCTTCAGTTTCTGTTGGAAACACAGAAACTGCCAGACTGGAAGTTCAAACTACTGGAACATCTGGTGATCCAAACAGCTGTTTGCTACTAGTGTACAGGCTCAGATGCTCTACATGTACAGCTTTGAGCTTGAGGTCTGTGGACTCATTTGTCTCTTTTAAAAAACAGCTAAAAACTCATCTTTTTAAACTTTCTTTTGGTTAATTTTTTTTTTTTTATGTTTAAGCTTCTGTGAAGCACTTTGTGATTTTTATCTTGAAAGGTGCTATACAAATAAAATTTTACTTACTTACAAACCGAGGCCTGCTGGAGGACGACCAGCATCACCTGCAGGCCAGGTGATTTATTTTTTACTCTTCTGTGACTGAAGCTTCCAGATCTTTCTCTCACTGTGTACTGAATACAAAGCTGTAGAGGAGTCACAACTTATGTTCAACAATCAAATGTTATAAGGGAGGAATGGTATATTGATCTTCTCAAAAAAGCTTAATGTGTTTGTATTTAATCATAATAATAAAATGTAATTTCTGAGCAGAAATGGGCAGAAAATGAGCCAGAATGTCAGAAATGAGAGGTTTATTTCACAGCACAGAGTTACAGTAATAACCATCATCGCCGCATGAACACATGTTATTGATCAGGTGGCAGGTAAGGCACACAGGTGATCTGATGGCACAATCAATAATCAATTAAATAAAAATGTCATTGAGGCTGGGTCACATGGTTCATCAGATGTTTGAAAACATTTTTTTATTAAATATTAAAGTTTGTGTTAAAAAAAAACAACTTTTGTGTCAAAAACCACATCCACCAACCCCACCAGGTCCCAGCCATCATCAGGAGTCACCAGAGATACTAAAGGGCCACAAAGGCTCTGTTTGTGAAGTGCTCAAACATCTTTAGTGAGTCTTAGCTTATTTTAAGAGTGCCTAAACTTTATAAAAGAGTTTTAAAAACAGTGATATGAGACCAGAGGGTTCGGCCTCAAAGGATTTAAATACACTGTTTTAAATGTTTTAATATCAGGTTTAATATCTAAAATATTAGGAATGGGTCCAGTTCTTGTAGACAACCAGTTTCTAGTAGAATTAATTTGATTTATTAGTCTGCCTGCCTATTGAGCCCACTTTTGAGTTCTTGAACTCTTGCTGTCTAGTTTTTATATTTTACTCCTGACTGCTGGGGTGGAGCCTCCACAATTTTGTTGTGCATGTACAATGACAGTAAAGGGCTATTCTATTCTACTGTATTCAAAACATTTGACACACAGCATGTAATTAATTAACCAGCATCTGAGACTGTAAACTCCTCAGGAAATAGTTTACTGAGCTCAGATCAGAGGAGTTTACCCCTGTTGTCAGTAGAAAGAATGGAGTTTTAAGATAGCTCAGCACTGAGAGCTGAAGTCCACCTTTGTTCTCTCTCGAGGAGTTAGAGATATTTAAACTCTGCACCAGGACAAGCTGCACAAACACCTCTTAATTTAGATTAGCTTACTTTTACTCCAGGTAGCAACACAGCTAGTGGGTTATGGTAGCTGGTTAGCAGTAGCAGTAGCATGGTATTGGCTAGCAGCCATGTCAGTGTTCCATCACTATAGCTAATACAGGCTGTTAGCATTAGTACTAACTCCTGCAGTCAGAAAAGTGGAGGTTTTTCCCATCTTCTCTGGGGTGAATGACATCATCACACCTGATTGGATGGTTCAATTCAGACCATCCTGTATCTGTTTGGGTTCATCAAGCTGCTCTGATGACTAACCTCTAAGGAAACATTAGAGGTCAGCTGATTTCAGATTAAGACATCCTGTTTCTGGTCGTGGGTAGTTTTTATGAATCAGTTTTAAAAAGTTAATAAATGTAATTGTTTCTCTCCACCTGGACTGTTTACCTGCACTAAACCAGACTCTCCTCAGGTCAACTCGACAGTTTGCAGTTTTAAACATATCATCCCTGCCTGCGTCCAGGTGGGTTTAAAGACCTCTGACAGGTGAGACAGAAAGTCTGACCGCCTCAGGTCCAGGTGAGTCCCAGTCCTCCAGACACCATCAGCTGCTCCAGGCCCCTGTCTTCCTGTCGCTCCTGCAGTCTCTGCTCCTCCAGCAGGGATACCAGAGAGTCTCTCTGCTCAACCACCTCCAGCATCTCCTCCAGGATCAGACGCTCCTCAGCCAGCTGCTCCTCGTCCTTCAGGTGGTCTGCATGCGCGTGCGCACACACACACACACACACACACACACACACACACACGCACACACACACACACGCACACACACACACAGGTGATCATCACACAGAAACACACAGGTGAGCAGGTGAGCTCTGATCTTGTCTGTGTTACCGTCCACAGCCATCCTCTCTCGGAGCTCCTGCTGCAGGCGACTCTGCCGGTCCTCCAGCTCCAGCTCTCGAGCGCTGAAACACAGCCAGAACCATCACACCCCAGGAATCTGCCCAGGTGAGAGGTCAAAGGTCACATACTCACAAGATCATGAGCTCAGCTTCATATCGGACCAGAGCGTTCTTCTGCTGGACCAGCTGGAACCACTGCTGCATCAGCGGCGGATTATCCAGTTTCCCGAGCCCTACACAGAAAACCGGGTTCAGCGCCGCATAATACCTGCTGTATATGTACTCCACAGGTAACCGGATATGTGAACTGACCTCCCAGGTGAAGCTCCATGTCTGCGCTTTGGCTGGATTCTCCCCAGTAATCTAACAGAAACACAAGCACAGGTGGATTAAAGTAGAAGCACACCTGAGTTCAGGTAGAACCAAGTAAGTTCAGGTATTCCTTTGGCCTGTATTTTCAGTACCTGCTTCTCCCCTCAGAGCTTTCTCCACCATCACTCCTCTCTCCTCCAGCTGCCTCTGTTTCTCTTCCACCTGCTGCAGCTGCCTCTGGATCATCTAAGACACAGAACGCAACATCAGGTAATCTCACCTGAACTCAGGTAACCTCAGCTGGACACAGGTAACCTCACCTGGGCCTTGTGGAGTCTTTTCAGTTCTTCCTGTTTGGCCTGTCTCCTTGCGGCTCTCTGAACCCGTCGCGTGATTCTGGTGTCCAGGTCGTCGTCGTCATCCTCACGCTCCCTCTGGAACATGGTTTCCTTCACACTCAAACTGGATGCCTCCTTTGGCTGGACCAGGACCCCCACCACCTCCGTGGGGCAGGAAGACTGGCCGTCAGAGTCCTGTAGCGGGACTCTGTCTTTCAGGGGGCGTCTCTGAAACAGCAGTGTGTAAGCATCAGGACAGGAAGTGAAACTGCTGGACCACCACAACCCTCAGAGGATCAGGTGTGTGTACCTTGATGGCGTATGATCGTTTGAAAGCCAGAGCGTGAGGAACGTATGGCGGCTGATTGCAAGAAAAAGAAACACGGAGGACAGAAAACAGTCAAACTGATAGACGAGACGTGAATCTACGTCCATTTAAGTCTCGGGTAGTTTCAACAAGTCGGTATGTCGGTCGAGTTTAAAGTCAGTCTGGTCATTGTGTGTCAGGTGATACCTCCTGGTTCTCCTCCTCCTCAATGGCAACCCTCTGAATTTCATTGGTCAGGTCAAGCAACTCCAAACGCAGCTGCAAAAGAAGACTTCAGGTGAGAGACCCAGTCTAGGTGTTAGTCTGACCCCTATCCTTATCCCTTAGTGAGTCTGGGTATGATTTAGGTCTCAGATTGGTTGGAATAATGCTGAACTCTGATTGGTCGGAGTGCTTACGTTGTTTTGGGGCTTCAGGGAACATCTCTGCAACACGGTGGATGAATCAAGATCTGACACCTCTGCTCTCACATCTGGACAAAGAAGGTACAGGTATTACATCATCACAGTGACATCACACTGACTAAAGGTGTTGTTATTATGGTCACCTGTGAATCTCTGACTGGCTGTTTTCTCCTTCAACCTCTCTGCAGGTAAAGTCCCAGCCCCCTTCTTCTTCTGCTCATTCTTGTTTCCAGAAAACACAGTTTTTAATAGATTTCTGGCTCCAACCCCTCCCAGCTCCATCTCCCCAGGGGGAGGAGCCTCTCTGAGCATCTTAAAGAGGAGAGCCCTGCCCCCAGGCTGCAGGGAGGGGAAGAGGAGTCTAGGGGGGAGGCTATGAGCTTCTCGCCGTCTCGTCGTCCTCCTCTTCCTCCTAAATGTCCCTGGGTCCTCCTCTGACCCCTCCCCTTTCTCTTGCAGGAGTAGGGGCCTATTTTGCGGCAGTTCAGGTGTGATGTTGTCAAATGAGCCCCGCCCACTGGCAGCAGGTGTCTCCATGACAATGGCAGGTGTGAGTGGTGCTCTGGCTCCATCCTCAATGTGAGGGGAGTCAGGTGTGGTGATGAAGGAGGCTGTGCTGGCGGTGGTGGCGACAGGGTGTGGAGTCACAGATGAGTTCATGGAAGAGGTGGAGTCAGGCTGAACAGGTGTGTCAGAGCTGTAAGGAGGAAGCTCCGCCTCTGAAGGGAGGAGATAGTGTATGAAATAATGTGTATATGCACTCTGTACACACACACACACACACACACACACACACACACACGCACACGCACACACACACATACCTTTTAATGTTAATGTTTATTGATGTGAATGAATGTGAGGCAGCGAGAGTAAAGATTAGAACGACGGCCTTTAGAAGCAGCAGCTGAGCTCACAACGAAAACGAAGCTGACTTTAAACTTTGTGTCACACATTCATCAGGTAAGTGTTTGAGTTTTAATAACTTCCTGTCCCCGTCCTCTGATCCTCCCATGGAGCGCTGCTGTCCTTTCATTCCATTTTTAATGAAATTAGAATTTAAATTTTGCTGTTGTTACACACAAATACACACACACACACACACACGCGCACACGCACAGAGTTAAACATTCATGTTAAACACGGTGGTTATTCTAAAATCTGTGGTTTTATAAAAGGAGTTTGGTTAGCAGGTTCAGGTAGGTGCTACCTGTCTCCTCCTCTAACAGGAGCCATAAGCCCGAGCGGCGCTCCATCTCCCAGGGGTCGTACTCCCCCTCTACCAGCAGGGGGAGACAGACAACAGCACATCTCAAACTCAAGACCCCTACTTCACACCCAAAAACTCACAAAGACTTTAACTCACCATCGCTGGACTCCATGTCACTGCCTTCCTCCTCCTCCTCCTCGTCCTCCTCCTCCTGGACTTTCAGGTAAAGCTGCAGCGTTTCTCTCGATGAAGATCTCATCTCGTCTGAGGTTACACAGCCTCCTCCCTCTGCCTCCTCCTCCATGTCTGACTCTGAACTGAAAACAGGAAACATAAAACAGTTGGGATGGAGGACCAACACTGCCAACCAAACAAACTAAAGTGAATTTTATAAAAAAAATAAAAATGAAAGCCATAGCTAGATTGATTAAATATTTACAGATTAGACTAGAATTTTTTTTTTTTTTTAAAGGCAACATTTTAAATTCAAAAGTCAAAACAATTTAAAAAAAAATTCCTACAAACATTTAAACTTTTGTGGGGTCTAAATACACAAATATAACATAAATGAAAAAAAATTTCACTTTTATTTTAATCTTTATTTTGATGTAAACATTTAAGTTTCTTTATTAATTCGTACTTTTCACACCACAAAATATTTCATATTGAAGTTTTTACAGTAAAATGTGTGTGACCTCCAGCTCTTTACATCCAAGACATGTTTACTGACCCCTGTATGGAGCGGTGATTCCCAGCATTCAGCAGAAAGGCTGAAGCATTATTAAAGCCGAGGCTGTTTTTTTCTACTTCCTGAGGTTTACCGACCTTCTGGACCTGGACCCCGTCTGATTGTCGGTGCTCAGGTTGAATAGGTTCAGGACCTCCTCGGAAACCTCCTCCAGCTCCTCCTGCAGCTCCACCTCTGAGCTCCGGTGCCAGATTTCCAGCTCAATCCTCTCTGGCGTCGCCACCATTAGAGAAGCAGCTGCCAACACACCAACGCAGCCGCACACAGACACACACAGACACACAGACACACTAAAGCCCACATCGATTCCCGTTTAAGGAGCGCGCTCAGTGTGAACACGTATGGACACTGAAAGCACACACACAGGTGAAGCTAGCTCACCTGAGGATGGTCGGCGGCCTGCTGAGATCAGAGAGTCAGACAGAGATGGTGCCGAGCTCTGGGACCCCTTCAAAGACAAAGATATGCGTTTATTTATTAGTCCTGTAATTATTCCAACTCTAAAACTCAAAGTTTTCAGTAACTCTGATTCTAAATTAAATTTACAAAAAGAGTTTTTTGTCGCATTCATTTTCTAAAATGAGTTTAGCAGATGAACTTTATTAAATCGTTATCAGAATCATTATCTTTATTTTTCAAAGGCGAAATATTTGCTATTTAGGATTTAAAGGTTGAAAAAAACTTATACAGGTGATTGAAGAAAGGTCTAGTTTTCCTTGTGTCATTATTTCTTCTGTTAATGTGTGTTTTTATTATTTTTGAACTCAACATTTCTGGCATGATCGATCTTCCGTACTGACTCGCTAAACAGTGATGATCCTGAACAGCTTACCTGCCGTGAACAGAAACACCTGAACTGATCGGTTCCACAGGCAGGTAGCTGCTCCTGTCAGAACTCCATTCAAGGTCCAGCCACACAACACCACCACCACCACCCTGACCTCCAACTAAAATTACCACCTGAAGAGCATCTGATCACCTGTTCTACCTTCCAGGGCTTGAACTAATAAATTGCCCACACCTGCAGGTCAGGTGCACACAGATAAAATCACAATGAAAGTAAAAGTGGTTCTTACGATTGACGTTCGGTGTGACGCAGCTCTGTCAGATGGCGTCGGCCTCTTTCTCACGGCTTGAGCACTTAGGTGACATTCGGAGCGCTGCAGGCAGTAAAACCTCCCTGAGACACAGAGGACGACAGACAGGATGTCAGAACAGGTGTGTGTCTCTCACACACAGGTATCTCACACAGACAGATGTGGAGGGTATCTTGCAGCCCTCGTCTCTGAAGGCTTCCCAAAATTCATGTTTTTATAGCAACCTTCACACCGACTCCCGCCTCAACTTTAAACTCATCGGTCATGTGACCACTGTGCTCTCATTGGCTGCTGAGCTGCAGAATTCAGCTGTCAGACCCATAATAGACACTTTGTGTGGTTAAAAATGTGGTGTGGAAATGTGTGGCGGCGAGGCTCGGGGCTCCGATCACATGACACCACCACCTGACAGTAATCAGAGTACTGCAGTGATGGGCAGGGGGTCTGGGCTTCATCAGCTGTTCATTACCCGGTCCACTCAGAGGGTCCTTCTTCCACCCACAGCCACGGGAGAACCACCTGTTACCCTCCCGTACACGTTTATGGACTGAGTCTCAGGTGAGTCTGGGTCCAAGTAGGTAGTCCACATGAAAACACATTCAGACTGTGAGAGCAGAACTTGAGCTCATGGTAGGGTCACAGATCTTCATCGTCAGATCTGGCCCACAGGCCAGTGTTTGAGTCTGCAGAGAACTGCTGACTGCTGAACAACGCAGCACTGTTCTCTGCATCAAGCTGCCCGTTTATGAGGCCGTTTCCATTTTTATCCCCAAAGATCCAAAGATACCGCGGAGACTGACACAGGTCCCCCCCCCCACACACATTAACGCTCTTCAAAAACAAACAAATTTATCTGCAAATGAGGCCGTTTTGTCTTTTCTTCTCTGGTTTCTGATTGGATCTTTTTATTTGATGTCACACTGCTCCCTGTTTTTGTTGCTCATTGTCTAATAAAGCTACAGATTTGACTGTGAACTTTATTTATCTGTGTGCTGGACACAGAGAGGCTTTATCCTCCACTTAGTAATGAGTCTAATATCGTCTGATACCACGCCTCAGGAATGAGACCGATGAGTTCAGCTCTGTCACTCAGGTTTAATCTAACGTTCTGACACTGCCACAAACCTGTTTGTGATGTCATCACCCTGACACCAGGGCCATCAATAGAAGTTTTTCAGTGTGTGGGTTGAGAAAGTCCATAGCAACTCTGTCTCTTATGGTCTTCATCTCAAAGTCAGACATCTGTTTTCTCTCCTGGAGGTCAGGGTCAAACTGGAGGTTTATTCTGAGGGTCAATGGCGATGATCTGCTCAGGGAGACACTGGCTCTAAAAATGTGTTTCATGACTGTGAGGTCATTGTTTGTCCCCACAGAAGGAGAGTGAACACCTCTCCTTTTTCCTGCTGAACATGGAAACCTGTTAAAACCTAAACCCCAACAGCAGAGAAGGGTGGAGGAGGGGGATGTGAGTGTACTGACCGGTGTGCTGGTCATATGTGTACGAGGCCAGGCGGAGGGGACTGCTGCAGGAACCACACTGGAAGCAGCTGCGATGGAAGAACAAGCCCTCTGCACTGAGACGCTCCATCACATAAACCCTCTGGTTACAGAAGAAACAGACGTGACTGCAGCTGGCAGAGACCTGCGGGGACACACACAGCAACAGATGGAGGAAAGGTTAAAGGAAAGGAAGTGAAAGTGGAGGAAAGGAAACAAGGCTGGGATGGAAGGAAAGGTGACAGACTAAAAAGCTAAAAGAAAGGAGACATTAGGACATGAAGAATGAAAGAAATGAAGAAACCACAAGAAAAAAGAAACGAGGAAAAGAAGTCTCAGCAAACTGAATTCCATCATCAGTTGGGCAGAGTTATCAGCTGATTTATCACAACATCTTCTTCACTTCAGCTGATTGAAACAAAGTCAAAGAGCCGAAGTGAACAAGGCGCAGAATACTGAAGCAGTCTTACCCCACCACCGTCCTCCTGACTCTGCATACGACTGGTTATCTGCTCAGCCAGTGAGCTCACGCCACCCGTGTACATTTGAAGGCACTTTGATCAGACAGACAGACAGACAGACACATTACAGCCACAGACCATGGGCCTCATTTATGAACCATATCCTTTCATCTGCAGTTAACCTGTGCAGTGAGCTGAAAATGAACTCCATATATTCACTTTTAATATCCAGGAAAGACGGCAAGACCTGAACCCTGACATCATCTGCCTCAAAGGACGTTTTCACACCTGTAGCTCGTGTCCTCTGGTCCGACTCAGCTGATGAGTTTAAAACTTGTAGTTTTGCTTTGTTTTGTTTCACTTCAGTCCGCTCATAGAACTCGGAGACATTCATGGTAGCTGCTAGCCTGTACAGACCTTTGCACGTCTATAGCACTTTCCTGCACTGAGAATACAAAACATATGTTCGTACAGGATGATGTTTAGCTCAAACTTGTAACATACACTTGGTAGCTGGTTCGGTTGTTTTGTTCTGCACTCGAGTGCAATTACTGTGTTCACACCTGCACAAACGAATCGCGCAGACAGGCTGAATAAACCAGAGGTTGATTTAAACTGACTAAACACTGCAGGTGTGAAAACAACGTTAGCTGACCATGAGCAGAAGCATACAGACCCAAGGGTCAGGGTCAGGGTTAGGGTTAGGGTAAGGGAAGGAAATGTGAGGGTGAGACTGTTAAAGAAGGGAAGGAAGATGCTGGTGTGGAAGTAACTTCTGTTTCCAAAAGTTTGTTTTTTGATCCACACACCTGAGTGTGAAGAAACTAACACCAGTAGAGACCCCTTTAGATTTACACTATGCAGTTGTTATAAATGAGGCCCTTGATCCACCACTGAGAGTGATAGGATATCAAGTGCTTTTTACCAGCATCACGTTCAGCGTTATGGTGTTTAAGCAGGAATTTTCACATGTGACCCGATACCTTCTCGTCTGATTAGTTCTCCACGTCTCCAGGATTTATTTAGTGTCTTTGTGTTTGTACTCTTTGGAGTGAAATATTGGGGTTAGTTTTATATCAAAGCTGGCAGCAACATCTGAGGCATGACAGTAACTCCAGCTTCTTCACCCTGATCAGGGTTTTTGGCCACGATACATCTGAGCTGTGGGACATCATACCGTTCAGGACCAGGTGAATCTTCCAGGAGATCTAACTTGTTTTCAGCGATGGGGCAGCCAGAGGAGAGGAAAATAAACCCTGCTTGTGATGCTGGTTGAAAACACAGCGGCATGGAGGGAAAGTCCAGCCGCACAAAGTGCTCAGTCAGCAAACACATCAGAGCTGCAGGCTGATCTGAGAACAGCTCCTCTGCTCAATAGGAGCCATTCATGAGCCTCACTTTGTTATTGATCACATGAAGCAGGCGATCGGTACAGCCCTGCAGGACTCAACGATCCACTGAGGATGTTCACGAGTGCAGCCGGGGGACACCGAGGCCCGAACAAACCAGAGCACTACGGGAGGAGGGGTATACGTTCAGCACACAAACACACCAAAACCCATCAGAGATACCTGTTCAGGTACTTGCTCAGGCACCTGTTCGTCCCCATCGAGAACTGCCTGAGCCTTGAGCTTCTGTTTGAATCGAAAACTCATCTGTTCCTGCTGAAGAGTTCGTTTTTTCTGGCAGAGAGAGCAGACGTTATTCCATCTGCAGTCTGGACTCTGCAGAAACTGTGACGATGCAGGAGGCTAGAACCAAAACCTGAACCAATCGGTGATGTCTACCACACACCATAGAGAAATCCTCTTTAAAGGGTCTCAATTCAAACCGAAAACTCAATTTGGTTCGTAGTTACATCACCCTGTGTGTCCAGCACATGAATCCATGAGAAAGAAACTTCTCACGAACCAAACTAACATCTGTGTGATTCACATGAGGATCTCAGAAGTATCAACAGACAGCAAAAAGGGAAATTATCTATTTATTTTAACCATCCAGCCACCTGCATCCTCTTAAATGAGTCTTTAAAGTGAAAATGTAGTTTATCAGTACTCCAACATGTCTCATCTGTCTCTACTGGCTTCTACTGGTCTTTACCGGCCTCCATGATGACAAGTGAACTGGAGCTGCAGTTGGCTGACTTTCTGCTGGTTGGGAGGCTGGAGGGAGGCTGGATAGCTCCCCCTGCTGGTTAACACAGGGTGTTTGCGTTTATAGAAACATTAATAGTACAGACATCATGTCCACAACCCCTATTTGACCATCAGAAATCAATATGATTGATCAGAAATCAGCACGCTCTCACTTGTCGACGGAAATCAGCAGCAGCAGCAGAAGAAGATGTCCTGCAGGTAGATGAACTTTCATGCAGCTTTGCCTGTAGCTGATTGGCCATCAAACGAACTCTGGACCGACTGGCCCCACCCACAAACTCCTCCTCAAATGACTGGCTCTCAACATCACCATTCAGGTCACATGACTGCAAAACAAAATATCCATTAAAAAAATCAGGTCATAGTCATCAGAGGAAAGTCAGTTGCCAAACAGTAGTGAGTTTCCTGAGGTGGCTTCTCCCACAGACAGTGACATCAGCGGCTCCACCTTTGGCCCTGACACTGTGCTGGTGTCAGCTTTGTGGCATCCTCGCCGTCAGTGGTGTGGTGTGTAAATGAGCAAAGAGGCCGCATCCATCAGTCCAGACTGAAGAGAGAAAGAGTGGCCAGCTCAGGCCCTGGTGATGGAAGCTTCTCCATCTCCACCTGAGTCACATGGCGTACAGAGACTGAAAAGGGTCATCAGAGTGAAAAAGAAGCTTTTGTCTTCAGTTGTGAGTCTTGATGAATTAAAGAAAAGTCTTCATCTGAACCCGACCCTGAACTACATAAGACGAAGAAAATGGCCGGACAGCCGGACCGCTCACCATCTCCAATCTGAATGTCTATTGCTGTCTGTCCTTCAATGTCTGGTTCTGGTTGAAGATCTGAATAATTTAACATGAGCTGATTTTGAAGTGAAGTGTGGACACTGACCTCCTGCTGCTCTCGACTCCGCTGACTGGTCTTCCTCTTTTTGCCCAATGCCCCCCCATGCTCCTGCAGATACCACAAATTATTACCATCTTTAATTTCACACAGATGACTGCAGGTATGAGGAGGTGGAACTACGCTACCTTTGGGTTTCTCTTCCTGGACAAACTGGTTCCCAGTCGGCTGAGGAGGGAGGCGGGAGCGATGAGAGCTGATCGCAGGTCAGTGATGTGCCTCAGGCAGCCTGAAACAAACATGTTGGATTACCACGTCTTTTTTATCAGCCCTTTTCCAGTAGAATGGCTGATCGGGAGCAGTTTGCAGCCTCACCCATAGGGGGCGGCGAGTCTTTGAGCAGTTGGTAAAACTGGCTCAGGTACATGACCATCGACAGAGAGTCCGGCTCTTCCACAGACGACATTTCCTCCACCGTCATCAATGGAGAAATCCCAAACTCTCGTTCAGCCACATCAAAGC
>NC_140477.1:22802591-23185091 GCF_051167445.1 Perissodus microlepis | reverse complement strand
TAAAAATTGCAACTGTGAGCTGTGAACACACTTCAGTTTTCTTCTAGCAATACATACAGCATTGTCTGGCTTTAATTATTCATACAGCGGCCCCTTTGTTCAAACTCTTAGGCCGTACTGTGTCTGTGCTGGTCCTCTGCTGGCTCCACCAGCTTTTTAAACTCCACGTTGACATGAACTTCGACCCCCAGGAGCAGGGCGACCTTCAGCAGGACAAGCTGCAGTTGGCGAATACCTGCAGACAGGAAACGGGAAGTGCTGACTGGATGGTTTGGCTGCTCTGATCAGACAGAAGCAGAATGCTGACTCACTGATGTGGTCGATGGAGCCGGCACAAAACCTTCCATAGAACTTTTTGGCTCCGAGGCCCCGCAGGTCGTGGATGGTGAAGGGCCATAAGTGGAGCACATTGTTCCTGGAGAAGGAGTCCCTCTTCTCCAGCAGCACCACTCGAGCTCCCATGAAGCTCAGCTCCACTGCTGTCCGCAGACCGCAAGGCCCTGCACCAATGATAACACACTGGCCAGCGAGAGAGGAGACAACAGACGATCAGACACATTCTTCCCTTCTTTTTTTTAACCTTAAAGTAAAGCCTATATCAACAGTTCAAGGTCATATTACTTTAAGACCAAAAACCAAAAACCAAAATCTGTGAATGCTGTTTTAATTTCTCTGCCATGAACAGTCAATCTATGAAGTGGTAAGGTGTTCCTAATAAAATGACTGAGTAACATGTCTTAGTATGTTTGAACCGAAGCTCCTGCTGTATTTTTTTAAACACGTACAGTCACATCGCTGCAGGCTCGCGCCCTCTGGTACTCCTCCTGCGCCCCCCTCCGGTCCAGCTTGGCCCACAGACCATTCGCCCTCCAGTAGTTAAGGCGGCGTTTAATCGGTCGGTACAGTGGCCTTTCGGCAGTGCTCGGGTCCAGCTGCAGATGTTCACAAAGCTGGCTGAAGGAGCGCAGCGCCGCCCTGCAGGTTGATGCTGATACAAACTCATCAAACAGCTCCTGAGCTTGGCATTCTGGGAAAGACTGGTCTTCCATGGTGACCTCTGAGGCTGCAGGGCACCATGGGAAGGATGTCACCTGCTGATGATGTCACCTGTGATCTCCAGCTCGCTCTCTGTCTGGTGAAAGGACAGGAAGTGGAATTACAGACTATGATGCCTAATTGAGGATAAAAGCTAAAAATTTGAGGCGCTGTTTGTGAGGTTTGTGTCTTCCTGTGGCTCACCCCCAATTACAAATACGTATACAGCCCGAGACAGTACAGAAAAGTACTTACTGATTCATGGTGATACTTAAAGTGCAGGTACCGGAAAACAAAGGAAAAACACTTGGATGCTTTAAAGGAAAGCAGAACTCTCACAATTTTTAAGTCCTGAGTACCTTTTCGTTATTTTAGAGGTACTTTGGAGTACTTCAGAGGTAGGTGGGAAAAGTTTCTCCCTCTCAGATTGTAGTTAATGCTACCATTAGTGTTTATATGGTGTTTTCCACAGATACGATTCACAAGAGTCAATGCTTCATAGAAAACAAATTTAAGATAACAGAACATTTAAAAAGTAGATAAAAAGACATCAGTAGTGGGTGCTTTTGGACTCTGTTTTATCAAGTAAGGAGTGAATGACAGCATTTCGAATTACCTGCAGATTTACTGAGTAAAGAAAACAGGAGCACATGAAAGCACCCTAAGCTCCTCTTTAGAAGCTACAAAGCTCAACTTAATGTCTCTCAGGTGGAAAAACAGGATTTAGTGAGGTGTGGGTATCGAAGTAGTGATAAGTATTGGGGTGACATTAGGAAAAACAAATATTGTTTATCATTTTGAAAATAAAGTCTAAATGTTGAGAAAAGTTGTTTCAAGAAAAACTGCTACAGCTGCTTCCCCTCTTAAACACGCCACGTGTAGATGAGTCACTGAAACCAACTGATCGGCCGTCCTGTGATACAACATCTATCCTGTATACTGCACGAGGCTGTGACCATCGATGATCTCACATCTGTTGGATTTTGTATAAAGCTGACCAACTCTTCAGCGTCGTCATGCTGATCGTGTCCCAGAGCTGAAAGACAAATCATTTTCTTCCTTTAACTAAAACTGATCCTGAAGTACGACCTCACTACCTCAGAGGCTACAGCAGCCGTGGCGCTTTGTCCTGAAACAGCTGTAATCTATACATTTTTCTGCTTTTTTTTCTTCCTAAGAATAGAATTATGTCTTTAATCTCAAAACTGTCACCAATATTTTTTTTCTTAATGTGGTCTTAATACTCCTTTATACTTCTTTGTGTGAGACGCGATTTAAACCATTGTACCTGAAACGCTCACAGAGTCGGCTCAATCTGATGGTCAGCTGTGTCGCGTGCAGAGCTGAGGTCCAGTCGTGCATCCAACACGTTCTGAGCAAAGCGGTTTGGTGGAGTGCTTCCTGACAGTTAACAGTTAATTAAAGTTACTGTAAACGGGACATCAGCAACAGTGCTCTGGAATAAAGGAATCTGCTTCCGCTGCCGGGTGCACTCTGTAGTTGTGACAACCTGGACTTAAGGTGACAGAGCAGCTGAAGGGAAGGTGTGACGACCTGGATGGAGTCCAGACCCCCTGCTGATAAACTCCTGCTACACCAAGGCTGCGTTCACAGACACTCAGGCGACTGCTGAAAATAACACAGCAGCTCTACAGACATGGCACTGGAAATTAAAACTAGAAAACCCTTTTCGTTCAGCTCTGTTTGAATTTCAGAATAAAACATCAATAAATAATCCATAAACCATTTCAGCACATTAATCAATAAATATCTTTTAAAAGTGTTCACTGCAAAGACATCAAACCATTCAAACAGCAAAATCTCAGATCACTGGAACTGATCAGATTATTGATCATCATCTCAGAGCGAGTAAAATGATAATGATGTCTCTGTGTTGTAGTCACATGACCAGCCGTCAGCCTGAGTATGTGTTTGAAACAAAGAGGCTCACAGAGCACAGCTGTCAGTACCAAGCACCAACACGCACGTTTGTCTGCCTCTGTAAGGACCCTCAGTGACACGATGCTTTCATAACCTATACCGTCATGACCTCTGACCCCTGAGGTGAGAATAAACAACCTCACAAAGACAGACAAACAGCAGCAGATCTGAGTGTGTTTCACTTTACTGGATTTAACACAGAGGAGAGTAATTGATTTATTAGTCTATTGATTATCTGTGCTTCAGACGGACAGCTGAGGGTGAGACCACAGTTTGATGTAGATATTTCAAACTGACCAAACAGACATCGAGCTGCTCGGTTTTCTTTCTCAAGATTCAGCATCACCTTGTTCTTTATTCAGCTGAGTGTAAAACACGGTTACAGCAAACTCTGAATCTTTCTGCAGCCTTTTTATTTGCAGCTCAACTCTACAGCACTCAGAAAAACTCAATCCCACCACACACACACCTGTGACTCAAAAAATAAAAGTCTGCTTTTACTTCCTGTCTGCAGACTGAATGGAAACAGACAGAAATGTACTCACATGTCAGAGCTGCCAGCCACCTGCTGCTCGCCTCCAACTGCTACTGCTCCCCAGCACACACTAATCCACTTTAATCACACAGACACACTCCTGTCAGTGTGGTCAAATGTCCTCACAGTGTCTGAAACGTATAAAGCTGGTCAAACAGGCGCACTGACACACACAGTGTGTAGCTGAGGTCAGGGGGCGTTGTTAGATTGGGGCAAGCCCCGCCCCCTGACTGTCAGCCAGAGAGCGGATCCTGATGGTAATCTGTGAGTTAACAAGCTTAATGGGAGCTGGGCAGCAGCCTCAGATCATCTTTGTTAGTGATGAAGTAGAGTTCATCACTGTGACATTCATCACATCGCAAGGATCAAGCATGATTGGTCATGTGACCTGACTTCATAGGTGTAAATAACACCATCACTAATAATTAGCTCCACAGGTACAGAGACAGGAGCTCATGTGGGAACCTATCAGCAATCACGTGATCACTCAGACAAGGACTGCAGTGCAGAAACTGTCTTGACATCATCAGGTCTGTGTGAAGAATCTTAAATAACCCTGTTTGTCACCAAGCAGCTCTCTGTGTGACATCCTACGTTAAAGGCCACGTGAACGTCACATATCAAACCATCTTTTACTCTTAGACTGCTTATCTGAGATTTGCAGCCAAACCTCCACCATCATCAGCTAAAAGGCTGTGTGGCTGTTGTGGTCCTGAGAGTGTCAGGTGGATGTGACTTCATAAGCCTATGCAAAGAGGACACTGGACTTGCTCTTACTCTGGGTTTTCTATTTATTCAGGTACAAAGACAACATCACACATCATTATCAACAGTGTGTTATGCAACTGCAACATTCAGGCCTCAGGGTTGGGGTGACTTACTTGTTTTTCTTAGTTAACAAAAGACTAATCTACATTCCTATAACACAATGCTGTCAAAGTCTTTCTTCAAAAGTTCAAACAGGTATGTGATCATACAGTGGCAGTATTATTTTTTTTTCTTATGGTAACTAAGAAATGAGAGCTTTTATTTCCAACTTTAAAAAAACAAAAATAATTAAAAAAACATTAATTTTTCTCATATAATGTTGTTATACAAAAACCACAGGTTTCATGTTATACTATCAATCATGGGGTTGAAAAATGTTCCTAGGCTGTAAACAGCATGCAGCTAGTAAGAACCAACATGAGCAACATGAGTGAGGATGAGAACAGTTGAAGGACCTGCCTCAATATGCGTACTTTTGCATACTTGCAGTCTCAATTACGCAAGTACTGTTCCAGTTCAAAGTACAGTGGTCCCTTGCTATAACGCGGTTCACCTTTCGCAGCTTTTTAAAAAATAAAAATAAAAAAATAATATAGCACAAGTGTTTGGCATCCTGATTGGATACAGAACACAATCCCCAAAGCAAATGTAAAAGTGTGCCACTATCCTGCTGGCACTTCCAGCATGCATCGTCAGTCGCTAGACCCACCCTGTGCAACCGTGAGGGTGCCCAGAAAACTCTATTTTAAATTGAACCAATCTTGAACGCAGTTCACATGACATTTTTTTCAGATTCCTAAGAATGCCATTCCATTCCTCCACTGTAAAGCTGAGATTTAAGTCCATTTCCCACGTTCTTTTGAGGGACAGTGTGTTAGGATCGGAAGCTAATAAAAGCATTTTGTAATAAGTTGATGCCTCTTGTCCACGCCCGAAGATTTTTTTGATTTCCTCCAGAAAGTCACAGCTTAAAGGGAACTTTGCGGATGAGCCAAATGTATTAACCATCAAATGTCTTAGTTGCAGGGATTTCCAAAATTCCTGCCAAGGTAAATCAAATTGTAACACACCCAAAGAAAGATTCTAGGTCTGACCAACTGTCTCAGTCGTGGGCAAAAAGATGACAGTCAATAAAATTCTAAAAGATAATTTATTGACAAAAAAATCAAGAGAAAAGATAAAACAGTCCAGTGTCCCATTTATGAATCAAATAAAAACACACAGTCCCAAGGCCAGAGCCAGCTATGCCACACGGCCAGTTGCACTCCACGTGTTGCCTTTAACAGGGTTAGAAGTTGTCCTTGGAGACCCACCACCCTGCAAGCATATAGCCAGTGGTCACTCCAGCCTCTGCAACTCTGCTGCCTTTAGGCTGTGGCATATAATAGGCCCTGGCCTGCACAGAGAGACAAAACGACACTTTCACTATAGAATTCATAGCACAAAACCCATCCATCCCAAACATATCTGATTTCATCACATTACATACCTGCACAGAGAGACAAAACGACACAGCAGTGTTTGTAGTGTGGGCTATAAGTAGACCAGTGTATCAGTGCAATCAAGTACACCTGCCTCTAATTAGTCCAACCCCATTCCAGCCATTGGCTCACCAAAAATGTGACACACAAACACACACACAACCACTCCCAACCCAGTGCAACTTCACACAATAATATGGAGCTGAATTAACACAGAGCACATTAGTCTACCATGTTACAAAATTCTTCTGCAAGTTTTTCAAATGATTTAAATATACTGTTTTTGTAAAGATCCCCCAGCACTGTGTCAGGTTTATATTATTGGATTGTCATTTATGCTTAGAAATATTTACTCATATATGCTTAGAGTTTTATAATCAATTGCATATTGATAGAGGTTTGATCCTTAGCAGTCTGTAAAGACTCTGTGTGCCTTCCAGAGTGTTCTGGCATACACACTCACATCCTGGGGTCACGAGAAGAGGTCGTATCTTTTCTTGCTGATATATGGTATAGCAAACAAATTTATATCTGTTTTAGTCTAAGTGCCTTTTGTTTAGATGAACTGCTGGACTTCCAGACAATTATTACTACTAATAGATAGTTTTTAACGTACATATAAAGCAAGATGTTCAGAAACCTGTAATAATGATTAGCAACTGAATGTTTAGCTTTACAGGTGATTCTTTCCCTTCCAAATGTGTTTTAATATTGTTGTCCTATATAACCCACCATCACATAGTGTCTCATTTTATGATCAGTTACAAGACGCAGTAAAAGAATTGAATTGTTGTAGAGAAACAATATTTTATGGCGACTTTAACATCAACTGGCTGGATAAAACTAACAACCAAAAATTAAAAATTATTATGTCAAAATTTCAATTTAAGCAAATAATTAAAGGACCCACAAGAGTCACCAAAAATAGTAGAACTCTAATTGATATGGTATTCACTAATAAAATAGATCGGATAACAAAAACATAACTTATTAACTGGTCTGTCTGATCATAATATGATTTTAACTGTTAGGAAATTGACTAAAAAACGATTGCAGTATTATAGTACAAACAGCCCTGACCATGTAAAGACATTTATTCCCAAGTCCGAAATTGTAAAGTTTGAACAGGAGCTTGCGAATCGCAACTGGGATCATCTTATAAAATCAGATGATTTGGAGTTGTGTTGCAATTCCATGACTAGCTCCTTGACTGAAGTAATATCTAAATATACCAAAAGTATCAAATTTAAACAAAGGAAGCAAAATCTACCATGGTTAAACAGTGAAATACATAAACTTATGAAAAGACGAGATTTGGCGTTAAAAACAGCCTTAACTACTAAAGGTAATACGGATTATATGATCTATAAAGGCCTAAGAAATAAAGTAGTCATGGAATTGCATAAAGCTAAGGCTTTATATTACACTCATATTATAGAAAAAGCTAAAGGTCATAATGTCTCCCCTTGGAAGCGTTTAAACGATTTAATTAACAGATCATCTAGCAGGAAGGAAATTGAGCAAGTCAATATAAATGGCACAATTATTATAGACAAGGGTTCCATGGCATATGAATTTAACAAATATTTTATACAATCTGTAGAAGAATTAATGCAAAATTTCAGCTCCCCAGTTGTAACTATTAAAAATAGCCCTATCGATTCATCAGACTCATTTTTTATTGAAGAGGTTAATGAAGCAGAGGTCACAGAGGTTATTAAGAAATTATCAGATTCTAGGGCAAAGGATATTTATGGCTTGGATACTTGTTTTATTAAAAAATATAGAGATTTCTTGACAAAACCATTAACACATCTTATAAATTTATCAATAAGAAATAGGACATTCCCAACTGACTGGAAAAGGGCTGTAGTTACTCCAGTCTTTAAAAGAGGCGAGCATGATTTGATATGTAATTATCGTCCAATTTCCATACTCCCTGTTCTTTCGAAGGTGCTTGAGAAGGTTGTGGCAGCACAGTTAATTGATTATTTAGAGACTAATAAACTGCTTCATCCAATGCAGTTTGGTTTTAGACCAAAATTTTCCACAGAAATGTCAAATTGCTATTTTGTTGAAAATATTAAGTGTAATCTGGATAATGGTAGTGTTGTGGGTGCAGTGTCTCTTGACCTAAAAAAGGCTTTTGACACTGTCAACCATGACATACTTTCTAAGTTGATAAAATTCGACTTTTCAAAGCAAGCAGTTGACTGGTTTGAGTCCTATCTCCACAAAAGAGAACAGTGTGTGAGGGTTGATAAAGAAAAGTCATCCATGTTGGAAAACAGAATTGGTATTCCCCAAGGATCTGTTCTTGGCCCATTGCTATTTAGTTTGTTTATAAATGATTTGCCTACCAGCTGCCCAAAAGCCAACTGCCAACTTTATGCAGATGATGCAGTTATACACGTACCAGCTAAGTCACCTGGTGAAGCAGCAGACACCTTAACGGTACATCTAAATGGTGTCCAAAAATGGCTGGAACAAAATCATCTTGTACTGAATTTTTAAAAAAACAGTTTCTATGTGTTTTTCGATTAGGAAACAAAATTCATCTGATGATTTTAAAATCAACCTAGGGAACGAAGAAATAAAGATTCACATCTTAAATTTGACAAGCATGTAAAGAAGATTTCTAAGACGGTCAAGGCTAATCTGAATTGTTTTAAGTTAATTTGGCACTATATACCTATTTCAGCAGCTCAGTTATTTATGCATTCTATGATATTTTCGCATTTTTCATATTGTATGACAGTTTGGACCCAAGCAGCACCATCTACAATTCAGCCTGTGGTATCCTTATATAATCAAACCTTAAAAATAATGGATAAAAAATCGGTTCGGTGGCATCATTGTCACATTTTACAGAAATATAACTTACTTAGTTTTAAGAGTTTTAATCATTGGTGTTATCTTAAATTAGTTTTTAAATGTATAAATAGGATGGCCCCAGAGTGTCTCAATAGATACATTCAGAGACAAGACAGTAATCGTGTTACTAGGAGTAAGGTGAACGGCAACTGCAAGATATTATATCACAGATCTACATTCGGTCAGTCAGCTTTTTCTATAAAGGCTTGCCATCTGTGGAACACACTTCCAACCGATATCAAACTGAGTACAGACATTAGAGCCTTTACATTGAAGGTTAAAGTGTGGTTAAAGGGAAACCAAAGTTGTAGTCATTTTATCTGATGATTTTAATTTTATTTTAAATTATTGTCTATCAATTGTAATTGTATTTATGATGTAATTTGGTTTTATGAAAATGTATGTTTTATTGTAATATGTATTTATTTAGATTGTAAGCCCAACAAGGGACAATTGTTGAAAATTAGCAGTAGCTATAAACCTATGTGCGGTACATCAGTCTCATGTCTTGCACTTGAACTATGTTTAACTGCACTGTCCCTTTTAAATAAATAAATAAATTCAAATTCAAACTTTGCCATCAAGAATTAATAATAAAAAAAATCCACATAAAACAAAACAATTGTACCCCGCCTCTCGCCCTATGACAGCTGGGATTGGCTCCAGCACCCCCCGCGACCCTGAAAAGGATAAGCGGTAGCGAATGGATGGGATGGAAAACAAAACAATACCTTAACCATGCCGGGGATCCCCAAGCAATAATTCCCCCCTTACCAAAGTCCGTGATCATACACTTAACTGCCACTGCCTTGAACCCCGCTCCCCCATACCCCGATAGTCCAGGCTAAACCCATAATTTAGTCTAGAGAGGAAAAAAACAAACAAAAAAAAAAAACAAACCCGCAATTGAATATACTGGATCTACAGTCTTATCTATAAAACATACATTCCAAACCAAACTTTGTTCTAGTTTAATGCTCATAATACAGTTTAACAAACAGAACATTGAGAATGGACACAGTACAATAGATCCACTAAGGGTATGAACTCACCGCTCCACCTTGTGTCCAATTCAGTTTAGAGAAGAGGTCCGAGTTAACCTCCAGAATTGTCCTTAATACGAAAATGAAGCGAGCACGTAATAATCATCATTTGTATCTCTCTCTAAACATAATCAAAACTCCATTAATAAGGTTTTATTAATGGAGTTTTGGAGCCACGAACTTTTCCAGTACTTCGGGGTCCAAGAAAAAACAAACAAACAAAGACAAACAAACAAGAAACAAAACAGGAGAATATTACTACCCAGAAAAATAAACAAAAGCGACAGATGAAGGGAAAAAAAACCCCAACAAAAAACGACAAAAACAAACAGGCAAACAAACCGGTTTTACACCATGGGGCGAATGAAAGTCATTGCTTTTTTATGGTCCTCGAAGCGACGGGATCCCAGACACCAGCGAGGGAGGATAAGAAGGACAGACGCAACAACATTGTCATCCCCTATGTAGCCGGTGTATCAGAAAAACTTAGGAGAGTTTTCTCCAAGCATGACATCCCGGTGCATTTCAGACCCAGCAACACGCTCAGACAAAAACTGGTTCACCCGAAAGACAAAACGTCAAAACACAGACTTAACAATGTGGTGTATGCTGTACAGTGCAGCGAGGAATGCCCAGACCTCTACATCGGAGAGACCAAACAGCCACTTCACAAGCGCATGGCACAACACAGAAGAGCCACCTCCACAGGACAAGACTCAGCAGTCCATCTGCATCTTAAGGATAAAGGACACTCTTTCGAGGATGCCAATGTTCACATTTTGGACAGAGAGGATAGGTGGTTTGAAAGAGGAGTGAAAGAAGCCATCTATGTCCACTGTGAGTGACCATCTTTGAACAGAGGCGGGGGTTTACGACACCAACTCTCTGCCATCTATAATCCAGTTTTGAGATCTCTTCCCAGACGCCTTAACGCCCACTCACATCCTGGGCCATCTGACCTCAGGAATTCGCATGATAAGGTGGGGCCAGGTTTCACAATGAATACACCCGAAACTCTGGCTGATTGGGACCCACACCCAGTTTCACACCTTGGCTCAGGCGATTAGAGGATTATCAGGGGGTCCTTTTGTCCCTCTGTGGGGGGATACTCCCACTAGGTTTATATCTGGGACTCTCCACCATTTGACCTTAGAACTGAAGAAGCTTCTCGGATGAGAGGTGAAACGTCTTCAAGTAACTTAAAGAAGTCCAGACGCTTTTCTTTGCAAGCTCCTTTGACTACGATGACCTGGATGACTGAGAACCTTCACAGACAGATCCCTGAGGAGCTTTCACAACAAGCACTGCTGGGTAAATCAAGGAGAAACCAATACGTTTGTTGTGCAGTAGCTTCTTGCACTCATTAAACTTATTCCGCTTCTCACTCAGCAACTTTGAGTAGTCCGGGAAGATCATTATACGGTGACCTTCGCATACGACGTCCCCCAGGCGACGGGCAGCCTCGGCTATTAGTTATTTTTAAAAAAGTACTGAGTCAAGAAGGCACGCCATCAAGGCACGTCTCCTCCCCCTCATCTTCATTCTGGCTCTTCTCTCCCGGATCAGTCTTCTCAGTTGCGCTGCTTCTTCTTCAGCCTTAAGGTACATAATGCCAGCAGCAACTGCGACAAGCACCCGATCCATTTTCCTTTTCTTATCTTTTTACTCAGCAGATGAACCACCGATACCACAAACTATTCCCGCAATTATTTCCTGCTGGTGGCTCTTTATATAGGCGCACATATTGCTATAGTACAGGTAAAGTAATTTATAAAATATTTTCATGTATTTTTTTCAATGAAAACACACACACAGTAACGTTTATATATAATTTTATTGTATCCAGCCCGGCCATGTTAGCCTGACCTGTGATGCACTCCCCTACAAAACATGAGAGCCAGGAGCCAGCCAGTAAGCACCCAACTGGCTAACGAGTATTAGCTTAGCATGCTAACCATAAGTACTAATTGTAAATAAAGTTACTATTAAGAGCTCCAAAAGAGCTCCACTATTAGAGCTGTAACTTTCAGGATACATGCTAGCAGTGCTTATAACAAAAACACATACGAACTATTACTACTGTGAGAACGTTTTCACTATTAAACATACAGAAACAACAATGCTGCTCACCTGCACCCGTCTCCATTTTGGGATCATTTTCCTTTGCTGTGGCGTGTACTGTGCAGCCACGAGGAACCTTAACAATGCAGTTGCGTTATTTGTCGACCAGGTGGCTCCAAGTTTAATATAGTTAGTTTAATATGGTAATCTTCATATGAATAATAATTGTGAATTTTCGAGAGTTATAGTAGTATTTGTCTTCATTCCCATTTACCTCAACCCAGCAAATTTACCATTAATATGGCTGTAGTCGCTTGAAGGGTCATGCTCACTTTGCGATCATCATCTTTTTTAAAATTTTTAATCTGAACAGCATTTATTTGGGCAACAAGCATGAACTGCCTACAGTTTACCACAAAAGATTTTTATTTATTTATTTTTATATCAATTAATTAATTTTCTCCAATCACAAATTTCCATAATGAGACATCGAAATCTGGCACATGCTCCAACTATTAACATGTTATAAAGCTTCTTTTTTGTTGACTCCGTTACAGCTGCACTTCAGAGGCTGCTCATATCACACCTGAGGTGAGCCTGTATCATTTGTCCTGAAGGTGGCGCCACAGGAAGATCATTTACACTGCACTCACAGGATGTTCTCATTAAATTCAGTTTTATATGATCAAAGTAAAACATGACATCTGTAGCATGAAGGAAAAACATCCACAGGTAGACTATCTCACACAAACACTTTGTTAAATAGTTGGAGTTTATTAATGAGCATACAGAATTACTGTTAGAGCCTACTGTTCTACTAAGATACTCCTGGATATGTTTATAAAATATACGGTAATTATTATTCTTTGCATACAAAGAGCCAGAAATAATGTTACATTGTTATACTGTTGAATCTTTTAAGCATAAAGTAACAGCTGATTCATGTGAAGTGCAGGAGGAGGTGAAAGATAATCCTACAAAAACCAGAGAAACAGGGCTCAGAACTGGCCTGACAACCTGAACAATGTAAGGTTTCCTTCACTGATGCTAACAAACATTCATTCCCTTTGAGCTGTTAATGAAGGCACAGCAACACCTGAGGTCAGTATCATATTTAAAGTCTTTACACATGTAACCAAAATGAAATAAAGACCAGCAGTTTGTTCGGAGACACCATCAGGAGTTTTGCTGAAAAAATCCAAACAAACAAACATGTCAGACCACGGCATTTAGACATAAGAAAAAAGAACAAAGCTCATACAAAATCACATTCTCACCAGCAGAGCTCGTCCTTTGGTTTCTATTGGCATCAGGAAGTTTCCTAGAGCGCAGAGCACACAGGCCACAGCGAACGGACAGAGAGCCAGAATCACCGACTGAGACATCAGCACCTGAAGTACACGCAGAGCAATGATAGACTGGACCAAAAACCTGAAAACTCTGATCATTAAGCAGGACAGCCAACGCACCTGAGCAATGAACGGAGCGATCATTCCTCCGATGCGACTGAACGACGTACAGAAACCCATCCCCAGAGAGCGCGCCACCGTGGGGTACACCTGAGAAACCAAAACACCTGTCACCTCAGACCCGGTCCTTAAAAAATGCACCGTTGAAGCCAGCAGACTGTGAACGTACCTCTGCTGTGTAGATGTAAACCACATTAAAGTTCATGGAGACCAGAGACCGCAGCAGAAACAGCAGCACCGTGAAGCCAAACCTGCACGACCAAAACAGACCAGATGACATCACAAACCTTGACCTGCTCTAATGAGATGACATCATACACCTGGACCCGGTCAGGGGGGTCCAGTCTGTGGGGCTCTTACATAGTGGAGCAAATGTTGAGTATCATAAAGAAAAAGGCTGCTAACAGCTGCAGCACGGTCAGAGTCATCTTGCGTCCAAACACGTTGAGCAGAGCGATGTTTGCTGGGACCACTGGGAGGATAGAAGAGAGGAGTCAGAGTAGACCTGATCCGGGAACAGCACAGCAGCAAACCTTCGCAGTACGTTTTAGGAATTATTCTGCAAGTGTGGCTGAAAAACTGATGAACTGAAAATTCTCTCAACGCATTTCGCTGACAATGACTCACATGCAACCTCTCCGAGGCAGCTGATAAGCAGAGTCTGGTAGTCACTGTAACCAAAGGGGATGCAGTAACACAGTCCGTCCTCATGGCGATGTTTGACCTGATGCTCTTTGTCAGCATCGATCACACACAACAGGTTCTTCTCCAACAGCTCCGAACTGCTCAGCACTGAGCCGTAGTATATAAACGATGCCACAAACCTGACAGTGAAACAAATGAAAGTTGGTCCTTAACAGGTCCAAGAAGGATTATACATACTGGGTATAACAACCACATTCAATGACTTCTACAAACCTCGGATGTCTCTATAGTTGGGGAAAAAAACTGCTGGGAGCATTTTAAGTTGTCTACGAAATGTTTCCAGAAATGCTTGAAACACTTCATAGACAACTTTTGTCTGTATAAACTTAGTACTTTAAATCTCCCTATTTGGCATCCAATCAGAAGACATAATACAGTATTCTCCTCTATGCCTATGATACCTTACTATGTTTTAATATAAAGCACGCATACTTTCTGATTTGGTTTCCTTAAAGAAGAAAACTGCTGGACAGTTTGAGTTTTTCATGACTATTCCTGTCTGTAAATGTAACCTGTGCAAACCTCCAGTTTGCTTTCACTGGATCTTTTGCTTTTATCTGATAATTTGCTCCTTTGATGCCCTTTTACTGTGACGGCTATGTAGCCTGCTTTTATTAAAACGCTAAAAAATAAAATACCATTACCATGAGTACCAGAGCAGTACAGATGTCCTCCTGAATGATGGGCTGAGCAGAATTCTCCAGCTGCCTCTTTCGCTCTGAAACATACAGGAACATTCACACCGAATATCCTATGACTGAATCCAGTGATACCCTCAGATTCAACTCAATTCAACAGTTTTATTTATACGGCGCCAAATCACAATGGCAATCCCCTCAAGTTGCTTTATATTATGAGCCACCATCAGGACATCCCTGTGAATTACACATACTGCCCTGTGTAGTATTTTTCCAGTAGACTGTTTTCACAAACTTTAAGATAAAACAATTTTGAAATACTTTTAATCATTTTGACAGCAAAATATTTTCAGGAGCTGAAAGATTCACTCAGCAAACGACTTTCAGGAAGATCAGTACACTTATTTCAAGTCTTACTCACTACACTTAACGCACCGTGACGGGCTCCACGAGTCGTCCTGGCGGAAGAGAAGCTCGGTTCATTTTAGCAATCCAGTGCAGCGTTTTCATGGCAGCCTCAGTCTTTCCTGCTGATACGTTGTAACGAGCCGACTCAGGAATAAACTGATTTGAATCAATACATACAGAAACAGCAGTCAGCCTGGGTTCACGAGCCTGAATACATCTACCAATCAGAAGCTCACATTAGCCTTGATGAGATTATTGTGGCAACTTAGTCTTCCCCAGCTTATGCTTTAAGTGGCACTTCATGTGATTTCTACTAGTTTAGTGACTCCGCTTCTCTTTTTTGTTCACCCCTCTCCTTTTGGCACTTTTAGTTTAACAACCAACAACCTAAAACCTGACAAACTACTTCAGAACCTCCAAATCATCCCTCACTTCTTTTAGTAACTGTGAATTATTACAGCAAGACTTAAACATCTTTGAAAACCTCTTTAGGAATCTTTCACTCTTCGTTTAATTTGCCACACTGAATGTTCATATGTGCATTCACTTCTAATCTAATGATCACAGCACTGCTGCACAGGTTAGGGTGGATAGGTGAGGGGCATATCTCACCTTAAAGAGGAAGATGAGGATGATACTCGGCGTGACAGAGATCCGTATCATCCACCTCCAGCCCAAAGTTGGAACCACCAGCATACCCAGAATGATGATAAGCATGGAGCCCAGCATCCAGAATATCTGACACACAAACAGGGAGCATGCTGGGAGATCTGAACTGATGACATCACACCATACAGGTAACTAAGCTGAGTTTGAGGATGCCTTTAAAAACCCCATGGGAGAAAAACAAACAAACAACGTGACGTGAGCTGAAGCTGTTACCCATGGAGCTGTGCTCTCTCCATGACGGGTATTAAGCATTAAAATGAGGCTGGCAACAGACCATTATCTGTGATTTATGATACATGTATGTGTTTTAGAGATGGACTCTGAGCTTTGCTGCTGTCGCCTTGTGATGTTTTGTATTTGCTGGACATCTAAGACTTTATCTTTCTCACATCTCTTTAAAAACAGAATATTATCTCCACAAGACTGTGATTAATAACTGTGTGTATACACTGACACGTGTTTCTTTGATTGTATTGCCTTAAAAAGATAATAGACCTACTCATGTTTTATGTTTTTATCTTTTATGCTGAGCATGTTGAGTTTTCCATGTAATAAAATCTGCGTCAAGCTGCTATTGCCCATGATTATTATGAAACACTGGATTTAACCCTGTGAGGTCCTCAGTAATGGGCACTAGAACCCTCTCAACTTCTGTGCTATCACAATATCTGATTTCCAAAACATGACCTTAGAGATGAGGATTAGAGCAGAGTAAGGAAGGAACTGCGAGCGAAATAACAGCTGGTGACAGGAAGTGGGTGAGCCCTCAGTAAAACTTTTATCAACTTCCAGGTAAGCAATAAAGGCAACGACCAACGGAGTCACAAATACTGTTGACTGATATACAGCGGTGGGTTACCCAGGCAACCTCAGCCTGTAATGTCTGATAGCGACCAACTGTCAGTGATAAAGTGATGCTGATGATCGCTTCCTGTGTGGACACTCATTAGGACCTCTGTGATGTTTCGCTCTGTGAGGTCTCCCAGATGGAGCAGTACTTTGTGGTCAACATGATTCTGACTTCCTCGTCTTTATTTTTGTGGAAACCAGTGAAACTCAAAGAAAGGATGAACTCACGGTGGCCAGAGGCAGCAGGGTGGCTCGATGCTTTGCTGGGATGAACTCGGTCTTCAGCACAAACCTGAACAGAGACGCTTTCAATTAGAGCAGCCACTGAAGCTTACCACCATCCAGCCAATCAGACTGCAGGATGTTCAGCGTAATGTTTGTGTGTGTGAGCTGACCCCTGCGACACTCCTGCGACGCCGCAGCCCACCATGGCACGCAGGAAGATGAACCAACCGTACGACGGTGCGAATGACGTGAGCAGCGAGAAGTACGCACTCCACACGAAGCCACCGAACACGACCTGGATCACACACACACACCAGCAGTCAACCAATCAGTGCACAGACTCCAGCGTGTCAGTTGTTGTCAGCGTGTCAGTTGTTTCTGACCTTCCAGCGTCCGTATCGGTCGGCGATGTATCCTCCCAACACTCCACAAACCATGAAGCCCAGAAAAACCATCTGAGGACACAGAGAGAAGTGTTGCAGCACTTTCATATAGTCATCACGTTAATGAGCTCACACGCCTCTGATCTCTGATGTAATGAAACAAGAAGCTGCTCTGCTGACTGTGAACGTGATCGATCAGTGAGACCTGTTCAGAGCTGCTGACCATATAAAGTCAAGCCATGCTAAAAAAAGCCCCACTGAGGTCAGGGTTACCCTCTGAGAGTTCAGAGGTTTCAGCCTAACTGGTTGACGCAAATTAATTGATTAATCAATAAATTATCAGCAGATCAGTCTGTGTGCTGTGACTCACAGTGGAGACGAGTGCCACCTGCCAGTCATCCAGACGCCACTCACATCGAATCTCCGGAGAAACCACAGCTAACAACATGATCTCCATCGCCTCCACGATCTGCGCACAAACACGAGCACAACACAGAGTGAGCACCCTGATTATTTTAAATACTCTGAGTATTTTGCTGCTGAGCATAAACATTACTCACGTTGGAGCTGCCCATGATGACAAACAGCAGAATGTGAAAACGCCCGAAGCCGATTTTCTCCACGGCATCCTCCACTGTAAACGTTTTATCTGCTGCAAGAATCAATCAATACATCAACTAACATCACCACCTTCCTCTTGCTCAGAATGGCTGTGACAGACACCTTTAATTTCATAATGAGGGAAATGAGGTGGTGAGAACTAGTTCTTCTGTGGTGGACTGATATGACCCTACAACAGTTGAGCTTTAACCTCCTTGCAGAGGACTTGAGTCCCAGCATGCTCCTGATCAGGACCGCCTGATCCTGGTTCTGTTGGAGGTTTCTTCCTGTTCAAAGGAAATTCTTTGAACAGGAATTCGAGTCTTTACCTTTCAGAATAAAGCATCGCACTTCTGCTGTTAAGTGCTTTAGGAATAAAACTGGACTGAAATAAAGTACAAAGAAGGTCTCTGTAGTGAAACTGACTGTTAAAACCTGCCCATGGCAGAAACCTACTGTGCTTCTCCTGATGTTTTTGCAGTTTTTGCAGACAGGTTCATTCACAATAACATCACAACCTTTTTAGGAAACGTTTCAAAGGGCCTCACAGGACCCTCCAATGTTTCCAAGGGCATCACATCATCTCCAGATGTTTGATTATCGATTATCAGACTCACCATTGTTGCTACTGTTGCTGTCCTGCTTGTCGTCGGCAGGTTTCTCCTGCAGTTCCACCTCCTGCAGATGGATGGAGCTCACCAGCTGAGTCTTCATAGAGTCACTCATCCTGAAATGAGACGTCTTCCTTTCAGCCGTCTGAGGTTCAACCGTCTGCAGATACATAAGCCAGAACATTTGTGAGCAGAGTTTCAGCTTCATGCAGCGCCGCTGATTTTAATCCGGTTATTAGTAAACTGAGTCTTCATTTCATCGTTTATATTAAAATCATATCTGTGGCAATGTTGCAGGCTTCTTCAAACACTCACTCACGCTTAATTCAGTTCAGTTCATTCAATTCAGTTTTATTTATACAGTGCAAAATCAAATACAGTGAAAGACAGGACAAAAAACATGCTGTGGAAGAGAGTCAGAGAGCTCTATTAACACATAGTGAGCGAGAAAGGTGACTGAAGAAGAAAAACTCAATGCATCATGGGAATCCACCAGCAGCCTACACCTATTGCAGTATAACTAAGGGAGGATTCAGGGTCACCTGATCCATCCCTAACTGTATGCTTTAGCAGAAAGGAAAGTTTGAAGCCTAATTTTGAAAGTAGAGATAGTGTCTGTCTCCTGAATCCAAACAGGAAGGTGGTTCCATAGAAGAGGGGCCTGAAAACTGAAGGCTCTGCCTCCCATTCTAGTTTTAAATACTCTAGGAACAACAAGTAAGCTTAATCCACAACTGTTTGGTTTTACCTTTCAGCGGGTCTACAGTCTACAGAGTAGAAAAACCGATGTTCATCCAATGACTTCAGGGTGGTGTTACAAACACCGCTGAGTCCTTCAAAAGTAAAAGTCCCAAAGTACTACTGATCACCTTTTCCATCAAACTGATCTATTGACTGATTAATCGCCTCCAGAAAAAGATGAGATTGAGCAGACTGATCAGTGAGCTGCTGCCAATCAGAGTTTCAAACGAGCAGTTGATTTATGGATTTGAATCCAGTTATTAGTAAACAAAAAGAATATATTATTGTCAGGCTTACTTTATTACATTCTCTGAAGCTTTTTTTTTAAAATCATTTTGCTCTCACAAACACAGATTGTGCTTTGTTCACAGGGGAGGTGTGTTAGTTTCTCTGTGAAGCTGAGGTGGAGGAAACTGAAGTAGGTGTTGTAACGAAGTGATTTCCAATGTTTCAATGTTTGTTTGTTTTTTTATGTGTAATGTCTTTACTTATATTGGTAAACAGACTGTAGAGAACATGATTTAGAGATGAATTATATATTAAGTTATGTTGTAAGTATGAACCTGTGTTATTGTACCTGCTTTATAACCAATCCAGTCCTTTTTGGCCACTTAAAATATCTTTATTGAACTACTTCGTTATATCTGCTGCCATCTTAACCAACTGTCTCTTGAAAAAACACACTTTTAATGTCAAAGAGACTTATTAGCTGGATAAAACAAGAGTGTTGTTGGTGGCTCAAGACAACCTGAGATCATTTGAGGGACATATTTGACATGTTTCATATATCATAGGCCAAAAAATCATTTACACCAATACAAGCAGTCTTTTTTTGGAAAATAACATGAAATTGCTGCAGATTTCAGGCAGACGATGAGTTTTTTGAACTACACGTAAGAAATCCTCAAACCTTAAAGAAACAAGCATACAAACTCTGGATGAGGAGATATTTTAACAGACATGTTAATCCTTCTTTAATGAACTGGACGGAATCGTTTTGAGCCCAGTCAAAGGTAAATGGTCCTGACGTGTTTACTTCACATGTGAAACAGGGAAGAGAAAATAAACGTTAAACCAGTAGAAATTTAAACGTAGTTTGGCTGAAAGATATTTCCGGTGATTCTCGGGAAGAACCGGCGCGATTAAAACTGAGTGCGGGATTTATTATGACTGCAGCCACTTCAGCTTCACCTCTCACACAGGAACCAACAGCGGAATCGAACCCTTAACGTTTTCTCTCAAATAAAACCAGCACTCACACAGATGTTGAGTTTCAACGCTGAGGCCGCCGGTGAGGTCTATTTTCATCCTGTAGCAGGTCACAGCCCGACAGGTAGGTCAACACCGTAGCTGTTCACCTGTCCAGGTGATTCAGGAAGTGCTGTCGTCACCAGAGAGCCAGCCCGGGGGGAGGGGTAGGGAGCTTTGTGTGCAGGGAGTGGTTCAGTTCCGCCCATCATCAGCTGAGTGAAGAAAAACAAAACAAGAGCCTCTCCACAACATTTAACGTCACAATGAGAGACAGGAAGTCAGCAAATGAAACAATACGGTCAAAAACAAGATCAATAATTTAATCTCTGAGCAGTTTGACCTAATAGATCTCAACCCATCACACATTCCTCTGGAATATTTTCACTTTATGAAAGTTAGAGCACAAATATTTAAACTTTAGTCCTGAAGCTCCCCCTGCTGGCACTGAGAGTAATTACAGACAGATCCCCGCAGTTCCTCTGAGGTCCAGCAGTGGCAGCAGTGAGTCAGTGCCCGTAAACTCCCATGTTAAAACTTTGCAGCAGAAATAAACATGCTTAAAACCTGATACACAATCTCATCGTGTCTTTATAGATAATTTCCTCCTTTATAACAACTCCAAGGGGGGAGGATGGTTCCTAAACTCACCTGTATAAATCAGGGGGCGTGGCCTCTTTGACTGGCAAGTGGATGATCACACAGGCTGGTGTAGTTGTTAGCTGTCTGCTAACTGGACCGCTGGGCTGTGTTTGTGCTGTTGGAGCCTTTTGGAGCATTTTTAATGGCGTCATGTGACTACTGTGAGGTTACTGTATTAACAGACCATCCAGGAAGGATGTGTGTGTGTGTGTGTGTGTGTGTGTGTGTGTGTGTGTGTGTGTGTGTGAGTGAGTGAGAGAAAGAGACGCTCCCGTACAGTCTGTGGATGCAGGCGATAGCTCGCTATCCCTGCTGACACCAGATTTAAAATGTAAATAATGTTAATGAGGATTTGTGTGCTTATGACTTTATTCTTAACAAATTGTTCCTAAACTTCAGATCTTTCTAGAAATGAGCTGTTTGTTTAGATTACAGTATTGCTATTAAACTTGGTGACTGTCCCATGAGTCAGTGTCATTGTGCCAGAAATGGGCCTCCATATGCAGAGCTGTGTGGTTTTGGAATGAGGCGTTGGCTGATTGGAGGGATCAGACAGATTAGATGCTGTGCAGCGCATCAGAGGAAAACTGAATCATCGAAGGATGAAGAAAAAGCCGTCAGCCTCTCTGAATCTGAACATGTCTCTTTAATGTTTTGAACACAGTCTGTCAGACTTGAAACACCACAGGGTGCAGCTCACACAGAGGCAGGGTAGAACAGATCCTATCAATGTGACCCGCACAGGTTAGCGGCACACTCATCTGGCCACTGTGGAACAGGTGAGGCTGCTGGCAGTGTTCCCAGCTCACTGACTCGACATTAAAAGAACTCCCCCAGGCTCTGTTTCCATGAAGCAGCATCACCAAGTTACCTGAACCACACCTGGGGCCTGCTCTCAACTGGTGTAAGTGTGTAAATCGGCAAGGCGGTGCGTGGAAACGGAGCCTGAAGAGGAACAACAGGAATGTGGTTCGACTCGGAGCAGCCGTACAGAAGTTCATTCATGACAAAACTACTGACAGAGGGGAGATCTGAAACCCTGGCGAAAGCAAAGCTCTCTGCAGGTCAAAGGTCAACACCTGAAAACAGTTTCAATTGCTGGTGCAGATACAGCTACTGATTTTGGCAGGGGAAAGCTTGTCCAAGCTCTTGTTTTAGCGGGCAGTTTGAGATAACAGGAAAAGCTGGAATAGCAGCTAAAACATAGAATCGGTTTAAAATTTTGAAACAAATAATTATCAGATCCTTTAAACTCTGTTCAAAAACAACAGAACAAAGTTGAAACTGAGAAGTTTTAAAAATGTGCCAATGCAGCAGCAGGTTTGTTTTAAAAGCTTCTGGAGGAGATCCACCGACAGCTGCAGTCTGCGCCAGATCTGTTTGTCAAATGATCTGTCTCAAAGATCTGTTTTCAAAGTTCTCCCCACTAAACCTAATGATCAGCTGACCACATGCTTCCTGTGCCGTGACTCCATCACCTCCACCTGCAGCTGCTGATCTGCTCTGCAGCAGTTTTTGCAGTTTTGTGGTGGCCCACCAGAGGGCTCCACTCACACCAAGGTCGGGAGGAGAGGTTCTGCTGGTTTTTGGCACAATGTGTTCAGTTGTTGTGTGGAGATGGTTAAAGTCGGAATGGAAAGTTACAGCTCCTGTGTCGTCTGTACAATACCTCCACAGTTTCATATTTTTTGTCCAGGACAGCAACTGGACCGGCTCGGCCTGCAGGGAGGGGAGCAACCGTGATCCCCGCAAACTTCAGCAGGTCTCAGAGTGCTGATCAGTAGTTTTGTCATGAAAAATCATCCTCTGAGCGTCTGCTCATCTGCTGGACTCTTACTGAGGATCACAGGTCTAGAAAACAGAGTCTCTGGAAAACAGAAACATTCAGGAGAAGTTTATGAAGAGTTTGCTGAGAAGTCAGACTTTTCTTTGCTATTCGGACACCTGCAGGATTATTTTCCATTTTTGGGGTGATCTGATCGTTTCAGACACCTTGAGTCGTTGAATTAGCACCATTTGATCCTGTAGGCATTGCTGAGTCCTACAGCGTGACTGACAGGTGCTAGGTCCAATCAGATCGTCTGTAGCAGGTAAAGAGTTCTGCGGTTGGTTTCTGGTTCATGACGAATGTGTTGTGTCTTTGAGTCTGTTCAGCAGAACAATCACAGATAAAATCTTTTCCGTATATAATAGGTTTCTATTCAACATCATATCCACTCCATCCATAAGCATCTTCATTCAGACTCAAAAATCTCCTAAAAAACAAAAACATGATGGTTCTCATGGTGTGTGACATGAATCACTCTTTGCTCACTCTTAACTGGATGTGGAACGATTCTTCACTTTTTTTTACATCTTTTGGCAGCATGCTAAACATTAACTGCAACACCACAAATAGCTAAAGCCTCAAACTTAGTTGAACATGCTGAAGAAGAGCAGAGAGCAGATGCAAACAAACCTTCACCATGAGTGACCGACCACCAACACACCACAGAGAGGACAGCCAATCAGCAAAGAGAGGAACCAGCCGCTCAGCTATGCAGCCAGGACATGAAACTAAAGGTTGAAACAATAGATGCAGAGACAATATCAGGAGGTCCACATGGGGAGACATTTCTCTGGATCTACAATCATGTCTGCAAAGCGGTCTTCTACAAACTTCCAGAAGGTTCTGCAGACTTCACTCACTTGACAAGGTGAATAATAAAAATATAAATATTCAATAGTATAAAAGGTCAGTAATGACAAACCTTATTTTTCTCCCCTGATGAAACGGTGTGAACCTTTCAGGGGAGTGTGAGGATTCAGCCACAGGCTGGAACAAAGAAAAGTTATTTATGCTCTTAATCGCCCGACAGAGCTGCAGGTTAAACATTAACACCTTTACCTGCAATGTCCTGGCATGAAGTCTGTAGTTCATGTCAGAACAATGAAGCTAACATAATGGGAAATTTCCTGGGCAGATCCCTCACCTAAACCACACAGTGAACTCAGAGTATCACTGAAGAGTACAGCTGAAATGAGCACTTCCTGACGTGTTCTACATGTGAGACAAAAGATCAGCCTGGAGTCCTGGAAATATAAACCTTATCACTATTTGCTTTTCCCTTCATCAGGATCATCAGGCAGCTCTGATGAGACATCTCTCAGTGAGTTTATGAAGCAGCTCTCCTCTGAGGAAGAACCACCTTGCGGCGGTGATGAACGACTAGTTCCCCTCTCTGACAAACACTTTTTACCCACTTGTCTACAGCGCTCTGCTCACAGACTGATGGATGCAACAAATCAGCGACAAAAAGCTTGATACCAAAGCAATGCATTAGCTGAATTTTTTTTCATTGCCACCGATACATGAACACGCGAGCGAGCGAGCGAGCGGCTACGCTAAGCAACGTTTCCACAGAGAAACAAATGTTAGCTCAAAATCTACAGCGAGCTTAAACACAAGAGGATTACAACCATAGAACAGTAGTTTGGTCTTTTTTTTGATCAAAATAAAGCATTTAAAGTATACTTTCATATATAAGCAATAAAAAATAAGTAACATCTCAATACTCCAGTAATAACTCTTACATTAATATTGTGCTCATTGGGATTCTATCTCTTTACATATATTTATTCATTCTTATAGATAGCTATAAATATTATTTTTCTTGTTTTGCATCCCCGTGCAGCAGGAACTGTGCGGCACCTCCAGCTGTCGACAGTGCAAAGACCTCATTGATATGGTTTATGAACAGACACCTGACCACCGTGGCTGATGGGAGTGTGGAAGGCAATTAGTGGTTAATGACAAGATGGTATGAGGCTGACAGTTAGCACCACAGAAGGTCCAGAGAATCAATCCACTTCAGAACTTTAGGAGGAATTGGTCCAGAGGGAAATATCCACTCAAAAGGTCAAGAATAACCATCTACTCCAATAGGATGAACCACCAGAAGGCCATTAAGGACAGCACTTCGCAGAGGTTCCAACGGATAGATTCCCTGGAGATCCATTCACTCTAGAACTCCAGGAACGATCACGAAGTTCTGAAAGACTAGACGGGAAGTTCTTCTCCAAAGGTTGGTTGCACTAACTTAAGAAGGTATTCATAATCTGATGTTCTAAGTCAGGCCTGAGAAGTATTGGTAGTTGCACCATTCAGCCTTAAGTCTTCTTGCAAATCTTGGCATGTTCTTCAAACCAGAAAATGAAATTGTTGAGAACTATACACTCTTTTAGCAGACTGATTTGAAACAAGATAAGCTACCTGACCTAGTACATTCATCAACACTGAGAAAACCCGAGCTCCCGGAGAAAACTTCACCAGCACAACAAAAACATACAACCACTGCATAGCAGGTCTGACCCAAGCTCAAAACCAGGACCCTCTGAGGCACGGAGCCACTGTGCATTTGTTTCTATGAGCAATAAATAAATTTTACAACAAGCAAGCTAGACAGACTGTTACAGATACAACGACGAGGAGTTGACTCTCTTGATCTGTTTGAACTGACTGGAGAGCCTTAAAGTTTGAGTTGGTTCATGACCGAGCATTTAGTGGTGCTGCACTTTATCACACTTGTGCTTCATGAGCATCAACAATTACATGACCATATCCTTGTTTTACCCAGGAGGTCTTCTGTCTATGCCCGGTCAATAAAATGACTTATTTAGGTCCTAATGCCATGCTTCTCATGTTCTATCACGTTAGACTGCTTGGCGATCAGTGTGTCCTTGAGATAACTAATGATGTTTCAATTTTCTTATTTGTAGTAATTTTTTTTAAAATTTACTTTCATCTAAATTAAAAAAGCTGTTTTTAGCTGCTCTCTTACCACAGGGGGTCACAACAGCTGTACGAGTTTGATGTGGTAGAGGTTTACAATGAAGGCCCTTCCTCAAGCAACTAGAATTAAACCAGTGACCTTTTATTTCCCAAGTAAATGTGTTAACCACTAAAACACCAAAAGTAAACAGTTAGCAAGAATGCTTGCTGTTACGCAACACCCATCTTTATGTGCATGTTCGAGTAAACGAGCTTGCTACCACCGGGCATAGTTAAGGCTGGCTGGTGCAGTCAACATAAAGTTCACTCTAGACTGGTCTCAAATACTGATCTTACAGTTAGAACTGGGTTTAATAAAAGCAGCTGCTCCAACTGTCCCCCAATATTAGGCTGGCCCAAACCCCTCAAAACCCTCAAGAACTCCAGGAGGCCAGAATGAACTCTCCAATGACTAAACTCCAGAAGACCAAGAGGCCAATCGGGTTGAAGACCATCAAGGACCATCTACTCCACAAGTTCAGGAATGAATTGCTGCTCCAGATGTCTAAAAAGTAACGACTGAATCAAGAGGTTCAGGAAGGATGATCATTAATGATGCTCTTTAGGAAGCACTTCAGTGGAAAATACAAGTCAAACTCATGTCTAATGAAACAGAGCTGAGAGTGACGGACAGACAGTTCAGGACCCTGTAAAGTACCGGAGGTCTCCAGGAGAGACGTCCAAGTTTTCATACATGGATTGTGGTCCAGACTTGTTTTGGGTTTACCGGCACAGACGTACACTAGCTCAACAGAGCCCAGAGTGTAAATTGGTTAGTTTCATGGTTTCCCTTAGACCTTTCAGGTTCTATGTGGTTTAAAACTTTCAAAACCAGCTGAGTCCTGATCCAAAGAGGTCCAAACCAGTTTACGGGTAGCTGGTCACTGCCGCCTGTTTCTGTGCGAGACGTCGCAGCTCCTCCCTGATGGCCTTTATAAGAGAGGCGGAGGTGTGGGCGGATGGTGATGCATCCTCAGGCGGATATTCTGGAGTAGGTGAGGTCAGGAGGAGAGGTGGAGCTGACGGGTCCCGCAATGAGGAGCTGGGCATCTGGAAAACAGAGGAAGAGGAGAACTCAGGAAAGGACATCACCTGTGAAAAGAAAGGAGAAAGGGTGAGACATTTCAGCTCCACCTGTGCACCACCAAGGTATTTTCTTTACTGATTTCACCACTCACGCTCTCTCTGCTGGCTCCTGGCCTGGAAAGGTCCTGGTCTGAATGCTGCTGATTCCAGCTAGAGCCAGTGGGGCCCGACATGCTGCGACCCACCCCAGGGTATGCACCAATCTGACTGGACAGACCCACCTGGGTCAGGTGATGGAGCTGTGCACCTGGAGGTCAGTGAAACCAGTCAGCAGATACAACATTAGTAAATCATCAGCCTGTGTGGAAACAAACTGAATACAGACAAAGTCATGTGAGGTTTGTTACCTTTGGCTTTATTGTCAGAGTCATGAGAAAAAAATGCCTCGTCCCACATTAACTAACCTAATCTACAGTCTCTGGGTATTCACACACAATATGATTCTTTTCAGAAATCTTGAGAGAATGATAATTCTTTCTTTCCTAAACTGTTAGAAATGCTGTATATTTGTTGTAGTGTATGGCATCACCAGAGGGCAGCCTCTACCGCACGACCAGTCAGCTGTATTATGCATTACCTCTGCACAGTTTGACTGTTTGAGACAAGTTCAGGATCTAAAACATGTCAGAAAGTGAAAATAAGAGGAGAATATTTTAGACTCAGATTTGATTCATTCATTTTACTTTAATCTGTATATTTCATGGCATAAAGTTACAGAACTGAATGTATTTATTGACTCACTGAGGCCATCCTCAGTGCTGTCACTGCCCAGCAGGGGGCCGGTCATGTTTATAGCTGCAGTGACTTCTATGAGCCCCCCATCAAGAAAAGTAGATACCTGCTGTCAGGTCATATAAACTGAAAGCACGGTGAGCTGTTATTTGTTGATGGCTGTGACTGTACCTGTGCTCCCTCCTACAGGTCGAGGTCTAGAGGAGGAGGGTGGGTCCTCATACTGCCCCCTGTTGGAGTAAATGGACTCCTGCAGCTGATCTCCAGTAGACACATACCCTCCTGAGCTCAGCCCCTGCCTGTAGAAACACACAGAGAATGAGCTCTGGTTCTGACCTAGTACTCAGACTGGACCAAGTCTTCTGTATTCTGAGACTAACCTCTGCAGGAGGCCCTGGACTGAGGTGGGGGACATCCCCAGCTCTGCATATCTCTGCAGGAAGAAGAGAAAGAAGAGAATTAAACCAGAGCACGAGTTCCTGACAGAAGTATCTGCTTCATCTGCAGGTCCACACACTCACTGCAGAGAAGGGGCTGTGAGGGGGAGCTGCTGGGTAAGAGCCCCACGGCTGGTTTGGGGGCCAGCTCTGAGGGGAGGGGCTGGGCAGGGCAGAGCTTACCCCGGCGCTGCCCTGCGAGGACGGCGACACCAGGGCGAAGGCGTCATCCAGAAGAGAGTGCATCTGCTGCCGGGCCTCTTCAATGGACGGCTGGGGGGGCATGTAGGGTGGCGGGGCCGGGGCAGGGTCAAAGACCTCGTCAGTGGGGGAGGGGCTGCCGTGGTCCGGGGGCAGGTCGGGGTCCGACTGTAGGAAATGAAGTAGAACATCAAGTCAGCGCTCTGCTGTCTTACAAAAAATGTCCACAGGGCTCAAAAAGACTTCCTGTGTCACTCAGAGTTCAGTAACAGTGTACAGCTCTGTCCATGTCATGCTGACGACACCATCAGTAACAGATCAGATCAGCCGTGTACCTCCAAACACTCAAACATTATGTGTGTCTGTGAATGCTTAGAACAGGCAACATATCCAGCTCACACCTACCTTGCTTATTTGATGGTTAAATTTTGTTTGCCTCACCATGTAGGCCACGTTGTTGAGTCCGGGGTATTTCCTGTAGGTGGCGCTCTGATCGGTGAGCAGCCGGTCTCTGTCTGTGTCAGGAAGACTTCCAGGTCCTGGCTGAGCCCGCCGACTCCTAGGAGAGCGCCTCCCTCTGGCAAAAAAACACAAGAGTTTACAGTCAGGCTGGAAACAGATGGGACAATAATGAGCTTAGCTTTGGTGCTAACAGGGATGCGGTTGGTATGTCTTAAATATGATTTCTCTAGAGTTTGAGGTCTCCTGCAGGGCCTCCTCCCAACTGGGCATGTCTGGAGGTCCTCAGGAGGCACTGATCAGACTGAGAAGGAGCACGGCTCGATTATGAGCTCCTCCTGTGTCAGGTTGAAACGGACATCTTCGAGCTAAGCTCTCTTTCTTAACCTAACAGCAGCAGTACGGTACAACTCCTGCATGGAGCACCAATCCACCAGTCCATCTCAAGCTCCACCTTCCCCTTTGTCCGTGAGCCCAAAGAGAAAAATCAGCTATTGTCCACACAGCCTCCAAGACCTACATCATTTGCAAAGAGCAGGGATAAAATGCTAAGATTCCCAAAATGCACACCTTCTTCACCCTGGCTACCCTTTGAGGTCATGTTCATGAATATTACCTACAGGATCAAAGACATGCACCAACCCTGAAGGACTGACAAGAGTATTGACTATGTGTCCTTCAGACCCTCTGAGGACATCAGTCCCATTCATCTGGATGTAGTGTTTTCAGTGAGAGAAACATTTCATCATCATCCACTTCTTCTGTCTTTGCTGCCTGCAGGTTCCCCCAACCTTATAAACTGTACAATCAATTAAATCAGTGCTGCAAGTTTTGGTCATTATGCAAATGTAATGCTACGTCCAGATGAACAGAATCAACTTTCTGGGATTTCCTTACCTGTGTGAGTGAGCATGCGTCAAGGAAGTCTGAGAACACGTTTGTCTTTGAGGGAACTGAGTCAGCTTTCGCTTTAGTCACACAGAAGCAGCTGTTCATGGAGAATGAAATATTCTTTTTTCACCTCAGGTAGGGTCTGACCTTTTCCTGGAGTCGGTGGGAGTTGGGGATGAGGCAGCATCGGCCTGCAGGATGCAGTCCATGTGGTCGTGGGCAGAGCTGTAGAGTCGCTGTGCCGCCTCACTCTGAACTGGACCATCTCCAAATGCGTCCATGATGTCATCCATGGAGGGAAACTCGCACTGGCCCCGCCTCTTAGCACGCTGTCGCAGTTTGTTCCGGTGATGCTCGATCTCTGACTTGTGCCGCAGCGCCACCTGCAGGAACAGAGACGGTTGACTACAGTTAATGATTATGACCTCATGGCAAGCTGTGACTGGATGTATTTTTGTTGTCAACTCACCTCTGTGTTGACCTTTTCAGTGAGGGAGGAGCTTGGCTGTGATGGGGCGTGTGGCTGGGGTGGGCTCGGACGTGGCTGCATGGCGATGAGCTGCACCTTGTTGGCCTGACGACGGGTGCCGTCAGACGACCCGCGGGACAGGCGGTCCACATGGTCAAAGATGGAGGACGAGGACAGCAGTTCGTCCGGGCCGCTGCCTGATGGAGCACCTGTGGAAGGAGAGGTCAGAGGACAGAAAAAAGTGAAAGGAGACTTAAAGACCAACAGAGAAGTGAAAGCTCAGACTCCCAGGATGCATTTCACCAGTGACCATCTACTGAAAGCTTGCAGAGCGAGTAGGTCAGTCCCATAGACTTCCATGTTAAAGCTTTACAGCAGAAATAAATGTGTTTATGTGTGCAGAGCTGCAGTAACTGCAGAAGGATAAAAAGTGACAAGCAACCAACAAGGAGATGAAGATGGCGATGATAAGGATAATGATGAAAAAGTGGGAGAAAAAAACTTTTTCCCAGAACAAGCAGCAGAAGAAACAAAGAGAGAATGAGGCAAATCCCTCAGACAGACCAAGACCCCCAGCACAGAGGTCAGAGGTCACATGCAGAGGACATCCAGGAGGCTGACAGAGTGGCAGCGATGCTTCAGCCACAACTGCGGTCAGATCTTCAGCATTACTCAGGGTTGTGTTTGTTACTGTCAGAGAAATTATTTTACCAGAAATAACCTTCAAACTATAGAGAAGTCTGAATATAAACATTTAGACAACAAGCATGTATATTCCAAGTGTACAAGAATAAGAAAAAAGAGAAGTTAATAAAGTAAGAGTGGAAAGTAAAATTCGCTCCATCATTTAGTGATGATCAGTATTCAGATTTAGCTTACTGCTGATGACTCGCCTCATAAACCAGGACCTGTTCTTCCCTTTATGAGTTAAGGTATTGTTGTCGCTGGTACTGTGATTACTGGAGACGGATCGATTTGACACAGTCACAGATTAATTATTATTATTGTTTATTCTGTGAATTTAAAGGTTGAGCTCTTGGAGACATAATTAGCTCTGTCTCTGCAGCATCGCAATGCTTCACGTGTTGATAGGAAATGTGGATTGGAGATCAGTGTGTGAGAAGGTGGTAATGTGTTGGCATGTTAACGTACCCATTTTGCTCCTCCCTTCAAGTAGGCAGTGCATTAAACAGAAAAGACAAAGTTTGAACAGAGCAGAGCCTCCATCCTTTGTTTACAGCCTATTCATTACAAATACTAAAGCTGATTATGGCACTGTGGCTCTCACCATTTTTGGGTGTCTTCCTGTGCTGTTTCCCCTCACTGGGTGTGGCCACAGGTCGGGTGCTTTCTTCTGCTGACTCCCTGCCGCTCGATTGGTCGCTTCCTAACGAGTCGCCGTCTGATGGGCTGAGCCTGACAATGGACACAACAGGTGAGTCATAAAAGTTTCACTGTCTAGTCCCTGCTGGATTAAGTAAAATTTTGAGATACTTCAGTAAAAATGTTCGATGTCGACGATTTCTCTGAATGAAAAATAATCGTGTCAGCGAGCCAGTGAAGTTTATATTCTATATTTTTTAACAAGTTTGTTTAATAAGTCACAACATATTTCTAACCTCCCCCTGCGGCGGCTCGGCCGCGACACCTTGGTGGATGATCCTTTGGATTTGGGGGTGTTGAGGTCTCCGCCATCGGAGGGCGTGGCTTCCTTTACTGGTGCAGGAAGTGGACCGGACTCCTGGATCACCATGATGTCATCCTTACTGTGCTGACCCAGGTGAAGCTTTGCAAAGTCGAAGCCTTTAACGCTGGGAGCCTGAAGCTGACAGAGGATATGGATCAGGGGTCAGTAAGGTAACAAAAACATCATGTTGGTGGCTAAAATCCTAAGATTGCAAACACAGAGGACAGAAAAACACCAGGTGTCATCGCCTGTTAATTTTAAAGTGCAAGTCCTTTTTGTTGACCTCTGACCTTTTGCCTCTGCTGGATGGTGTTAATGGCGTCCGGCTGGAACTCAAGCTTCTCGGAACCGCAGAGCTTCCAGTACAGGATGATGATGATGAAGACGGCCAGTACGACCGGGACAACAACACCGACAATCAGCCAGATGCTGCTGCTCTGAGTCTCAGCTGGAGGGACAGAGATCGTCTCCACAGCTGAAACAGAATGAAAAAGAAAAACTTTATCAATATGACACTTTCTGAACCAATCAGAAGCAGTTTGGACACACTCAGCATTGGACTCACGTTGGGCCAGCGGTCTCTGCACACGGTGTCCAAGGACAATGGCGGCCCTTTGAAGGTCCACACGGTTCAGAGTGGCGGCGGTCACCTCAGCAGGGACCCTCTCTCCACCGGGACCCTCCACAAAGTAAAAGACCTCCAGAGGGCGCTCTGCCCCTGACAGCCTGGAGACCCGCACCACCTGAGACACAACCGGTTCAGTGCACATTCACATTGTACAGGTACACACACCTCTCTCTGGTGGCATTACATCAGCCATCATTGCCTTGTGTGTGTACCTGTAGACTGTTGTTGCCCACTGCTGTGGCTCTCTTCCAGCGCCTCCTACTGGTTTCCTGCAGTCCCTCCTCCAACAGCAGAGCCAGACGTCTCTCCAGACGAGCCTTAAAGCTTCTCTCGGCCACCAGCTGCTCCTGAACTCCCAGCAGGACTGATACCACACAAAGGGGAGTTTGTCAGAGCGAAGCTAACACATACCATCATCCACACAGTACAAAAACATCATACCAAAATGTAAAAAAAGAGAGTGGGTTTCTTACCTGTACGGACCCAGGTGGAGCGCAGGTGGTGTGAAGTGTTGAGCTCAGGGTAGTGAAAGGCTGTTAACAGAAGTTTGATAAAAACGCTTTACATATTGTCGGTTTAATGTTTACTGTGACGCGTGATGGGTTTGTGTATCGTTTCGTACGTTCAGCGATCTGCAGCGCAGGAAATCCCACGTAGAAGCTGAACTCCACCAGGCTGAGCTTCCTCAGGTGTTCACTGACCTCTGACCCCGGCAGGTAGCCCCGGCCATCCCGCACCGCAAACGTGATGTCGACGGGAACCTTCTGCTCCACCGCTGGCCGGGCCACGCTTATGGTGATGTTCAGCAACTGTGTGAAGAAGTAAAAGAAATTAGAAAAGCGAACGGCTTTAAATAGTGACCACACACGAGGCAGACTCACCTGTACGGTGGCGTTCCCGCCCTCATGTAATCTCTTCCGTGTCTCTGCGTACGCCATGGTGAGCCCTCTCTCCACCCGTTCACTGAAGTTGCAGACTCGGATGTCAACATGAGTGGGAACAAACTGCAGCACAGAGTTGATCTGATACCTGAGGTCAGGTATGGTGTACAGTGGTGAAACTGTGGGAATGGGGCCGAAGCGTGGCGGCGGTCGGCGGAGGGCATTGATGACGGACATGGCAGTGAAGATCAGCGGTCCCGACACAACGCGAAAGGCAAAACTGGATGGAGTTCTTAGGAACTGAAAAGGAAACAACCAGGGGAGAGTGGAAAGTTATTAACAATTTTTAAGTTTAGCTTAATATCTAATAAGGATTCAGTAAATGAATAAATGAAAGAGAAGGCATTAAAAAAATAAAGAAAAGTATGCATCAGATGGCATATTTTCATGGATTAAATGGTTTTTATTGATTTTTGTGTAATTTAAAAGCTTGGACCTTCTCCTGCTGCCTCTAACAGTTTGTGGACTGATTTCTATGTGAAAGACTAAGATCTAAAGGATGTCAGGTTTATACTCCGAGTGTCTCGATGCCTCTGCTCCCAGTAAACAACAAGCTAACATTAGCTTAGAAACAGAGTTCACTATTACAAAGTTAATAAATGACTGGCTCCCAGCACAACGCAAACTCCACATAAGCATGAACCAGAACATCAGTGACACAGTAACACACAGAGATCAGTCTCTGGTCATTGGTTGGTTGCTTTGGACAAACTAATGAGGAAGAAAATCCAGTGAGAAAGACAAATATTAGCCGATCATTGTCTGTGTGTTTGACTAAATTCTGACCAGTACTGCAGATAGAGTAGTGATTCTTGTGACTGCAGCCGAATGAGCTAAAAACAAACACTTCAGAGCGAGAACGTTAGAGGGCGGGCTGGGATTAGCCTGTTTCATGTGAAGTCTGTGAAGCAGGAGCTTGACTGTGAGGGGAAACCACAGTCAGCATCAGCAGGACGGAATCATGCAGATCTGAGAAGCAGCGATTCTGTTTGTACCTGCAGCTCCACTGAGCGGTTGAAGTCTTTTTTCAGAAGATCTCGGACCTGACTGAAACCAGCAGACGAGCCTTTGGAGCTGACTGCAGGGCACACAAACATGGAAGACATCAGTGATTAGACAGAAAATGTGCAGCACCTGGAGGTATGGTCACATGACCTTCTAAGGCTCTTACCTACTCTGACCAGGTACATTTCTGGCTTGGTGACATTGCACAGGTATTGTCTGGTGGGTGGTGTCTGGGCCACTCTGGGTGTGGTGACTGGAGGGGCTCTGGTCAGGCTGATGGCTGTGATTTGGGTGGTGGTGATGATGGCGGTGGTTGTTGTCGTGGTAGCCTTAGTAGTGGTTGCGGCCTTGGTGGGAGGAGCCTTTGCTGGCATCTCAGTGACCACTGTGGGCCTCTCTGGCCTCTCAGGGCGGGTGGGGGGTCCCAGCGGCGGAGGGGGAGGCACCCAGCTGGTGGTGTTGGACGGGGGTCGGAAAGGGTGCCTGCTTGGGACCGAGACATAGTCTTTGTGTTTTGGAGCAAGAGCAGTAGGGGTGGAAGGGATCTTGGGGGTGGCTGATGGAGCAGGTGTCTTCTCCTCACCTGTGAGGATAGGTGTAAGGGTGAGGGGAGGTGTGGGCTGTCTTGGGGGATGCTTAGGCTCCAATCCTAGAGGAGCAATGGGGCTCGAGGATGGGGTAGAAGGAGGATGGTGGGTGTGTGTTGCTGTAGGTGTAAGGACAGGTTTGGAGTCGTTCTCATTTACCTTTTCCCTCTCCTTCTCCTTCTCCTTCTCCCTCTCCCTCTCCTTCTCCCTCTCCCGAGCCAACAGGTTTGTGTAGTACTCCAGACTGTTCATGTCGGGCAGCAGCAACTCCGTCGGCTCCAGTGGGATCATGTCCTCCAAGTCATAGTCCTCATCCCAGGTGGGGAAGACATCCGGATGGGCAGGCTGAGTGTGAAGGGGAATGTTGGGGGTTGAGGAGGAGGGGGAGAGGGGAAGTTTGGATGACAGTGAGAGGGTGGGGCGAGCAGGAAAGGAGGTGTCATAAGAGACCCAGTCCCCCCCATTGTCCCCATCATAGGGGTGGCTGGGCACTGGCGTGGCGAGGGCCATCTCGTCACCTTCAGGTACCATGAAGGACAGAGTCTCCAGGTAGTCCCCAGACCCCCAGGCCTCCTCCAGCGAGGGCCCCTGTTCCCAGGGGGGAGGAGGAGTGAGGGTGGGCTGGCTATGTGGGGGGAGTGGTGGAGGTAGACTGGGGGACAGGAGGTCTGGAGGTCTCAGGAGGAGGTGGATCCCCTGAGCACCAGAGTCTGGGTCCTCTGCTGAGCCTGCACCACCACCGTTACTGTGGTATCCAGAGTCTGAGGGGTGGCTGGGAGGTGAGGGTCTAGAAGAGGTGGAGGATGATGATGGTGATGACGGATGTGACGAAGAATCAGTCGTTCTGTTGAATTCCAGCACAACTGTGGGCCAGAAGGACAGAAGTCGTGAATTTAAAAGCTCAACATTATACCTAAAGAGTGAGCGTGTGCCATAACCAGATTGTTACCAAACACGAGGGAATAAACCTGAAGGACCCTGAAAGAAACTGATAAACATGAACAAATCTGAAGACCCTGAAGACCCGAATAAACCTGAGGACTGGTAAGAACCTAGGGACCCTGAATAAAGCTGAGGGACCTGAATAAACCTAAGTAAGAAAGTAAAAGCAGATCTATGGAGGACGTTTCTATTTTTGTGCAAATCTAACTGAACTTTGTGCTATATTAACATAAAGGTAAAATAGTATCTGTAGATGGGAACACAAACTTTAGTCTGTTTTTTATTCTAATTGCAGTCAGCTTTAATCTGAACAAAAAGAAGGAAAATAAAAAATATATCTCTGTTTTCTGGTGCCTGCATTGTAGTGGGTGACTTTGCTCTAAACAGGAAATGACTACAGTCACGGGTTAAAGTGGATTCAGCAGGTGGGGGAACACTAAAAAATCAGTTTTAGTGGCTCAGTGTGAGGAAAAAAAATCAAACTCACAATACTTTCTACTGAGAGCTCCAGTAGATTTTCTTAATGTACAAGCTGTGATCAGCTGACCTGCTGCTCTTTGCGGATTTACACACCTGAATTCAACCAGATGTGAGCAGATGTTTCATGAGTTGTTCTGGCTGATTTCCATACACTGACAGTACACTGTTTATGCTGTCTTTATATCGTTTATATCATTGTTTTCTACTTTAAATCCATCACAGTTCAGCAAACTAACCTGCTTATCCTGCACTAACTTGCAGAGGATTTTCATGCAGCCTTTAAATAACTCAGTTAAGTCTACCTCAGTTTGTTTAGCAGCATGATTCGCAATATGAAGAAACATAATTTCACATGTACAAACCCAATATCTGATGCAAAAACATGTAAGCTTTCTTTTCTCTCCCTGTGAAATACAGCAGCTCAAAGAAAGGGTTGTAAACCAAAACTAATGAGCCTGTTTTGAAAATGTAAGGAATAGAAAGTTCAGATACTTATTTAAAATGTAGGGAGTAAAAGTAAAAAGTCGTCAGAAAAAAAAAAGTGCAGATACCTAAAATCTGTAAGTAAGTACAGTAATGAAGTATTTGCACTTCATTTCTTTTGACCTCTGCCAGTGGCACACTCGTTGTAATGAACCGCTGATCTGTACCAGAAGTCATCCTTGCGGGGGTTGTCGGAACTGTATGCGCAGTCGCACTAAGGACAGATGTGCTCAGAGGCATGCCCCGTAACGTGTATGGAGCAGTCTGTCGCAGCAGGAATAAGTTGTACAAAGTCCATGTAAGTTACGATAATACTTTGATAAGTATGATAAGTGTGTTTCTAATGTAAGGTATGTTGCTGCGTTTGTATTGTGAGCTATCTGAAAACCTTTTTGTTCTGTACTTACGTTACTTACATCCATGTAATATTTTTTAGCTAGACATGTGTGTCATGCAAGCTAGCAGCACCCCATGAGAAACGGGCCGAAGTGTTTAAGTGTTTACCGGAGTTTTTCACCCTTGGCAAGCGGACTGAGGTATGTGATGAGAGGTGATCTGTTGTTATATTTTATTTAACCGAACTGTGTAACCCCTTGATGCTGTTTGAAGTAACCCCTTTTGTTTTATTTAATATGTGACTGCATATCTCAGAATTACTTGTTTGAACTTGCCTGAATTAACTTAAGCTCATTGTTGTTATTGCTCATTGTTATAGTTCAAAAGTACTGTACGGGTATCAATTTTTTCTTATTTTATAGTTTTCACGGTGCTCAATGTCCAGAGAATGAGCCGTGTGTGGTGAGGAAATAAATGGCTGCACCCGTTAGAGACTCTTCTGTCGTTCTTGATGCCAAGGGCTGCTACAGTGAAAACTCATCGCTGCCTTGCAGCCATCTACACTCATCTTATTCTTTCGTCGAACTGTGAGTAAAGGAGTGTATCGCATCATCCAGAGACTGCTGGATCAGTAAAGGACTCAAAATAAGGACATTATAAATACAATGTCATGCACATCTGCATCTTGTAAGCTGTGTGAGCAAATGATCTTCAACATGGCAGTCTAAAGTAATGCAAGAAAGAAAGACCTCTTCTGTATTTAACACAGTAGCATGTAAAGTTGTGATGCTGAATATCCCACATTTCTTGCATCAGAATGTCTAAGACTGAATCTGGGCTTTATGCTATTAGTTGTACTTCTGTAAAACCTTAAGTGGCAAATTGTCTGATTTGAGGGCATCATCAGTATTATTTGGGTTTTGTTGCCAGTCTGTGAGGTTAAAGGTGTAAATATCTAAGTTGAGTGTTAATAAGTTTGAAACCACCACTCAACCCATTTGAGTTCAGATATATACACTTAAAAGGGCAGGTGCAACAAGCCAAAACTAAAATTAATAATAATGTTGTCCCCTGTTGAAGAAATAGACAAATCTACAGAGGCACAACAGGCCAGGTCCAGCTCCAGAGAGCGAAGACTAACAGAAAAGGGGCAGGAGATGCATGAACAGGAAGCCAAGAAAAATGAAAGGTCATTTAGCAAGGCATATGAGTCCTGGAAGGAGTTAGCAAGAGGAGTTAGAACAAAACTGAAAGGTTTCTGCTCAAACGAAGACCTTGTTAGAACACAAACGGACATTAAGGCTAAAGAAGCATTAGTGCATGAACTGTATGAGCCTATCCGACGTAATCATACTTCTACTCCAGATGTTGTCAAGAGAATGGATGCGTGTGTTGCCCTAACAACAGAAATTTGTGATCTCATTAGTAAACGACTAGAAGATATAGATAAGACTTTTAATGACAGGCTCGAGAAGGAGAGTGTAAGGATGATATTAAGTAAGGAGGAGTATGGATCTGTTTTTGGGAAAACTGAAACAGAAACAGTTATTTCAGAGCATTCAAAGGGCTCAGATTCATACTCCAGAGCCACCTCTACGACTTCTAGCAAACGTGTGGATGCCGAAGCTGACCTTGCAGCTAAACTAGAACAGGCGAAGGCAATGCAACGAATACATGAACAGCAAGCCAAGTTGAGTAGCTTAGAGCATGAGTGGAAAATCAAGGAAGCACAAATGATTGCAGAAATGACAGCAAAGCTAGAGGAAGAGAGAACTAAACTGCAACAGCTACAGGCAGAAAATGAGGTAAAAGTAGCAGCAGCCAGAGTGAGAGCCTACAACAACTACGATGGATTGGAAAGCCTTAAGTATGAAGCAGATGACAAATCGCAACTTGACAGCCAAATCATTGAATCTCAGAATCCATTGAATCCACAGGCTGAATCATTTCGACCTCAGTGTGCACCACCTGAGATTTTGCAAAAGCAACAGGAGGTCAGCTTAACACAGGAGCTTGCAAGCTTGTTCGTCTCCAACCGTCTGCCTGCACCTGAACCCACAGTGTTCACGGGTAACCCTTTAAAGTTTATAGACTGGAAGATATCCTTCATGGCATTGATTGGCCACAAACCCCTCCCCGCAGGTGAAAAAATGTTGTACTTGAAAAGTTATCTTGCAGGTGAGGCACGGAAGGCGGTCGAAGGATTCTTCTATCGAAACTCAGAAGATGCATATCAGGGTGCCTGGGAGATTCTTCAGGAGAGGTATGGAAGTTCATTTGTCGTCCAAAAGGCTTTCAGGGATAAACTGATGAAATGGCCAAAAATAGCTCCCAATGACCCAGTAGCCCTCAGAGAGTTTTCAGATTTCCTTCAAAGTTGTGCCGAGGCCATCCCTCATGTTAAAGGGCTGGCAATTCTAAATGATTGTGAAGAAAATCATAAACTTCTCAAAAAACTGCCCGAATGGCTGGTACGCAGATGGGGTCGCGTTGTTGTGGATGAACTAGACAGATGTCAAGAGTATCCACCATTTGCTCATTTCACCAGATTTCTACAAAGGGAAGCTAGAATAGCCTGCAACCCCATTGCTTCTCCCTTCTTATTAACCACTAAAGTAACAGATGAAAGGCTTCCTAAGAGAACCAAGGCACTCAGCACCAATGCTCAAGCTAAGCACTCTGCAGGTAAACCAGGGACCTTAATTTCAAAGCCAAGGCCACCATGCTTCGTCTGCAACGATGAAACACACGGTGTCGCCAAGTGCCCAACCTTTGCCACAAGGCTTCCTGATGAAAAGAGAGCTTTCATTCGTGAAAACCGTCTTTGCTTTGGCTGTTTAAGAAAGGGTCACACTAATAAAGAATGCAAAAGAAGGCACACATGCACTATATGTTGTCGAAATCATCCAACTTGCTTGCACATAGAGAGAATTGAGGGAGCCAGTGAAATGTTAAACAGTGATTCACCATCTGCAGGAAATGAGACAAAGGAAGTCCGCAATGTCATGTCACACACATTGACAAGATACTCCTCAGCTACGTCTAGCATTGTTCCAGTTTTTGTGTCACTGGCGGAAGACCCCCACAGTGAGATTCTCACATATGCTCTGCTCGACACACAGAGCGATTCAACTTTCATCTTGGGAGATCTGGTCTCTGCACTAAATGTGAAGACTCAGCCAGTGCAATTAAAGCTCAGTACAATGACAGCAGTAGACACAGTCATAGCTAGTAAAGTGGCTTGTGGATTGCAAGTTCGTGGGCTCCATAGTGAGTCGCATGTTCAGCTACGCCAGGCATACACAAAGGATTTCATCCCAGTCGATAAGTCTCACATTCCTACAAAGGACACCGCACTTCAGTGGCCACATCTGAGGCAACTGGCAAACAAGCTGCAGCCACTTCAAGACTGTGAAGTGGGATTGCTGATTGGCTATGATTGCCCATCAGCACTGGCCCCTCTAGAAGTCATTGTAGGGTCAGAAAACCATCCATTTGCTCAAAGAACCGTGCTTGGCTGGAGCATCATAGGATCAGCAAATCCATATCTTGATAGAAAGGAACATCAAAGCTTTGCGCACAGAGTGGCAGTAAAGGAAATGCCATTGCCTCCGGTCAATGATGTGTTAAAGGTCCTAGAAATGGATTTCAGCGAAAGAAACTATCAAGATAAATATGTTTCTCAAGATGATGTTCATTTTGTAAAACTCCTCGGCAGCACAATCAGAAAAAGGAAGGATGGACACTATGAGATGCCACTTCCTTTCAAGGGCAGCTCTCCACCCATGCTGCCAAACAACAAGCGACTGGCTGAAGCTCGTTTGCAACACCTCAAGAGGAAGTTAAGGTCCAACAGGCAGTACCATGACCATTACACAGCATTCATGGAGGAAACCATCAGCAAAGGTGTTGCAGAACCAGCCCCCCCAGCACATGAGGGAGAGACAATTTGGTACATCCCACATCATGGGGTGTACCATCCTAGGAAACCAGATAAACTTAGGGTGGTCTTCGACTGTTCAGCCAAGTTTCTGGGCATCTCTCTGAATGACACCTTATTGACTGGCCCTGATCTGATAAACTCTCTAGTAGGAGTTCTCTGCCGCTTTAGGAGGGAAGCAGTAGCCATCACCTGCGACATTGAAAAAATGTTCCATCAGTTCTATGTTCCACCCAACATGCGGAACTACCTGAGGTTCCTATGGTGGAAGGGCGGTCAGCTGGAAACAGAACCCCAAGAGTATAGAATGGCAGTGCACCTTTTCGGTGCTGGTTCCTCTCCAGGGTGCGCCAATTTCGGCCTTAAATATCTTGCACAGCAATGCGAAGCCGATTATCCTTCGGCTGCTGCTTTCATTGAAAAGAACTTTTATGTTGATGATGGACTAACTAGCGTCCCATCAGTCACAGAAGCTACAGACCTGATTATCAATGCACAGCAGCTGTGTAAGACTGGAGGTTTACACTTGCACAAATTTAACTCGAACAAGGTGGAGGCGCTATGTGGTGTTGCGCCTTCAGAAAGGGCAGTAACCACTGGACCTCTCAACCTTAGCCTGGATTCAACAGCGGAGGGTCACGTACTTGGCATTCAGTGGTCAATAGAAAGTGACACCTTCAGCTTCAACATTGACAAAAGGGACCAACCCTCAACTCGTCGTGGTATCCTGTCTGCTGTCTCCTCCCTCTACGACCCTCTTGGTCTTGTAGCTCCCTTTATCCTGAGTGGTAAATGTATTCTCCAGGAGCTGTGTCGCATGGGCATAGGTTGGGATGATCAGCTTCCCGATAGCCTACATGCACGGTGGGAGCAATGGAAAAGGGATCTACACAGGCTAAAGGAAATAGCGATACCCAGATGCTACCATCCTCCAGACTTTGGCAACATAGTGAGGGTGGAACTGCATCACTTTTCAGACGCCAGTAACATAGGTTATGGTGCATGTTCCTACCTCAGATACAAGAATGGAAAGGATGAAGTACACTGTAGCCTTGTGTTAGCCAAAGCAAGAGTTGCACCAACAAAGCTCATGAGCATCCCAAGGCTGGAGCTTTCGGCTGCAGTAATCTCCGCAAGGCTAAGCGTCATGTTAAAAACAGAGCTCGGCATGCGGATTGACGAGGAATTCTTTTGGACTGATTCCCAAGTTGTATTGGCCTACATCAGCAATGAGGCACGGCGATTCCATGTGTTTGTCGCAAATCGTGTTCAGCTAATCCGAGAAACCACAGACCCTGCTCAGTGGCACTATGTGGATACGGCAGAAAACCCAGCTGACCACGCTTCGAGAGGTCTTTGTGCAGGGGACATTCTGTCAACGAACTGGTTATCGGGTCCTAAATTTCTATGGAAACCTGAGATACACCCAACACTACATTTTTCACCAGATTTGCTAGTCTGTGACCCTGAAGTTAAATCGGTGAAAACCTTTGCCACCCATGCCAATGAGCAAAATGACATTCTGAACCGTCTAAGCCGCTTTTCCAGCTGGACAACGCTCATTAGAGTAGTTGCAAGAATTAAGAGACTAGGCATGAAGGCAGATCGTGTCAGCAGCATTGTGACGGTAGAGGAAAGGAGAAAAGCTTGCGAGCTAGTAATCACTCTGGTTCAGCGACAAGCCTTTTTGCAAGACATAAAGACACTTGAGAAGGGCAACTCTCTTCCATGCTCTAGCCCCCTAAGCTGTCTTGATCCCATCTTAGATGAAGGACTACTTCGTGTCGGTGGAAGACTGACAAAGGCAACGCTCAGTCGAGAACTAAAACACCCGGTTATCCTTCCAAAGGAAAGTCACATTACAAGACTAATACTGTCTCATTACCATGCCACCATCTGTCATCAGGGTCGCAGTCAAACCCTAGCAGAACTCAGAGCAAATGGGTTTTGGGTGCTTGGGGGAAGCAAAGCAGTTGCCAAGTTAATACATAAATGTGTGCAATGTCGAAAACTTCGGCGCCCCACCGAGGAGCAACGCATGGCAGAGCTCCCGAAAGAAAGGACTGAAGCCTCCGCTCCTTTCTCGTACTCTGGTATGGATTGCTTTGGTCCATTTTCCATCAAGCGGGGCCGTAAGGAGTACAAAAGGTATGGGCTTATCTTTACATGCCTGTCTTCACGTGCTGTCCATATCGAGATGCTAGAAGACCTATCAACAGATGCATTCATCAATGCCCTTAGATGCTTCATCAGCCTCAGAGGAGCTGTTTGCCAACTCCGCTGTGACCAAGGCACAAACTTTGTAGGAGCCAGAAATGAGTTCAGAGAGGCTCTCAAGCAATGTGACATGCAGGCACTGGAGGCTTTCCTGGCAGACAAACAGTGTGAGTTTGTTTTCAATGCTCCCTCTGCAAGTCATGCTGGTGGCATCTGGGAACGCCAAATTAGGACCATTCGTAATGTGCTAAATGCCGCTACTGCTCAGTGTGCAGGAAGACTAGACGATGCCTCTCTTAGAACTTTGTTTTATGAGGCCATGGCTATTGTAAATAGCCGCCCCTTGACTGTGGGCAGTATCTGTGACCCAAAGGCACCTGAACCTCTTACTCCGAACCATCTTATACTGATGAAGTCCAAAGTTGCTCTACCACCACCTGGGAAATTTGTGAGAGAAGACTTGTATGCAGCGAAGAGGTGGCGTAGAGTACAATACTTAACTGAGCAGTTCTGGGGTAGGTGGAAAAGAGAATACCTTATGAATGTCTCCACAAGACAGAAGTGGCAAAAAACCCGCCGTAATCTAAAAGTGAATGATATTGTTATCATCAAGGAAGATATGTTACCAAGGTGTCAGTGGCAACTGGGGCGTATCGTTGAAACTATCGAAGGCGATGATGGTTTAGTCCGTCGGGTCAAGGTTCAAGTAGGAGTCCAAAGTCGGACCAAGAAACAGGACCGTGCTTTCAAGCCCCCCATTATCGAGCGGCCTATTCAAAAACTGGTGGTTCTTGTTGAAAGAGAATAATAACAACCATGTTATTATCTGAGAGGAACTGACATACTGACATAAACAATGTAACAGTCCAGGTGGCACCTGCTCTATGATGTTTGTACACCTGTATATTGGTTGAAGTGGTTTCATTTTGTTGTTGTTCAAATCATGTCTGATTAGCTAGTTTGTAAATCATAGCATGATTGGTGGGAGTGTAATGAACCGCTGATCTGTACCAGAAGTCATCCTTGCGGGGGTTGTCGGAACTGTATGCGCAGTCGCACTAAGGACAGATGTGCTCAGAGGCATGCCCCGTAACGTGTATGGAGCAGTCTGTCGCAGCAGGAATAAGTTGTACAAAGTCCATGTAAGTTACGATAATACTTTGATAAGTATGATAAGTGTGTTTCTAATGTAAGGTATGTTGCTGCGTTTGTATTGTGAGCTATCTGAAAACCTTTTTGTTCTGTACTTACGTTACTTACATCCATGTAATATTTTTTAGCTAGACATGTGTGTCATGCAAGCTAGCAGCACCCCATGAGAAACGGGCCGAAGTGTTTAAGTGTTTACCGGAGTTTTGCACCCTTGGCAAGCGGACTGAGGTATGTGATGAGAGGTGATCTGTTGTTATATTTTATTTAACCGAACTGTGTAACCCCTTGATGCTGTTTGAAGTAACCCCTTTTGTTTTATTTAATATGTGACTGCATATCTCAGAATTACTTGTTTGAACTTGCCTGAATTAACTTAAGCTCATTGTTGTTATTGCTCATTGTTATAGTTCAAAAGTACTGTACGGGTATCGATTTTTTCTTATTTTATAGTTTTCACGGTGCTCAATGTCCAGAGAATGAGCCGTGTGTGGTGAGGAAATAAATGGCTGCACCCGTTAGAGACTCTTCTGTCGTTCTTGATGCCAAGGGCTGCTACACTCGTTTTTACAAACATATTAGTATTTTTGATTTGAAACTGATCACAGCACAAAATAAAGAATAAACTCTGAAATGACAAAGCGTCACAAACACAGATCACCTTAATGAGACCGAGCTGGTTCAGCTTCTTTACAGCATTCATTCACACAGCAGAAACACACTCCTCTTTTTCCTCCCTTGCAGTCTCTTTAAAACCATTTGTCTTTATGACGTACGCACACACACACACACACACACACAGCCTTGACTGGGTCTCTTTCATCTGGTCTTGGCCTTGTTGCCGTGGTGACGCCGTGCTTTGCGGCAGCATCACATGCAGAACAGAGACGAGTCATTGGTATTCAGGAGACAACGCCCTCTCACACACAGACAGACAGACTGATAGATCGATAGATGCAGAAAATATTTATCATTTTTTAATTATAAAGAATCTCTTCAAATTGATGCACTAGGCTAACTGCTAACCTGCATTTATCTGAGCTCCTGTATTTACTGCTCTCAGCTCTGAGAAACATCTCCTGTTATTCCTGACTCTGAGGTGCCCTCAAAGAACAGCTGTGGCTGAGGTGTTTTATGGCAGCACATCTGCTTCTGTACTCCATCACATTTATTTTAAAGCATTGGGTCCTTCTGATTTGCAGTCTAAAATATAAATCTACTCAAATATGACACGATAGTATTATAGATAATCTCCTCAGCAGTAAACCTTATTCTTCTTTCACCTGCTTCCATTAGGGGGTGCCAAAGTGGATCATCTGCCTCCATCTGACAGCATCCTCCTCTCACACTGACAACTCAGCATGTCCTCCTTCACTACATCCATGAACCTCCTCTGAGGTGTTCCTTTTCTCCTCCTGCCTTGCAGCTCCATCTTCATCCTCTGCCCATGCTTAGACCATCTCAGGCTTCCCACTTCACTTTGTTTATTTACAGTTTTTTATTCACTAAGCGTTCATTATGTGCTTGCTGAGCTCTCACATCTGTTTTATTTCACATCTGCGTAGCTCTGACGTCTCATGGCACAGGTGCTCTATAGAAGAGCAGGTGGAGAATAAAAAAATTAGCCCAGGGAATTGAGCTACATTTCATTGTGGATGTATGACCATATGATGTTTGTGGTTTTTCTTTCAGTGCACTGAAACAAGTTTCTACGTCTTCATCAGGTTGGACAAACTCATCTTCAGTCTGAATTAAAACACAGCCATGGGTTGAAATCTGACATCCATAATGCAACATGTGATCCACAGAGGGCGCTATAATAAACACACACTCCCCGAATCTGTCATCTCTAACACAAGTCCTGAAATGTCGAGTGACGTTTCAGGACTAAAAGTGACATCACACCAACACAGTCACAACCAGCTGACCTCTGAGAGCTGTTTGTGATGAAGCAGCTTCCTGCTGCCTACATCTGATCAGCTGATGTCAGTGTAAACCTCCACAGTCTGACATCAGCAGGTCATGTGACTCTGTGTGTGCGTGAGTCAGTAATGTGGGAGGATGACAATATGGAGCTAAAATGAGACTCAGAAGAAGATTCCTGCACTGCAGTCCTTTTGAGGAAGTCCATGTTCATTTCCTGCTGTGTACAGATGGCTCAGAGGTCAGAGGTCAACATTAACAGCTAACAGCACCTAGCAAGTTTACCTGCAGCAGGTGAGCTTGAGGTCACCATGGAAACCAATGTGCCAGCCACCAGCAGGACCACACCTAGTGTTTGTCTGCAGGCCGAGGTTCTGCGTTCCATCCTGGTCCTGGTGCTGGAGCTGGGGCCTGGCGAGGTCACAGCGTCCATCGTCCTCAAAGGACCGGCGGTGCGGTCCCGCTACAAAGAGCCGAAGGCCCCTCAGGAGGACCTGAGTAGCATAGAACAGCAGTCAGAAAAAGTGTGTCCTGCAGGGTTCTCACCGAGCACAGGAGAACATTCTTCTGCTGGATGATGACATCATCAAACAGATCAGGAAAGATTCAGCTAAAACTCTTTTTTTACCTTCATCGTTAGTTACTTTAAAAATAAAGGCTGTAAAGTTGTGTGGAGTAGTGTGTGACCCTCTGATGGGAAGGTTCATAGTTGAAACAATTCATCAAAGTTTGAAATAACAAATCTAACTATCAGCCTGACGCATTAGCTTTTGTCTCCGAACTAAAGTCCCAGCAAGTTCTGATACCCTTCCATCCACCCTGACCTCCTCCCTGCTCCAACTCAGACTACAGCTGGCCTGCTGTGGATGTTTAGGTCTGATGCTGAAACCAGTGTTTATGGACTGACGCTGTCAGATAGGAGAGAGACCAATATTCTCGATGCACACCGTCTGTGAGAGCTTTGCTGCAAAGGTAACAGTGATGAAAGAAAAACACTAAAGTGCCTCATTACAGTCCAGCAAGAAGCTGAGAAGACTCTGAAGCAGTGAAAATGTAGGAACCCAGGGACAGGCGGTGCTGCAGAAGCATTCATTGTGAAGCAGATGTGCTGCTTTGAAAACAGACAAAGACTTGCAGCAAAGACTCAAAAGACTCCAAGTAGATGCACGTATGGCATAAACAAACTCCTACATCACCTCATTCTTGAGTTATTGCATTTACAAACTTGGGTGTCCTCGCTGCCCGCCTGCCCAGTGCCATGACGACATACCCCATCGGACGGTTCAGGGGTAAAATCCCCCAAAATCCTCTGCTTAAAGGATCTGAAGGTTTTTACGTGCTGTAGACCCTGCAGCAAACATTTTACTGTGACTGTGCCCTCTAGTGGTGGCAGTGCTTGGTGCAGGTGATGTCCTGATGTCTTATTTTGGAGAACAGCATGAAAACGTCTAAAGCCACCCCATAACAAACCCACGACCTAAAGACTGGGGAACATGCTCATTCATTTGGTTTTAGGGTGTTCTTGGTGCTGAAGGCTGCAGGGAGGAGGTCGGGTGGATGGACGGGACAACAAAGACACAGAATGATGTTAGTCTAATATTTCAAACTGTACTCGTAAAGAATTAGGTACCTTAAACTGGGGCTGTTCAGCCGGGATAAAACCCCTCTGAAACTGAAACACAGAGCGCTAAAAATGCTCTGATGTTGCTTCGAGAGCAGCTCAGGTCTGAATGAAGATCACAGCTGACATTTCTGACAGCATGCAGAGCGGGGTCAGGATCAGGGCTGCCACACCATCAGAAGGTCAGTTAGACATGTACCTGCTGCTGGACCCTCACACCTGAATCACCTGATTTCAGCAGCTTCACATCCTTCATTCTGGAAGGGTGGAGGACATAAACCCAGAACATCTAGGCTTAGGCTACAGTCTAACTCTGAACCTGAAACACTTTCTCTGTGAAGATGATGAAGACCTGCTTCAACCTGCGGGTGGAGCATCTGGACCACTGACTCATTACTTCAGTGTCCAGGTTTGTGATGAAGGCTAGCGGGGCTTTAATCTGCACATCTTTCTGATCGCGTCTCAACTTTAACATCAGCACTTCCCTGTGAGTCAGCTCATCGTAACCAGGCTGAGCTGAGGACAGCTCTCAGGTAATATTAATAAAGAGATTACACGCAGTGTCACGTGATCCCTGCTGCTCCTCACAGCCCCTCAGTACCGAGCAAAAAGGGAGCTCTGCTTTCTCTGCAGAGCACGATTACAAATGGGTCACTGTCCCAGACCCCGGAGCCTACGAGGGTGTGCGGCTGAAGCAGGAGGCTTCAGGCTCGCCTCCACCTGCGCCTCCACCTGCGGGGATTTTTCTGTTTGCGCAAAACATGAAAATGTCGGTTTGAAGGATTTCACGTGTTTGCATAAAGAACCATCAAAAATGATCAATCAGTCAATAAATCAACCATCGATCAATAAGTGAAACCACAAATACGTGACGGTGAATATTTAAAAGGCTTCCAGCTGTTTGTCTGACCGGCTTTCACAACTGTGCCTAATAAAGTGACAGGTTGGTATATTCTCTGTCAGTCCGGGTTTTTGTGCTCTGCTCGGCTCCGTTTCCAGAACACTCACTCCTCTGCCGGTCTGGCTCGGCTCGGCCTCCTCTCAGACTGACCCCATTATCGGACAGATGCTAACAGCCTCCACCCGCCCGCCGAGTCCGCGAGGTGGAGGCTGCATCCGCCCCGCATGTTCGTGTCCGGGGCTGATATGCCACCCCCCCCCCCCCCCTTCCCCCGGCACGCTCCGGTCCGGTCCGGCACGGCCCAGTTTACCGTGAGGACGACGCTGCCTCCGGTGCACGGCTGAAGGAGCCTCGCTTCTTATAGCGGCCGCGGACACACAGAGCCGCAGACCCGGGATCACATTCAGACTGCAAGCCGGGACGGGCCGGGCCGGGCCGAGCCGAGCCGAGCCGGGCTATTCTCACTGAGTCTCTGCCACGGCGGAGACCTACCTGCCATCCTGGAGATGCGGTTCGGGCGCGTCACGCCTCTCCAAGCCGCGCAGCGCGCTCCCTGCGTGGGGAAGAAGGAGGCGGAGAGTCCCCGCAGAATCACACCTCCTCCTCTTCTCCTCCTCGGAAACAGCAGCAATCAGCCTCCACCGCCCGGTGGTGTCGGTGCTGTCCGAACCCGTCACATTCACAGCGCGTCCGGTCCCGGTACCAGTCCAGCCGGCCCCTCCCAGCATCATCTGACCCGACCTGCAAGTCAAAGCGCTTCTTCTCACACACGGACCGTTATTTGAACCCGCACCGGCACAGGGCCAGGACAGCCGGATCTGACCATGAAAATAAAACAGCAGAGAACTGCTCAGCTTTTATTTTATGAAGCCAACAAAAACACACACACACACACACACACACACACACACACACACACACACTCTCTCTCTCGCACGCGCACACACACACACACACACACACACACACACACACTCTCTCTCTCTCTCTCTCTCGCACACACACAGACACACAAAAACGCACAGACTCTGCTCATGTTTTTATGCTTCATGCAGACCTGGGCCACGGGTACAGCGGTGCACTGGTTAGCAGGAAGGTTGTGGGTTTGAATCCCATGGTCAGTTGGGCTCTGCGTGTGTGTTTGGTAACAGCTGACTTAATTCAGGTGTGTGAATGTGAGTAATAAAGTGCTCTGATTGGTCAGTTAGACTGGAAAAGATTAAGATACCAACCAGTTTATATGAATGCTGCTGTTTCTGTTGAAACACCCTCAGTATCTTCACCTTAAAGACGAACTGAGCACTCCTACAGAGAACAGCTGATACTCGGAGTCGACAACAGTGCAGCCATAATAGAGGAAGCCGGCTCTGAACGGACCGACGTCACGGGCGTTCCTGTCTGTGCTGAAGTTTGAGTCTGCAGTAACTGCAGTAACGTTTCATATTTAGTTCAGTTAACGGTCGCGGCCGTTTCTTTGGGTCTGTGAGGGGTCGACCAGGATTCTGTGATCACATGACTCAATTTTCAAACTGTTGGTTTAAGGAAATTATGGATGAGGACACCAAATAAAAAGAAAGGTAGACTCAGAGTCTGTGACACCAGATCTTCCTGCAGCTGAGAGAGCCACAGAGCTCAAACTAAAGACATTAATAAAAGGCTCCAGTAAGAATCACTCCATTTTATTTACAGCACCAAATTAACAACAGTGACCTCAAGGCGCTTTATATTGCCTAAAGCCCATACAAAAATACAAATACAGGTAGAATAAATTTCCCCCACACAGGCACATACACACAGAGAAGCAGAAAATAATAGAAGTGGTTAACATGCTCAGTGAATGCATCAGTAATCATTTACAGACGTCCAGGAAGTGATGAAATCTTGAGCAGCAGCACCTGCTACTGTGATAAGGCACCCAGCCTGGTCCAGTCAACATAATCGGGTCACATTTGACTTCCTAACACCGGCACCTGCCTCTCCACCTCCTCCCGGGAGACGAAGCGAGGGCGACGGCGGACTTTCCTCTTGGTGTTGTGCTTGTGGTTCCTCTGGTACATGTCTGCAGAGAGAGAGAACATGCTTAGACACCATCAGGAAGCGGTAACAGAGGAACACACTGGGATCTGAAGCCTAAAGGCTGGGATGTGTCTATGTGCTGAATCAGGGCATGCCATTGTGTCTGGGACATTCCCAAAACTTCATTCTGGGATTCTGGAAGTTTCTGTTGGAATTGTCAACCCTGACTTTCCTGCCCTGACTGTGGCCCTCACTGTGGAACTGTGAGTCCCCACATGGAGGGATGCTGGACTTGTTCTGGGCCTAACTTGACCACTTCATTAACTCACAGTTACACCTGGGATGCAGGTGAGAGGAAGTAGTACCTTTGAAGCTGATGATGTACTCTCTGTAGCCTTTCACCACTCTGACTTCAGCTCTTCTGTCAGACAGGTACTTCTCCTCCAGAGTGCAGGATGTCTCCGATGTGGAGCGCAGCTTCTCATCCTGAAGGATGTATGAGACAGACATCAGACCTGGAGCTAAATAAACATTTTCTGTATTCCTCTACAGCTCGCTCCCACACAGTGATCCTAAAGGTGCTCCAACTCACCAACTCTCCATACTCCACCCAGTTCCCACGGTCCCCCTTGTAGTACCACAGCCATTTGGTGGTCAGTGTGTAGTAAAACGGCTTCTTCACGGAGGAAACTGTGGAGAGACGGCGAACAGGCTGTATCCCTCGAGTCATCGTGATGAAGTCGATGGTCTGAACACCAGCGCTGAAAAACATGGCAGCTGTGAGTGGCTGATGCATGAAAAACATCAACAACTTGCACTCATTGTGACCTCTGACCTCTCAGTCCTGGACGGGTCGCAGAAGTCTCGCTCGATGTCCTCCATGTTCTGCAGCTCCGTCCAGGTGCTGCCATCTAGAACCTCCCACTTATACGGCAGGTGGAAGTGCACCTGCAGGCACGAGTCTGCAGAGAGACCGAAAGACTGAGGCGAGGCCAATGAGCACGAACACGCCCACAGAAAACTCAGCGCAACCAGCAGGAAATCATAAAAATCACACAATCATACAATCAGAAAATAACAAAAATGATATTAATAATAAAATATTAATAATTAAAAATAAATCACACAATCAAACAGGACTGAACACATGAAAAATATAGGAAATCAAAACAATGAGCACAAAATAATACATTTTTTCCCCCACTGGCAGATTTGACAGAAAACGTTATCTAGGAAGACAAATTTGAATAAAATATAATTTATAAACTTCAACTCTTTTGAACATGATGTCATGTATATACATTAAATATTTGCACTGAAGAAGATTTAATATGAGAAAACTTGATATTTTAAACTGTATGTTTCCAGAGAAACCAATCAGATGCCAGCAAGGCACGAAAAATATTTTAGGTTTTAGTGAGAAAACAAATAAATCTTTATTTATAAAGAGCGAATCAGCTTCATGTTGGAGTCTGTACTTCTACCCTGTGCTGCCACCTACTGGATGCACACGACTAAGTGCACAGCAGGAGGCTGAAAGAGACTTCCTGTGTGCCGTTTCCTCTCAGCCAATCAGATCCTCGCATGAAGAAAGTAGGAGAACTCACCCTGAAACTTGCAGCTGTTCCTGAAGAAGTGCAGGCAGATCTCCAGAGGGTGAGACGGCTCAGGAACAATGTCTGAAACATAAAGAGCCGAAGTCAGGGTACAGAGCGCCTCCTTGTGTTCACGTCAGTAACATGTAATCAGGTAATAACACACACATAGACACTGAACGCCACGTATGAAATCTGAATCTTGTGTCATGTTTATGGATAACCTCCTCATATTTGTGTAGCATTATCAGATTATCACACTGAAACACCAGCTTCGTAACATTATTTATATTTTTGGTAATTATGACTTCAGTGAGGAGACATTGTTGTGTCTGTGAGGCAGTATTCGCTTGTATAAAAGGCTTTTTTTCTTCCATATTTATGGAATTATTTTCTCCTCTTTATGGAGCAGATTTCTAATACTGATCTGACTTTTCCTGATCAGCAGGTTTCCTCCTCTATCCTCACAGTGATTAGACTGTCAAGGTTCTCAGGATCAGCAGGTTCTGTTTCAGGCTTCAGTCTCACCCACGGAGGTGGTGGAGGTGGAGGCCGCTCTGAGCTGGTGGATGTTGCTGTAGATGGAAGGCAGGTTGTGGATGATGTCACAGCTCAGTCCTCTCTCCTCCAGCATGCGGCGGCCGTGCTCGTCAACGGCATGCAACCGTTTGCACTTTTTTCCAAAGATGCAGTCGCCCTGCACGAAGTGCTGGCACAGGTGCACTTTGGTGCAGTCGCCCCGGAAACTACAGCAGCCGTGAGGCCCCGAGCCTTTGTTATAGTGCACACACACCTGAGCGAGCGAGCGAGAGAGAGAGAGCAAGAGAGAGAGAGCGAGAGAGAGAGAAAACATACAGAGCCTTCATGATTGGGTTAGAGAGAGTGTGTGTGATTTTTTTTTAAGGATCCAGCTGTCAATCACATTTTTACTGAAAGTCCCTTAAAAGCAGTGTTTGTCACAAGCGTTTGTTTTGTGAACGTCACAAATATTGAAGTGATGAAGTAAATGCAGACTCGGCTAAACAGGATACATAAATGATTAGAGTAAGGGTTGTCAAAATTACAGCCCGTGAGATACATTCATATGCCAGTCACAGCTGGACTGGCCATCGGGCATTCCATTTGCCCGATGGGTGGATGGTGATTTCTTTGGCTTGTTTGTTTGTTTTATAACGGTATAAACAATGGAAGGTGGTGGATTGGCCAATTGGTCATGATCTACTCTGGGCTGGACCAATTACAATACATCCGTATTGCGGTGAAAAGGAACGTGATTTGTCCCGGACTTCAGCTAGAATGAAAAAAGAGACACAACGCTGGAGTTATACTGTGTCTTTACGCTGTCAGCTACCTCTTCTTCTCTCATTCTCTCCCCTTCCCTCTCATGTTGCTACTTCAACCATGAAACTGATCAATGATCAGCTGATTGGCTTTTTTGTCTCAAGTCTCATCTCTCTTTGGCCCACCTGTTTGGCCCACTTTGCGCCAGAAAGCGGAAACCACCGCATGTTGCGCTAAACAACAGCAGCACGTTTAAGCTTGATCAGCTGTTGTTAGAATTTATTTAATATTAATTTCTAGTATCAGCTGATGTTTGTTGGAGCCACAGCTGTAAAAACTGCTGGTCATGATATCGGTTTGGATACGTGGTGAAGATGAAACCAGGAGATGTCCTTACTGAATCATCAGAGCTGAACAGGTGATGGAGAAACAGGTTTACCTTTTAGGTGACAGGAATGATTTGAAGGGAAGTTATGAACTGTTTCTGAGAGACAAATAACACCAGGATCTTGTTCTACATAGCTGACAGCTGGTAACTGTGCAGGGGCGGGTCTAGCAAAGTTTTGCCAGGGGGCCAGGTAGGGCATTAACAGGGAAAGGGGGGCACAAAGAAATACTTTTTTTTCTTATTCTCATAAGAAATGATATCTAGAATCATGTATAGAAATCATACATAAGACAGCGTACATCACTGTCACAAGAGTGTTTGTTTTTTCATTCAAAGGCTTTATTGCTTTTCCTATAATAACTGGTGGGCAGGTCTCTAGTCAAAATGCCCAGGCCAATTTTTTGTTCCAGTCCAGCTCTGATGCCAGTTATTAATGGCCCGTCAGTACGCGGGAGTCGGGTCTTCAGCCCTGCTGAGAACCCATGCAGGCAGGGGCAGTGCAGTGGTACAGGCTGGTACACAAGCGTGTCGGGAAAAAGTGAAGAAAGAAGCGAAAATGTGAAACAAGCAGCTTCTGGCTGCCGTGAAACTGGAGACAGAAAAGCTGAGCGCAAAGTTTATAAACTCTTTCCCATCTTTTTATTGTCAGCTATTTTCGAAAAAACATTTCAAACTTGTCCTCGAACCTCATGTGTGCCCTCCCTATAGTAAATCCATAAACATTCAACCTTTATGAAAACACTGAATAAAAACAACTTCCGTGAAAGAGACTAAAGTTACAGTTCAGTGTTGAATATTACATAAAATAAATTTATATAACGTGTGTTTGAATGGCAGAGATGTGTGCATGTAGCGCAGAGCCATGGCTCAGTGTCTGAGTGGGTCTGAATGTGCGGGTGAGGTATTCTCATGTTTTTACAGGCACGAGCTACCAGAACTTTGATTTCTTTGAGTTTAAAGAGTCTTGCTGACAGATTTATTTTTTAATCACAGCAGCTATTTCTCCATTACATAGAAAAACAGTTAAATATGTGACTCCACTTTACACTGACAAAAGTTTCACTGGTCCAACCCACTTAAAAGGTCAAAGTTCGCTTTATGTGGCCCGCTGTGTAAAATGACCCCCCTGCATTAGTTTCTGGTTACCTGAGGATCCTCGGTCATGTCCAACTTTCGATTTTGATTTTTGATTTTTGTTTTTTTTTGTTTTTCTTTCAGTTTCAGTTTCTTCTTCTGTGGATGTTACGTGACTAAAGAAGCTCTGTGTCCTCATGTGAGGCAAACAAATGGTGAGCCTGTTGCCATGGTGATCTCATACATGCTGCGTCTCATCACTTTCTTATTCACATTTTTTTTTCTTTAGGAGCGTCCCACGAATCTGTGCACAGTTGCGTTTCTTGTGTAAAGGGCAGAGTCGTCTCATCTGCTAACACTGAGCACGTCTCCTGAGGAACAGCCTGTGACGTCAGCTGAGTGAGGTGTGGGCGTTACCTCGGGCAGCAGCGCCGGGTCGTTGAGCAGCAGCAGCAGGAAGAGCTCGTCCTCGTTCAGCTGCTGCAGCGAGCACTCTTTCAGTAGCCTGGAGTTATGATCAGACCGCAGGTCGTGGGACGATCGACATGGTTTCCTGTGAGGAGGTACATTTACCATCAGCTCCTCTCACCCCGCTGTCAATACCAGTCAATCAACCAATCAGTCCATCAGTCAATCAATCAGTCAGACAGATAGATAATGGATCAGTGGTGCATGCTGTAGCAGGTGAGTGTTTTCAGGACTGAAGCTGGTTTGTGATGATCGTCTGCAGAATCAGTTAGCATGGTGATGCAAACAGGTAGGAAGTGAAACTCCTTGAGTTCCACCTGAGATCTGTCACAGGTCAGAGTTCCTGTGCAGGGGCGGATCTAGAAGGGTGGCATGGGGTGGCAAGTGCCACCCTAAAATGATCCCTTGCCACCCCAAGTGCCACCCCAGTTTTGCATATGACAGTGTTGTTTATTAAAATAAGATAGCATTAACAGTTTGAGCGTAGTTACAGTCAACAGTGAATATAAATGCTAAAACTGAATATATTGCATAGTGTTCCCCCCTCCACCATTAACAAATGGTTCAGCCCATAGCAGGACCGGCTTTTTTCTTGTTTTCAGTAGCAAGCGATGGTTATGATTGTGCCAGAGCACATTTTGAACAACACCATGGGAATTTCGGATTTTACACAGGTGGTTGGATGTTACACTGTGGAAATGGAAGGAAGGTGAGTGTTATTAACCCTCCGTGGTTCACGGACACGCTGCACCTCCAAATCACATGACTGATGTAAGCTGACATAGCAACAAGCTGCAGCCACGCTGACTCTCTATTTCAGCCCACATTGAAAGTTTGGACTTCAAAGTTTTTACATTTTAATTACAGGCCAGTAAATCCAGACAGTGTTGGGACTAACGCGTTATTAAGTAACGCGTTATTAAGTAACGCGTTACAGTAACGACGTTATTATTGTGGTAACGAGCACGGTAACTAGTTATTATGCCAAAATCAGGAACGCGTTAGTCGTTACTGGGATTTAGATAGGGTCATTACTCGTTACTTCGTGTGGTGGCTATCGCGGAGCTTCCACAGATTCAGTAATATTAGCAAGTGGTGGAGGCCAGCCGGTCCAAGTGTGAACTGAACTTCAGGTAAGAAGTTATGACCTGCAGTCTATCTGGGTCAGATATAAACCAAGTTTAGGTGGAGTTTATTTTCGTTATTCTGACTTTTTCCGTACTGCGTACTAGCTAGCATGACAGAGTTTCTATACAGCTGGATGGGTGCTATGAAGTTAATGATGTTGAAATTTATTTTGTTCATAAGCTATTAGAGTTGCCAACCGTCCCGTCTGGTATTCAGAGAAAATATTACGCGTTTCTTATTGAGGTGAAAAGGAACAGTTTGTCCCGTAATTCAGCTACAATGAAAAAGACACAAAGCTGGAGTTATTCTGTGTCTTTGCTGCACAGCTGCCTCTTCTTCTCTCATTCTCTCCCCCTCCCTCTCCCGTTTTTACTTCAATCATGAAAACTGATCAATGATCAGCTGATCGGCTCTCTTGTTTATTTATCGCCCACTTTGCGCCAGAAAGAGGAAACCGGCCGATGTCGCATTAAACAACAGCAGCACGTTTAAGCTTGATCAGCTGTTGTTAGAATGTATTTAATATTAATTTCTAGTATCAGCTGATGTTTGCTGGAGCCACAGCTGTAAAAGCTGCTGGTCATGATGTCGGTTTGGATATGTGGTGAGATGGAAACATGAAGATGAAACCAGGAGATGTCCTTACTGAATCATCAGAGCTGAACAGGTGATGGAGAAACAGGTTTACCTTTTAGGTGACATGAATGAGTTGAAGGGAAGTTATGAACTGTTTCTGAGAGACAAATAACACCAGGATCCTTTTTTAGGTAGCTGACAGCTGGTAACTGTGCAGGGGCGGGTCTAGCAAAGTTTTGCCAGGGGGCCAGGTAGGGCATTAACAGGGAAAGGGGGGCACAAAGAAATACTTTTCTCATTTAAAATATCTAGCTTTTAAAAAAATATTATCTGAATTTTACAACAAACGATTGATAGATTGATACATATATACCATCAAGACAGTGAACATCACTGTCACAACAGCGTTTGTTTTCATTCAAAGGCTTTATGATTTTTCCTATAATGGCGGGCCGGTCTCTAGTCAAAATGACCGGGCCAATTTTTTGTCCTAGTCCAGCCCTGTATGCAGCTCATCTGCAGTCTGGTGTTACCTACATCTTCCTATTCAGAAGGCAGGATTTCAGAGTTCTGAGTACAATCGAAAGCACCACGACTGCAGTTTTTGTGTTGGATGTAAAAGGCGCACATGACGCTGTGACGTAGGCTAGAATCATGGCAGCAGTCAATGACGGTCCAGGCGTGGGATTTCTCTCGTGGAAATATGCACATTATCTTTTCCTTTCTATTGGTAGGTGGCACAGTGCAGTTGTGGCAAGTAAGCAAGCTAGAAGACTGGCAAAGTTATGGAAGCAACACATTAACAAGAGAATTCTGAGTAAAACCAAAGTTACTTTCCCTAGTAACTAGTTACTTTGAAAGTAACGAGTAACTTGAAGTAACTGAGTTACTTTTGATAGAAGAAACTAGTAATGTAACTAAGTTACTAATTTAAAGTAACTTACCCAACACTGAATCCAGAGTTATGATAATATATATAAGCCATGCTTTTTTCTAAATACTGTCATCACGTTTTTGTGTGTGTTTTAAGCGCGAAAACAGTAAAGAAAGAAATAAAGCCACATGTTTCCTATCGGTGGAAAAATAATAATAATAATAAGATGTGGGAGATTTGTGACGTTTAGTGTGGAGTGTATACTTAGTGTGTTGTGTTGTCTTGTGTAGTTCTGTTGTGTAGTCGTTGTTTTGTTTTGTGTGTCAGTGAGGGCACTAATGAATGTGACAAAGGTACATTTGCAACGTAAACACTGTCACTAAGTAGAAAACCAGCGGAGTGATACACCTCCTGTTGTCAGGCCTGCAGGTTTATCCCTGTGCTGTTCTCCTCTGTATTTTGGTGGACAAACTTTTTTTTTACTGGCACACATCATTTGTGGGGCATCTTATTGCGACACCTGATTGTTCTCTCATTTTAGTTTTAGTAATATTTTTAAATGGTTGTACAAAATGAAAAAAAAAAACGTCAGGTGTATTGGCTGCATTTTTATAATATAGTTTAATATAATTTTATAGATAAATCGTTGTTTATGTTTACAAAATGTACATTTTATGTTTGCATTTCAAGTTATAGAAATTTACTCAACATGTCTGTGTGTGTTTTTTTTACAGTAAAGAAATACTACTAGGATTTTAAGTTCTTTGTGTGATTTCAGATCAGTAATACTAATGCAGTATGTCAGTGAAAAAAAAAACAACTAAATTCAGTTGAGCTGAAAAGAATGATACCAAACAAGGCAAGGGGAAAAAAATAAAATGAAACAATTTGAGGGTGAAATACAAACGTAAACTCAAAAGGTCTGTGAAGGTTCTCAGTCATCCAGGTCATTGTAGTCAAAGGAGCTTGCAAAGCAAAGCGTCTGGACTTCTTTAAGTTACTTGAAGACGTTTCACCTCTCATCCGAGAAGCTTCTTCAGTTCTAAGGTCAAATGGTGGTAAACTCAAAAGGAGTCAAAAATGGCTGGTTGTATTTCAGACCTCAGTGGGTTGATCCAACAAAATAATTTCCAATTAATTTCCAATTTAATTTCCAATTAAATAATTTCCCCCAGGGATCAATAAAGTATTCTGATTCTGATTCTGATTCAAATCATGAAAAATTAGGTTTAAATGTTCATGACAGTGCAGATTTCTGACATTTTGCGTAATTTAAGCATGTAACAATGTGATTGTTTTCTAACAAAAAACAGTGTGAAATTTAAGTTAGACTTGTGTTTGTAAATGAACCGCCCCATGTTGTGTAGCTTTCTGGATTTTATACTTATTGGGCTACATATTTATTTATTATACAGGCTATACAGTACATAAGATCAAAACTCACATGTTTTATGTAACTAAAGTGTGTAATTATGTGGGCTACAGACAATAATTAAGTTATAGACTATATTTATATGAAAAACGTGTATACTTACTGCATTTGAATTATTTTAACCATATGTAACCACCTGCATATGTGTTTGAAAATAAAAAGGCTTTGATTTTGCCACCCCATTTGATTTCTTTGCCACCCTAAGAAAATTTCTCTAGATCCGCCCCTGTTCCTGTGGTCTAATTTCTCAGGAAAACAAAACTCATCTGAGTCTGGCAGCAGGTGTCAGCTTGTTTCCTGTCAGCTTTAGAGACAACACCCACCACCGACAATAACAACAATAACAACAACAACAACAACAAGAATAATGATGAAGATGGTAATAAGGATGATGTGTGGATGATAAAGATGATGAAGATAAGGATGTCTCTGTTGCAGCGGAAACTTTGTTTCTGTTTCATTTCCTTAACTTTCGTTCAGCCTCTGTGTGTGTGTGTGTGTGTGTGTGTGTGTGTGTGTGTGTGTGTGTGTGTGTGAGTGAGTGAGTGAGTGAGTGAGAGAGAGAGAGAGAGAGAGAGAGAGAGAGTGAGTGAGTGAGTGAGTGAGTGAGTGAGAGAGAGAGAGAGACACACACACACACACACACACCTGCCCTTGCCGAACTTGCAGGTTCCGTAGATGTAGAATCTGCAAAGGTGCAGTTGGTCACAGTCTGCGCACGGCTCCCCGAGCCGGTGGCTCACGCACACGCGCAGTAACGTCTGCGCCAGCACCGTGCAGTCCTCGGGGCGTAGCCAGCCATCCGTCTCCGGCCCGCGGACCAGCAGGAAGCGTGGATGCCCATAGACCAGCTCGCAGAGGAGCTCCTCGGAGACACGACAGAGTCGCCGCAGCTCCTCGTACAGCTGCGGGAGCCGCAGAGCTCCTCCGGCGGCGCACAGCAGCCTGGTGGCCTCAAAGATCACTCGGTCGCACCCGGACATGCTCTCTGCTCGGCGTCCAGACTCCGACTGAGGACGGGGGAGGCGGACCGACAAGCATGTGACAGCCGGGCTTCCGCTCTCAGTGACGTTTAATCGCGGAGCCTCATCAGTTTGTCACTGCCACAATAATAAATACAGGCGAGCACCATATAACACAACCGGAAATAAAGTAAAATACATGGCAGTCACATTAATAAACAAACTGCAAACCCAAGTGTCTGTCTCTCTCTCCGGAGCAGGTGAGTCCTGGTTCGAGCACAGCTCTGGTCCTTCATCACTGGACCATCACTTACATTTATGAGCGGCAGTAAACGCGTCACTCACAGTGTTTCACTGAAAGAGTTCATAAAGCTTTCATGCAGGATTTATTTCACCATGTCATCATCCAGTTGTCTGTGCAGCAGTGTACGGCGTGTTTGTGCAGACGTGTTTACACTGCTCGCTCCGTCAAAGGACCACCACGAGAGACGTCGTTACTTCAGTCTGAGCTCGTGGTTGTCGTGAACGTTTAGCTTTGTCTAGTTTGTGTGCAAGCGCCATGAACCATAAATTGAAACTCATCATAAAATGACTGTCACGGTCCATTTTACTGTGTTACCGGTGACAACACCTGATGCTCCACTCAGACCTCGGACTTGATGTCATGCTATCGTTTCTGAATGGTGGGATATTCAGAGGCTTTTTCAAACGGCCCCACGCCGTGATGTGGCTGCTGCAGCAACACACAAAAACAGCTGCGCGCTCTACTCACCTCCAGCGCCATCAGCGGGACTGCGCTCTCTTTGATTTTATGCCTGTGCCATCCAGTGACGCGTGCACACGCAAAGCCAGCTCCAGCTACAATTTCTGGTAGAAGCTCCTCCCACTGACGCTGACATCAGCAGTACCAGTCTTCTAATGAAAGTGGGTCCGAACTGAAATCCTCAATGGAAAAGGGACACCACAGACACTGGAGGACTCACCTGTCTCCCACCTGTTGTCACACTGAATGCTGCAGACTGACAGTGGGGGGAGGGGTCTCGTACAGGTGTGTGCAATCACACAGGTCAGGCTGATGAAGGTGAAGCTCAGCAGCGTGAAGCCTGTAAATCTTCTGAGGGTGAACGTGAGACAGACATGCTGCTGCTGGTCGTCTGTGTTCTGTCGGTCCACACAGGTGAGACAAGTCTCCCCCCCACCACACACACACACACACTGCTGGTTTGTGTTTGTGAAGCCTGATCAGTCACCTGCTAGTAGGACTGTTTTTGGATTCAGAGTTTACAACTATTACACCTGAGGGTGTCCTCGAGTGTCCTGAAGACACAGCGACTCCAAAACCGTTTTAAATGTTTTTTATGTTTGCTGTGCGTTACAGCTGTTAATGTTTTGTTTGCAGCTGGAGGTTCGACACAGATCCAGAATCAGCGGAACCCCACTGTAAATGGAACTGCGCAGGAAAGCTCGCTGTTCTCCGCACGCTTCGGCTTCACAGGTGATCCACGCGTTAACGAGTCCGAGGTTTTTAGGTTACACGTGGGAACCCGGTGATATGAAAGATGCTCAGTAAAATGAAAAATAAAAATAAAAAGGCCTCATGAAAAGAAAAAAAAAATATATATATAACAAGTTTCTTTTACAAATATTTTTATTTTGTTATCAAATATAGTTATGGGCTTATAATAGTATTAAAATGGAAATATTTTAGTTTTTGAAGAGGAAGAATCATACGCATATGATTTAAATATTTTTTAAAATGCTTTTTTAAAGATAATTTAGAAATGTTACTTTAAAGTATGTAAGTTTGTATTAAAACAGCAACAGTAAAATCCTGTGAAACCCTGCCAGATCTTCACTGTGACAAATAAAAATGTTTCATGTTTTTAAATTGGTGCTGAAAATATTTTAACTCTTTATATGTTGTACCATGCTGCCTGTGCTTTTATTTTGAAGTTTCTCCTTAAACCCATTGGCTTATTTATGTATTTATGGTCATTTTTTTGTAGCATTGGCGGCGGTTGAACAGTTTTTATCTGAAATAATTAGCTGAGCTCTCTTCTGACCTCTGCCCTTAGACCTCGCCGGGGTGCGCTCCTTCATGCTGGAGCAGGAGCTGGAAACCCGAATCATCGGGGGTCAGGAGGCCTGGGCTCACTCGTGGCCCTGGCAGGTTTCCCTGCAGCTCGCCTCCATGCCGGCCTGCGGGGGTGCTATTGTCAGCCCGCTGTGGGTCATCTCTGCTGCCCACTGCTTCATAAGGTCAGAGGTCACGTTTGTTTTGTCGCAGCCTCTGCAGTTGGCTTTTTTTTTTTTTGTAAATAGTTTAGAATAGTTTGAGATGTTCAGAGAGGGTTCCAGTGTTAGACCTGGTCAGATGGTAGCAGTAGTACATGTAATACATTTAGAGCGTTTTTGGCTCAGAACAACCTTCTCTGACACCAGGACAGATCCAGGATCAGGTTTATCACCTCTGTGTTCGACGTAGTAATCTGCAGCACAGGGGTGCCACAGGGCACGGTTCTCTCACCCTTCCTGTTCAGCCTGTATACTTCGGACTTCTGTTATAATTCAGACCATTGCCACCAACAGAAGTTCTCAGATGATACAGCCATCAACGGATGCATATCATACAGGAAGGATCAGGAATAGAGGAGGGTCATCACTGACTTTGTTGGCTGGTGTGAGACAAAGGAGATGGTCATAGACTTCAGGAGGAAGTAAACCCCTACAACACTGGTTAACATCCAAGGAGAAGACACTGAGATTGTGGACTTTTACAAGTACCTGGTTGTTCACCTCAGCAATAAACTGGCCTGGACTACAAATACAGATGTCCTGTATAAGCAGGGCTAGAGTCAACGCCACCTGCTGAGGAGACTGAGGTCCTTCGGAGTCTGCAGGACTCTGTTAAGGACATTCTATGACACTGTGGTAGCATCTGCCTTTTTCTATGCAGTGGCCTGCTGGGGGAGCGGATGCACGGACAGGAGCAGGACTGACAAACTGGTGTGGAGGTCTTATTCTGTGCTGGGATGTCCTCTGGAGCCAGTGGGCGAGAGGAGGATCTTAGTAAAGCTGACATTCATCATGAACAACCAACATCTCCCTCTACATGAGTCTGTGAGTGTGCTGAGCAGCTCCTTTAGTCAGAGACTGAAACACCATCGCTGCAGGAAGGAGCACTTTCGCAGATCATTCATCCCAACAGCAGTTTGACTCTATAACTCCTCAATCACAATGTCATGAGTCACTGGACATTGTGGACATCTACGGTCACACTTCATGCATAATGTACTTTTATATGTATGGACATGTGCAGGTGTATGTGTATGTATACATATGTATATTTAGTGTGTACATGTCTATACTCATAGATATCTATTACTTAGTAATAGATATGGTAGAGTAGTTAAATTTATGTCTTGCATATTTCCACAACCCTCTATCCATAATCACATACTGTGTGTGCTACCGTTATAGTGTATTATTTTACTTATTTTGTATTTATTGTATTTTATTTGTATTTTTTGTATTTTTCTTCTGATATCTGTACCTGAGCTGAGGAAATGCACAAATTTTCCTGCTGTGGGATCAATACAGTCTTATCTTATATCTTATCTTACTGAGTACACGTCAAACTAAGTCAGCTCAGTTTAACTTTATTTATATAGTACAATAGTAACAGTCACTCCGAGGTGTTTTATGTTGTAATGTAAAGACTGTACAATAATACATCAGTACTAAGTATTATGTCATGACTTGTGTTACAGGCATAATAAAGTATCCTTGTGGACAGTTCTTGCTGGAAAACATGACCTGGATAAAGCTGAGGAGCCTCAGGAGCAGGTCAGGCACTGAACTGTAAACTCTGTTTGTCATCAAAAACGTCAGCTGAAGGCTGATCAGTCGAGCAGCATTGCAGACAGCAGTGACTCTGTGTCCAGGGTTTCACTGATGACCCTCTGAAATGTCCGACGGACAGCTTAGAACAAAACTTAAAATGTGGGTCGTACCATCATGTGCTAACACACTGCACAAGGATTTTTGTCACTTTGCAAAAACAGCAGTAATGACCTAAGACATTGACTGCATAGCTTACGATGTTTTAAGGAGAAATAATAATATAATTGCTTTTCACTGTCATTTATTGTTGGGGTGCTGAGGAGCCTCGGTCTGTGGATATCTGGGTGGGATCGGAGTTAGGCTCCAGGCTGTGTTCTCTTGGTTCTTTGGTTCCTCAGAGGTAGCACAGACAATCGTCCTGATGTGAGATGAGAAAATGTTCCCATCTCTCTGCTTAGCTGGTGGGAGTCTCCATGATCTTCATCCATCACAGCTACAACACTGAGTCTAAAGAGAGCGACATTGCTCTGGTGAAGCTGGAGAAACCACTGGAGTTCAACCACTTCGTCAGACCCATCGACATCTGGATGACGCCGCTGCCTCTGCTTATGAAATGCACCATCACTGGCTGGGGCTCCACCCGAGAGAGTGAGGAAATGTTTGATGTACACAGGAAGCTGGGGTTTTTCAGGTGTGATCTGAGCCTTTGTGTTCTTTCTCAATCACCAGATGGCCCTCGAGTCAACAGACTGCAGGAAGTGAATGTGACCATCCTGCCCTCGGATACCTGCAACCAGTACTACCTAGGCAGGATCAGGCCCTCCATGTTTTGTGCTGGGAAGGATGAAGGGGGACTGGATGCCTGTCAGGTACAAGCTGAACATCTGTGCAGCCTGAAAACAAGGAATGTTCAACATGTGGACCAGGAAACCTCAGTCAGCATGCATCTGGAGAGTATTGAGGAACTCGTGTGGTGTCTGTGTTCCTGTTTGTGTGTCAGGGGGACTCTGGAGGTCCTCTGTCCTGCTTCACAGGCACCAGGTATGAGCTGGCAGGTTTGGTGAGTTGGGGGGTGGGTTGTGGTCGAGCCAAAAGACCTGGAGTGTACACCAGAGTGCAGCAGCATGTTCAGTGGATGTCTGACACCATGGGTGAGTTTCAGAGTCTACAACCTTTCTACACCTGCAGCAGGTGGAGTCTGTTCTGAAGGACTTCTTCCATTTCCAGGTGATCAGGCTCAAGTGTCTGAAGATGACCTCATATATGAAGGTAAGCTTTTTTTTTTTTTTTTTTTTTTTTAATCACACCATCTTTAAACTGCAACAGAAGATCCACCAGTCAGTGTATCAACATGTAGTTCATTTTGTCCCTTCCTGCATGTGGGGGTAACAGAGGAGTGCGGTAAGCAGCAGAGCTTCGGCTGTGATCAGACTCCCGGCCTCGCCGAAATCTCGCTGTCCGTGGACGGCGTGTTGTCCGTGGTGAATGTGACTGAGTCCTGCCCCTTCCTCTGGCCCTGGCAGGTCAGCCTACAGTTTAATGGTCGCCACTACTGCAGCGGCGCTCTGATCCACCCCCACTGGGTCATCACCGCCAAACACTGCGGCGTCAGGTAGTCCTGCTACCATTAATACTGGCTCCAGTACTGCAGTGTAATCTGTCACGTGTCAGCTCTGCTAATGTTCCTACTGACCACCTCCTGCAGGGCTAAAGAGGATGTGGCAGTTTTGGGGCTTCATGACATCAAGTTCCTGCCAGTTCAAACCATCCTGGTGGACAAAGTCTTTAACCCGCCGCAGAAAACGGGCTTCCCCCCAAAGTCTAACCTGGCACTGCTTCACCTGAGCGTTGCTGCCAGACTTGGTGAGCCTGAACCTTCAGGAGATTTGACTCTGAGAAGTCTTCACTGTGTCTGAGAAGTCTTCACTGTGCCCTGACTCTGTCTACAGGTTCTGAAGTGTCTCCAGTTTGTGTCCCTGATGAGGATGACGACCTGGATGACACCTGGTCTTGTATCACAGCTGGCTGGGGAGCAACTAAAGCGAAAGGTAACATCCTCATTCCTCCTGCATAGTGTACAGAGTCATGTGACAGGACTTCAGACCTCTGTATCCTGATCGTACTTTACACTGACCCTTCTTAATTTGGTAGAGGGTGTTGATCCAGACCGGCTGCATCACGCTGGGCTCACACTCGTCAACGCAACCTCCTGCAGGCAGAAATGGGGAGGCTTCGTCACTGACTCTCACATCTGTTCACATCCTGCAGGCTCCACATCCTGTATGGTAACTAAACCCGACATCGGTTTGGTGTTCCTTTCAAAGCACAGCTGTCAGGCACAACTTCATCTACTGCACACAGCAGTGGATACCATTAATGTTCAGTGTTGGTGGGAGCTGTTTTGACCACCTGTAAAGCTATTAATACAGGATGGATGGATGGATATCCATCCATGTAATTTATCAGTGAAACATCCTCTTCCCTTAAAGATGCATCACTGAACACAAGCTTTGTGAAGAAAGAGAAATGGCATCACTGAGGTGCTTTAGGTGATTTCAGGTTGTGGATTTTCCATTTTAAACATTTATCAGGGACGATAAACAATTTTTTAAAATCCTATAGCTATTTTGATGATCTGGACACTCCTCATTGTTAGGGACGGTGATCGACTCTAAACCACACGATCTCATGTCCAGTCTGTGGTGCCTCTCTGTAATCATAAGCTGTTCTTTAACTCTTTACAAAAGTTGCTTGGGTTTTACCTTAATCAGTGTTTCTTCCAGAAGGAAATGTTCCGAGTCTGAGGTTCATGAGCCTGTAGCTCCAGCTGGGTCCATAAGTACTTGAACAATAGCATAAATATAAGAACAATTTCTCAAATTTATAAAAATCCCCGTTGACTACTTGCTGCGTTTCCTCCTCGTGATGCTGTGCAGGTCTTTACTTCAGCACTTTCAGATGCTTTCTGGCTCTCTGCCTTCAGTTTGGTATTTAATGCCCAACTGAGGGTCTAGTTTGCTGCTTCATTATCAATAAATGTTCATCATTCATATTTTGTGTCTTGGCCGTGAAGGTTAGGCCTGCTGAGTATAAAAATGTCTGTACTTCATAAACAGTTACTGTAATATTTTGTTAAACCTCTTGATTTAGAGCTAAAAGTCTTCACTTCAATGTTGATTAACAAAAACATTGTCCAAATATTTATGGATCCAACTAGGCTGACGTGGAAGACCTTCAGCCCTCATCTGGTTATTGGTTGATGTGTGTGTGTTTGTGATGATAACCATCAGGAGAAACTGACTCTTTGTCTCTGCAGGGAGACGCTGGAGCACCACTCTTCTGTCAGAAATATGGCACCTACTTCCTATTTGGTGTTGTCACATGGGGCAGCTGGCACTGCGACTCAGAGAAGCCAGCCATCTTCACCAGAGTGTCAGATTATCAGTCGTGGATCAGAAAGATGATTTTCAAATTCTGACTGAAAATAAACTCTTTAATCAAGCTGACTTTTACTCTTCATCACACATTCAGTCCAGATGTTCCAGTTTTACATCTGGTTGGTTGGTCAGCCATGGTTCCAAGTTTTAAATTAGATTTTTGTTTTTATTATAAATCTCTTCAATCTGTCAGTATCGGTCTGTGGAAGCAGATCATTGATCCTTGCTATAAAAAGGATCAGAAACGTTTTCTTTGACACGTCTTTGTTTTTCTTAAAAACAGTCGCGTCTTTGAGTCTGAATCTGGATTTGATTTTTTTTTTTTAATGCTGATGCGTTGGACTCTGGAGCAGCTTCATAAACCGGTTACAGATGCTGCATCTGCATCATCCTCTTTTCATGCCAACCACAGGCACAGCAGGAAATGCCTTAAATAACACCCAAAGCAAAAGCTGCAACTTTGTAGAAAAGACTTGGCTCAAACTCACCAATAAGTCCATATTAAGTGTTTTAGGGTAATTATAGTAAATGCATGTCTATAAATCCATTATTTCCTGCTGCTTCTCCGGGTCCTTCCATAGTCCAAGCAGACTCCCAGACCTCTTTGTGCCAGCCGCCTCCTCCAGCTCTTCTGATGTGAGACTTATTGTAAAATCACCCCATTGACAGGCAAGATAACTACTGAGGTAAAGTAGAGATGAAAAGGGGAAGAAACAGAGGTAGAACAAACTCTGACTTTGAGACGGGCAACTTTGAGTCTTCACTTCATCTGAAGCTATAACTTTATATCATATTTGCTTGTTTTTTTGTTTTTTTTTTTTTAACTGTGTAATTCAAGCTTTTTTCAGAGCTTCTTTTATATGTGTGTAACCAACAACATGAATCAACAGACCAACTTCTGACAGGTTATAATGGTCAAATTAATCAGTTACATCTAAACGTAAAAATATCACATCCACCTCTGAGGATTTAAAGTGAAGATTACCTGCAGTTCTCCATCACTCCACAGGGTGAAGCTGCAACACACTGATAATCATAGAATTTACACTTGATCATAGAAGCAGAGTGTGCTGTTTATGTGACTGTAAAGCCAACTTAGCTTTATTTATAGAGCAACAAATCACAACAAGGGGCTTTATAATGTAAAGACAACAGCTATTCCAGTCCAGAGGGATGCAATAAAATATGCATTTACAAATTAATTTTTAATTGTATTTATTTAATACAGTAATTTATTATTTAACAATTTAGTTTAAAATTAAAACACTTAAAATGAATGATTAATCCATTAATAAATACTTCAAATCCATGTTGGATTTCAGAAAATATTATTAAACTCTCAATAAAAATCTCATTTCAAAAAACAATTTTTAAATCCCAAATTAGCAAACAGATTTTTTTTTAAATTCAATTTAAAAAGAGAAATAAAGATTTATTTAACATGGCAGTTCCACTCATTTTCAAATCCATTTCCCTTTCCTGTTAGCTCACAGACTAGCTATTATATTAAATGGATGGAAATGAAGTTTAGTTATTAATAAAATATATGTAATGAAAACCAAAGCTGAAGTTGATTCAGTTGAGTCTGAAACATGTGACGCTAGAGACCCCAGCAACCATAGTCAATCCAGGGGCCCCAGCAGGGAGCTGTGAGAAATTTCAAACTGCTGACTAAGGGTAAACGTAAATTCAGTAAAAAAAAATAGTTCACGTCAGCAGTAATGATTATGTTGTGTCACTGAAATCAATATTTCTAGAAATTTGGCCAAATTTATTAAAACCTCCCAAACGTGACTATCTAGAGTTGCCCCTTAGAGCCTACGTCTGCTCCCAGACCAACTAAAAGAAAACTAGAAACCAGCAAAAATATCATAACTGTATTTCCTTTTTTTATGTTTATATTCTCATGTTTTTATTGCACATCTAGTTCTTTTTGTGGTTATAGTTTTGTTCATATTCAATTCCTTTAGTTTCTGTTTATTGTGCCTCCCGTGTATTTCTGTGTCTTCATCTTCAGTCTCCATTATATTACTTACTGTTTTATTTTGGTAGGCTCCTTGTGTCTTGCATTTAGTTTTATTTCCTTTGTCTCTCTAATGATCCTCAATGATTTATAGCCTCAGACTTCGTTGCATCGTCCTCTTGTTTTTTTTTACCTGTGTTTGCCATCATGTACAGAATTATGTTGTCATGGACTTATTGGACTTCACCCTCAACCAGTTACTGTGACAGTTTCTCAGACTTTATCTGATTTAGTGCTCAGCTCAGATAAAATAATTATTGTGGGTGATTTTAACATCCATGTAGATTCTAAAAATGACAACCTCAGCATTACGCCTAATATAATATTAAACTAAAACAAGGCAAAATGTGAAAGAGCCCACCCACCACTTTAATCACACTCCAGTTCTGACATGTGGCATAAAAACGGAACATTTAAGTGTTTCCTGAAAACCTTCTATAATATTTAAATTTACAGTTATGGATTACACAGGAGTAGAGATAGATTCTCCTATACTGGCTTCTCTTCATTGGCTCCCTGTTACATCCACAATTTCAAATCCTTCTCCTCACAAGGTCTTGAATAATCGGGCCCCATCTTATCTTAATGACCTGATAGTACCGTAGCACCCAATTAGAGCACTTTGCTCTCAGTCTGCAGGTTTAATTGTAGTTCTTAGAGTATTTAAAAGTAGAATTGGAGGCAGAGCCTTCAACTTTCAGACCCCTCTTCTGTGGAAATAGCTTCCAGTTTGGATTTGGGAGACAGACACTATCTCTACTTTTAAGATTAGGCTTCAAACTTTCGTTTTTGCTAAAGCATATAGTTAGGGCTGGATCAGGTGACCCTCAATCCTCCCTTAGTTATGGTGCAATAGGTGTAAGCTGCCGGGGGATTCCCATGATGCAGTGTTTCTTCTTCACTCACTTCTCTGCATTTAATCATTAGTTATTGTTCATCTCTGGCTCTCTTCCACAGCTTGTCTTTGTCCTGTCTTCTTTCTCTTACCGGTGTCTCAGATGGCCGCCCCTCGCTGAGCCTGGATCTGCTGGACGTTTCTTCCTGTTAAATGGGAGTTGTCGCCGAAGTGCTTGCTCATGGGGGTTATGTGATTGTTGGGGTTCCTCTGTATTATATCAGTAATAAATACAACTGAAAAGTTCCTGTATTTACTTTTCATGTAAATCTCACAGTATGTCGCATGAAACTGACCATAGATCACTTTTATATAAATGTAATTGTTTTTCACTACATAAGTACACTATGATCAGCTCTCTGTTTATTGAGGTCATTTTTTTATTCACACAGATTAGTTTTGTAGCACTCACGTTTGTATGTTTTGAAAGCACAGCCTTCTGAATGTGTTTAATATTGTATTGTGTCGTTCTCAGATTTGTGACTGAGAAGCAGACTGTGATGGGTATGTGTCGGTTATTATCTGACACGTACCCATCTGAGTGGGTGAGTGAAAATATCAGTTTGTGCTGAAGAGCAGGTGGCAGCAGATACACCTGTCAAGCAAATGTAGGAGTGAAGTAAAAAGTACATTTCTTTGTGGTAAAAGAAGTTTGGTGCAGAAAAATTAACAGAAACCACCAAGCAGACACTGTGGTCACACCCACATGGGCCCCACAGTGTCCAGCTCACTTAAACTGGTATGTTTCTGTTATTTGAAAACTCTTCTGGTGTAGGTGCCATAGTCATGTGACTTATGAAATGCCCCTTGTAGATTAGTCAGATGGTGCCAACACCGCCCCTTTCACGTGCACATGCAGGGAAACTGGATTATAACCAGCTGCTCCTAGTCTGCCCGCTGTGTGTACGACCAACCGGGTAAAACATTACATTTCACATTAAGTGTGTATCGAGCTGTGGCCTGCAGGGGGCAACGGTCCGTCAGTGACCTCTGAATCCTGCAGTGTTCTGTTCAGTCCCACTATGAGTTCCTTCCTGGCTGTGTCAGTGAAGCCGGTTCACACCTGGTTGTTTTACCTGAACAGCAAACCCAGCCTAGTGTTTCTGGGACAATCACAGAAAAACTCAAGGAAATTAATCCATTCATCACAGATTCTCATATTTTACATTTCTGCCTATTGCACTTGTGTGTGTTTGTGCGTGTAGGTGACATCACTACATCAAAGTATCCACATTCAGTGTATTTAGTCATGAGGACGACTCTCTGACAGGCAGATGGAGGCCATGAAACGACAGCATTCCCATTCAGCTCGGCTTTATTTGCAGTTTTTCATTTATATCTGTTAATTTAAACATATCTGCAGTAAAATATTTTTTATACAGGAATCATTTCATAAATGAGAGACTGCAGAGAAAATGAAAAGCATTGTTGTGTTGTTTCCAACTCTGCTAGGCGAACTTTAAGTTTTGGGCGAAGCAGTCCTTCAGTTCACAGAGAGAAGCCTGAAACGGGACTCGTCTGCACCGGCAGTGTCGGAGACCCAGCTGGCCACAGAGGTCCCAGTCCACCGAGGGGTAAAGACATCAGCCAAGGTTCCACTTCCCTCTCAGCTGATCTGCAGCAGGTCGTAACTTCCTGCGTTCTCCACCTCGTGTTTGTCGTCCACCTGCAAACACAGTGTAATCACCTGACTGCTCATTAAAGCGAATAAAATCCTCCTCTCAGTCGTCAGAGTGAGAGCCTGAAAGGTTTGAATGAAACAGAGCGTGCTGTAAACCGAGAGCAGACTGCAGTCTGGTCGTTGGTCACAGCTTTCATTCTGAGCTGCACAAACGTCCGCCGATGACTCACCGTGACCGCCGACGCACTGGACTCGCCAGCCGCTGGCGCCGCTTCATACACCGGGTTACAGATGTTGCGGCTGCTGTTTGTGGGCGGAGCTTCTTCCTCCCCGTCATCCTCCTGTCAGAGCAACCACAGGAGTAACTCGAGTTACACGAGTGAAGATCGATAGTGAAGCGGCGTCACATAAAAATGTCATGATGAGGTGCGTCACACTGACAGCACTCCCCCTGGAACCTTAGCCTCAGTGCAAAGTTCCAGTCTGACCTTGAAGTAGTGGAACTGGAAGGGTTTGGTGCTGTTACGGTAGAAGCGGTATCCCACAAAGATGGCTCCGCCCACCAACGCGATCAGCAGCACCACGCCGATGCCCATCCCAGCTTTGTGCGCCACATGCATCTGCAGAGCCAATCAGAGAATTCAGGGGGTCAGATAAGGAGTGTGCATTCTGATTATGGAGGCAGGTCGGACTCACCTGTGGGTGAGGGGCCGGGGCCTTTAGGGGTCCCTGAATGACGTGGATGATCCCGTTGGCAGCCATAATGTCAGAGTCGCTGACGAAGTGGTCGTTGATGTAACGAAACGACTGAGAGAACGAAACCAGATTAGAACTTCATACAAACAACAGAAACAACACACAAACACACACTCAGAGACACACACACACTCAGACACATACGCACAGAGAGAGGACAGTTCTGTTTGCTCTCTCAGACACCTAAATGAGTTGGAAAGGCAGCGCTTTAGCAAAGGTAGCCCATAAACATGAGGGGGACACTCTGAGCACGTTTAGGTCAGATCACTGTGCTGCAGAAGACTTTTGGTCTCCTCTAATTCAGATTGACGCAGTGAGCAGGAGGAGAGAGGCGTGTTAGTGTAGCGGTGCATGACAGTTGCATGAGCTTGTTTCTGACCAGAGCCGACGGGTCAAGCTGGTCGGCGACTCCGAGGACGGTCAGACTGCCGACTCGAGTTCTGATCCGGCTGCCGTTCTTCAGCTGGCTCAGAGGGAAAGCCTGACCCTCCGACAGGTGGAACTCGATGTCACGCAGAGACAGAGTCTGGAGGAACGCACAGGTGAGCACACCGATGTAACTGTATGTGTGACAAAATTAAAGGGCCCTGGTGAATGGCTCACCTGGTTGCCGGGCAGGCCGCTGTTGTCAGGTACGAACAGAGTGGACTGGACAGTCAGGTTACTGAGACGCTGCACGAGCTGCTTCCCCGACTCGGAAGCCTGGGAGCAGTTCAGGATTTGCTGCAGAAGGAGGGATAGGATTTTACACGTGCAGGCAATGATCAGTGGCATCTGAGCGATCTGACGTCACTCACGGTGAGGAAGTTTGAGAAGCTCGGCGTGGATCTCAGGACCTGCAGCAGATTTCCAGTACAGCTGAAACCGTCCCCAGTGTAACCTCGTTTGCACTCGCACTTCACCTCTGAGACAAAGACACACGATCATCTGCACGTAACCATGGCACTGAGCACGCTTCAACTAACAAACCTAGTCTGTGCAGACTTCCAGCTACTGTGAAGGAACAAATGTGCCTTTTCCCTCACAGCCAAATTTTACTAAGTATTTACAAAAGTGCACCTCACCTGCTCATATCTTAATAAACACACTGTCTGCATTATAGAGATCTGACAAACAGATTTACTTTCACTCGTGTTCACATGAAGCCAGACGTGTCATCATCTTCCTCCCTCACCTTGCATCCTGTAACAGAAGGTGTCCCAGGTCTCGCTCAGGTTTTTGCGGGTGCCGTAGTCCACGATGCCCACGTGTCCGAAGCCACACTTTGGGTTGGAGTAGGTGGTGGGGTACGCCACCCGGGCCTGGTCCAACCAGCCAGCAGCACACATGTTCAGCCCTCCCTGCAGAGCCACACACAGCCGACATGTTTCAGCAGGAGTGCCAGGGGCTGACGTCAATTGTCCGGGAGCTACTGTGATGTGTTCACTGACCTGCTGAGCGTAGGCCAGTTGAGTGTACGTGGCCAGGCGGCCTCCCTCTGCAGCGCAGGCCTGCTCAGCCGCCGTGTAGTTCAGTTTGTACTGACCTTTCTTGGAACGATAGTGGAACACACCGAGCATCGAATCTGCACAACACATAAATATCAGAATGTACGAAAAATAGTGAGGGAGAAGTTCAGCATGTCAAGGTTATCAGTGAAGGGAACACTCAGCTCCACCTACAGGGAAGAAAAAGGAACACAGATTAATGAATTCATACATGTCTTCTTTTTCCATGAAGGTACAAAAAGTTATGATTCAAGTATAATTAGAGATATTCTGAGAGTTATTCAAATGAATCATCAATGAATGAAACAACAGTAAATTTCTTAAACACTCCATGTATGTTTTAGTAAATACCCGCTACTCTGTGCAGCAACACCCCCTGGTGTGTAGCTGCTGCTGACACAAATGAGGCTCAGAGAAATTTGAATTGAAAGATTTGACGATCAGCAGGAAAATATTAATCTTTGTAAACACATCACAACAGACACAAACTTTCTGCTCCACTTCAAAAAAAGTCAGGGTTCGAGCTCCGAGGGTTAAATCGGCTGCTGCAAGCAAACGTCACGACCTCGCTCACAATAACAATATGCATTCACCCTGCAAGAAACACTCCTGCTCAATACTTCATCGTCCAATGAGCTTCCACTTGAATGACGTTCACGTGTACCTTCAAAGTGGAGGTCGGTGCATTTGGCGTCGCGATGACACTGGCCGTTGTTTTGCAGACAGCGGCTGATAGGCAGCTGTTTGACCTCACAGGTCACTCCGTCTCCGATGTAGTTGTTCTTACACATGCACTTCCTCCTCCCCTGTGCACACGCATGCACACACACACACACACACACACACACACACAGAGTTTACAGGTAAGGAGGACCTGATGGTGTAACCTTAGAAAACAAGTCCCATGTCGTCCTTACCGGAGCTGTCATGGTGCATACAGCGTGTTCATGGCAGCCTCCATTGTCTCCTAATGCACAGGGGTCGATGGGCTGACAGGTGAACCCGTCTCCAGTGTGACCTTTGGGACAGGTGCAACTCACCTTACCTCCATTCTGTGAGCACTTGGCCCCCTTAGCACAGCCTCCATTCCAGATCTGACAGATGTCCACCACTGCAGGGAAAGATGTACACACTCAGCTACCGTCATTTAACCTCCAAGGACCTGGCATCCACATATGGGGACATCACATTTTGGGTTGTCTAGATCACAAAACTAAATTTTGCTCTTTCAAATGGCTTTTAAATGACCCATATTGCTCAAAGGAGCACAATTGTTGTTTCTCATTTTCTTTTTGTACTCTGGAAAAATTCTGCTATGTTCAGACATCAATTAAAGAGTTTTGCACATCATTACTCAACTGTGACTTTATAGTGTTCTATTGAACACTATAAATATAGCACAGAGAAATTAAAAATGCATGCCATGAAAGAGTTCGGGTTAAATGAGATTGAAAGAGGTTAAAAGAGAGATGGCACCTCATGCTGGTCCACTGTTACCTGTGCAAGTGAATCCGTCACCCTCATGAAAAGGCCGGCACTCACAGGTGTTGTTTGCCTTACAAACGGCTTTTGGAGAGCAGGCTGGAGAACACTGAAAGATCTCAGCTGGAGGAGACACAGAAACATGAGTGTGATTAAAGTGCACAAACATCTACTTTTCATACCTGAGTATTTTTATTCTCAGGTTTGGTCTGAACTGTGCTGAGAGCTGGCGAGTGTCTTTAGGACTGATCGGTTTTATCTAATTCAGTCTAAGCCAACGAAGGAAATGAACTCACTCTGCTGAACGTCACAGCGGTCTCCGGTCCATCCGGCCTCACAGAAACACAAACCCGTACCTTTCCACCCGTCGTCACATGACCCATGCTCTGAGCAGTTACAGGCTGAAAAACAAGCAAGTCAGGATAGTAAGAGTGTTACAATCTGACGCCGCAGAGAAAACCCCGTCTATTACTCACCTTTACAGGTGGGTCCATAGAATCCATCACTGCACAGCTCACAGGACGTGCCTCTGAAACTTGTGTCGCAGGTACAGGTACCGTTACCAAGGTGACCGTCATCACATTTCCCACGGTTATTGCAGGGAGATCTGAACCCCCCAGGACACCCTGCACAGAGAGCAGAGAAGGCAGTCCATCAGTAGCTGAATCAATCAAATCAATCAGTGCTCATTTATATGATGTCACTGAGATCATTTGCATTTTGAAATGCTCACTGAAGCACTGGTGACTAGGGATGCACCGATACCGGTATCTGGTATCGGCCTCGATACCACATTTTCTAAAGTACCAGTACTCGTTAAAAGTCCCCCGATACCGGAGACCGATACCATGGTCTGAGACTTGTCTATGTTTGAGCGGCATGTAAGGGGTTAATCACAGGCGCCGAGTGCCCGCCCCCAGGCCTCGGCTGCAGCTCGGAGCTGGGAGAAGGCGAGGCGAGACAAGTCAGCCGTGTGGAACTATTTCAAAGTGAACGAAGACGCGAAAACAAAGGCGGACTGCAAATTGTGCTCAGCGAAATTGTCCAGAGGAGGCTCAAAAGGTAGCGCATTTAACACAAGTAATTTAATCAAGCACCTAAAATCCCAACACGACAACGAGTACAAAGAGTTTACCCACGCTTATTTACCCACGCTTATTAGCACAGAGAAGCAAAGCTGATGCTATAGCAGTGGGACGGAAAATAGTTGGGCATTTTAAACATTCCGCCTTAACCTACTCCCGCCTCGAGGACATTCAGGGACAGCTCAACCAGCCAATAAAGAGACTGCAGCAGGACGTACAGACGCACTGGAACAGCACGTATTACATGCTCCAGTCCCTCATTGAGCAAAAGCGAGTGCTGGGGGTGTATGTGTCCGAGCACGAACTCCCTGACTATCTCACCGCTCACCAATGGGCTCTTATGGAGAAGACTGTTGCCATCCTCGCCCCCTTTGAGGAACTAACTAAAAAAGTGAGCAGCTACGACGCACTAGCCTCTGATGTCACCCCAGCTGTGACTGTGCTAGTGAGACTTCTAAACAGAGAAGCAGATGAGGACCACGGCGTCAAGACAATGAAAGCAACCTTACTGGCAGCTGTCAAGAAGCGCTTCAGTGACGTCGAGACCAACCCACCGTACTTCATCTCCACCATACTTGACCCAAGGTAAAGTCTGTGTGCTATAGGTATTCAATGAGTATAGCTACAGTACTAAATGTAAGATTATTTTACATCTGAAATATTATATATTTGTAACTAAAATACACAAATACAAATGTATGCAATATATATAATATGAAATACATTTCCCTTATTATTACCAGAAAGTCAAATGGCTGGCATTTGTCACAGTGGTTTAGGGGAAACTAAAATCAGTCCTATTTTTCCACATATTAATACATTTATGAATTTTGTGCAGGTATAAAGATCGCTTCTTCTCCAACAACACTGCTCCAGAGGCCAAGCTGCACCTGAAGCAGGAGCTGCAGATGATGTCCAGAGCTGAGGCAGAGTCTTGCAGAAGCTGCAGAACCTCCTGCTAAACTGTTCCTCAAGGCCCAGGCCAGCACTAGCAGCAGTCTGGACACTGTATTTGACGAAATCGCTAAGGAGCAGCCCCAGGCAGCACAGCCGCTGGCAGCAGGTGCTGCCATTGAGCTCGACACATACCTCGGAGAGGCCCCAAGCCCTCATGAAGACAGTCCTCTGAAGTACTGGGGTGTCAACAGAATCAGGTTCCCCACTTTGGCTAAAATAGCCCGTAAATACCTCTCAGCCCCATGTAGCAGTGTGGAAAGTGAAAGGCTTTTTAGCTCAGTGTCACACATTATAGATGAAAACAGAAACAGTCTGACTGCTGATAATGCAGAAAAGCTACTTTTCTTAAAAAAAACCCTGCCACTCACTTTTTCTCTCCATTAAGTGAGTCATCTTAGATTTGATGTTAATACCTACCTCAGTTGCACTGACTGCCACAGTTCTATGTTGGTGGATGTTGTTAGTTTATTCAAATATTGTGCACTAAATAGCAAAGATGTTTATTAATGCCCCTTGTGTTGTCCAAAGCGGCAGAGTTTACAATAAACTGAAAAAAATACTTGAGTTGCACTGTCACTGTTTAAATTTTTTTTTTCATAATTATTTATTCTGTAATATGTTGCATACAACATGCTTTTCATTTTAAATAAATGTTCTTAATTCCATTTTGTTAAATTATAGGACTAAAGCTGTTACCTGTAAATTTAAATCATGTTTTTATTAAGTACTCGGTATCGGCGAGTACTGAAATGCAAGTACTTGTACTCGTTTCCAAAAAAGTGGTATCGGTGCATCCCTACTGGTGACCTATCCAGGTGTACCCTACCTCTCACTGGGACAGACCCTCAAATCGTTATCAGTGATAACCTCAGCACCAACCCTAACTCTAACCGCAGCCAATCAGGATATTTATTCTTTGCTTTTAATTAACGATATAAAAAGCTGAATATTCTGTCACACAACAAAAACTGTTCAATTTCCCCTAAAAAAGTTTCACAAATTTAAGAAAGACTGAAGAAATGGTTTTAATATGAGGATGACGTTGTTATCTCACCCAGACAGTCTCGTCCGTAGTAACCACGACAACACTTTGGCTCCCACATGTTAAAGGTGCAGATGGGGCGACAGCCGGTGTTCTTAGCAAAGGAAAAGGTGGGCAGATCACACTTCTGAACCTCCTGAACACAAAAAATAGAGACGTTTCCTTCGAGGCTCAGCCTGACAGAGGCAGTGAGTTTGTTAAAGATGGGACTCAGACCTTACGAATGCCTCCCGCAGGACAGCGAGTGGCAGAAAAGCTGCATCCTCCACAGCTTGTCTACCACAGAAGAAGAAAAGAAAAGATCAAATGAACCATCAGCTCACCTGCAAAAATATTTTTATTTGTGCTGCTGTGGGAAATGTTTGACTGATTTTAGGACCATCTAGCTTTTTTTAAACCCACACTAGTGTGGAGTTGTGTCACACTAAATAATTTTTCAGACTGTTTCACCTCTACAGGAAAAATACCCAGAAACTAAAACATGAACACAGCAGGCCTCTAAGACTGTAGGTTAGGCCAGGCTCTCACCGTTACTTTCACTGTGTGAGTACACTCAAGCCTACGAGTTACAAACAACCCGTGCTCCAACACCATCAGCATTAACAGTTTACACAGTCAGAATCAGTATGTCTGGTTGTTCCAGGTAGCATTCAGATGCATCTCAGACAGTAAAGTGAGGATTCACCGGAAGGTCAAAGGTTCTTTGTTCATCACAGCGTCCTCCGAGGCTGGGAGGAGTTAGCAAGCAGTCGATCCCGTAGGCAATGCCCGCTTTAAAGATGAGGTGTCTCTGAACAATCCGACACTTCCTGTTGTTGATGAAGATTTCTCCCTGTTCAAAGGACAGTTGGTTATTTGGAGTCCATGTTTGTCTTTGCTGTAGATTTCTCTTACTGTAGTACTCACAATGTTGTCTGTCCCACCACAGGAGAAGGAGAGCGGCGAACCCTGCAAACTCCGAGCCGAGTCCAGGAAGATCAGTCCTTCAGCGTAAACCTGAGATTAAAGGCATTTTAAACTAAACCTGAGAAACCACCTGACCTGCTTCAGCGTTTTTACCTCCACAGCACCATGTTTGTTCTGCGATAACCTGCCTGAGGCACCCTCACATTTTATCCCAGTTATCAAATCTTTCAGAGCTGTTCTTCCAGCTGCCATGCTGTAAAGTGTCTAACGCTTCTCTAAAAGTACCCTCTAAAGAAGTTTTACCTTCTGGCTGTGCAGGATGTGGTATTTCAGGTACTCCATCAGCTGGGGTCGATTGTGTTGGTGGAACAGGAAGTCCTTCTGTTCCTGCGGCAGAGATGCCATGACACCGTCTGACGGCAGGAAGATTGTCACCGGCTGGTACATGATATCATTCACCAGGTCCATTACACCTGTGTCCTGAAAAACATGAGATTTCATGCGAATAAAACTGGCTAACAGGACACCAGCCCTTCTGCTAGTTCACTCCACAGTCCACTCCATCCATCTATGTGTGAGTATACTGGTGGCTTCCGGTCGAGTGAACGCTGGCGCGCTTGGCTGCCGCTGCTCACCGGTTATTATTATTACTATTACTATTATAATTTTTTTTCAGTTGCTGACGACAATTTGAATCTAAGGCGCAACCCTGTTTTGACTTGTTTTCGCAATATTTGCGGGCTTGCGCTGCAGCTGTCAGCTGGTTGTTTGGTCCCTCCGTTTGTGTTCAGTGCTCGGCCCTGATTAAGATGCGGATCCACAGGGTGTTGGTGTGGCTCGTGCTCACCTGGGATTTTTTATCCATCATTCATCACCCGGCGACAGCTCTTCTCCAGTACTCTGCTACGGATCTTTTGCGGCTCTGTTTTTGCCTGGCTGTCTCTCCACCTGTGGCTCTATACTTCTACCCGGACATCGCCTTCCAGCCCGCCGCAGGTATAACCACCGAGGGCTTCGGCGGAAGTTCAACATCAGTGACACTAACTCAATATTTTCCATCTGGTCAAAAACTCGTCGTCCTCCCTGCAAGACTGACCGGGCTGTTGACCACAGTGTGCTGGCCCACCTGGCTAAATCAACTAAGCCTACCGTCAGGCATGGTAACTCCAGCATCAAGTTTGGTCTATTAAACATCCGCTCTCTCACTGGTAAGGGACATCTCGTACATGATCTCCTCTGTGATCATAAGTTGGACTTTCTTTGTTTGACTGAAACATGGCAACAGCCCAATGACTTTGTTTCTCTCAATGACTCCACTCCATCTGAGTTTGTTTACACCTGTCAACCTCGCATCTCGGGGAGGGGTGGAGGTCTCGCAATAATTCACCGGAAGCGCTGGAAAGTACTCCCTGTCTCTGCCCCTCCCTCCCATTCATTTGAATACATTGCACTACAGCTCCCTGGATCTACCCCCACCATCATATGTACTGTTTATCGGCCACCTAAGCCAAACAAGGAGCATTGCTGGTGACTTCAATATTCATATGGACAATGATAAAATCCCTCTTTCCAGAGATTTTACCTCCTGCCTGGAAAGTTTTGGGCTTCTACAGTACATAAAATTTCCTACCCACTCTAAAGGTCATATCCTGGATTTGGTCTGTTGTTCTGGCATTACCCCCACCCATTGTAAAGCCACATTGTTTCCCCAGTCTGATCATATGTTTATTTCTTTTGATGCAAACATAACCGCTTCCAAAACCTGTATCTCTCGTAATATCACTTTTAGGAAAATTAGTAATATTAACCCAGCTGTTTTTTCATCTGCCGTCCATGACCTTCCATCTATCCACTGCTCCTCAACCCCTCTTGAACTCGTTTGTCATTATAATGTCAACCTTCATAACCTTCTTAACATATTTGCTCCCCTTAAACATCGAACTGTCTCATTTTCCCGTTCAGCTCCATGGTTTACCTCCGACCTGCGTCACCTTAAAGCTAAAGGATGCCAACTCGAACGTCTATTCAAGAAAACCAGACTTACTGTACATAAAGAAATGCACAATGATCATATTTTGATCTATAAGGACTGCATTGCCTCAGCCAAATCTGCTTACTACTCTGGTTTAATTAGTTCTAATGAAGGTAACTCCGGGTCCCTCTATTCATTGTTCAGTAAAATTACAAAACCTCCAGACACATTCCCCTCCCACATGTATTCTGTTGATTTTTGCAACTCTCTTATCTCTTTTTTCACTTGTAAAATCTCAGACATTCACGTCAACTTAACTCTTTAGGAGCTCCTGACTCTGAAGTAGACTTCCTGGTTCCCCCACTGTCTTCCTGTCAGTTATTTTCAAGCTTTACTCTTCCCTCCATAACTGATGTATCTAATCTCATTAAAAAATCTAAGTCATCCACCTGTCAACTTGACCCTCTCCCTACTGTGTTAGTTAAAGCCTGTCTTCCCTCGTTAGCACCTCTCATAACCAATATTATTCATTCCTCCCTGAACACTGGAATTGTTCCTGAAGCACTGAAAAAGGCTTCTGTTATCCCAATTCTCAAAAAGCCTGGTGCAGACCCCAATAACTTTGATAATCTTCACCCTATATCAAATCTCCCCTTTATTTCAAAAATTCTTGAAAAAGTTGTCGCCGCCCAGCTTCATTTACATCTCAATGACCATAATCTCTATGAACAATTTCAATCGGATTTCTGCCCCAATCCTAGCACAGAAACTGCTCTGTTAAGAATTACCAATGACCTTCTGATGGCAGCTGATTCTGGTCTCCTATCCATCCTCATCCTTCTTGATCTTAGTGCGGCGTTTGATACCATTTCTCACAATATTCTCCTGAACCGGTTAGCTTCCATTGGTATTAGTCATACCCCCCTTGCCTGGTTTACCTCCTATCTCTCAGACCGCACTCAGTTTATCCAATTTAAATCCCATTCTTCAACTCTCTATCCTGTTTCTGCTGGTGTGTCCCAGGGTTCAGTATTAGGGCCTCTTTTATTCATTATTTATATGCTCCCTCTTGGTTATATATTCCGAAAATATAATATAAATTTTCACTGTTATGCTGATGACACCCAGCTCTACCTTTCTTCTAAACCCAATTCATCTCTCCCACCTACCTCTCTCTCAGACAGTCTTATTGAGATTAGATCCTGGTTCTCCTCCAATTTTCTCAAACTAAACAGTAATAAAACTGAAGTTTTACTTGTTGGTACACCATCTATCTTAACCAAATCCCACAGCTTTTCCATTAACATTGAAAATTCTCCTACCCTTCCCTCCCCTCAGGTGAAGAGTTTGGGTGTCATACTTGATGATACTCTTTCATTCCGGTCTCACATTAATTACATAAGCCGGTCTGCTTACTTCCATTTACGTAATATTAACCGACTCTGTCCCTTCCTTACTCCCCATGCTGCTGCCATCCTTGTCCATAGTCTTATTACATCCCGTATTGATTACTGTAATTCCCTCCTATTTGGTCTCCCTAAAAGGTCCCTTCATAAACTCCAGCTCCTTCAAAATTCTGCAGCTCGGGTCATAACTTGCACTCCGTTAAGAGCTCATATTACCCCAGTTCTTCAGCAGCTTCACTGGTTGCCCATAGAAGCCAGGATAAATTTTTAAATCTTACTCCTTACATACAAGTGTATCCATAAATCTGCTCCTTCATATTTGTGTGACCTGCTCCATATCACCACTGTTTCCCGCCTTCTCAGATCATCATCTGCTATTCATCTTACTGTTCCGTCCTCACACCTTATTACTATGGGGAACAGAGCTTTCAGTCGCTCTGCTCCTCGGCTCTGGAACTCTCTTCCTCCTGCACTAAGAAATATTGACTCCCTCTCCGTATTTAAGACACAGCTCAAAACATCTGTTTAAACTGGCTTATTCACTTTAATGCTGATTTTATCTGTTGTCAAGCTCTGTTTTGTAATTTTAACTTATTTTGTGTATTTTATGACTATTGTTCCTTTTATTAATTTTGTTCTTTGTAAGGTGACCTTGGGTTTCTGAAAGGCGCCCTCAAATAAAATGCATCATTATTATTATTATTATTATTAGTAGTAGTAGTATTATTATTATTATATGTGTGTGAGTGTGTGAGGGAGTTTGCATGTGTGTCCTGATGTTGTAGTCTAGGTGTTCGTTTGTTATAAAACCCAGAGGAAGTGATGTCATTGTGCAGCTTGTCTAAATGTTGTGTTAATGCTGCTTGTTGTTGTGTAGTATCTCATTTTAACATGAGCTTTGCTGGTAGACGTTATAGTATTGTTGTGCTCCACATGTTTGAGCAATGATCGGACAAAGTGAACAACAGTGACACACTTCTTTTGCTCTGTTAACATTGATATATTGGTTTAAGCACTTTGGCTGTAATATATGTTATTGGTGCACCACTTCAGAATAACAGTCACCTTAAAGTGCAATATTACAATACAATATTAGAGTAAAAACACACACAACCAGCTAATTCTCTATAAGCAGCTCTTGTTGTCAGTGAGAAGGAAGAAGGGGAAGTTGTAGCGTGTTACCTGTAGCAGTTTGTAGAAGGTTCGATAACCATGACGTGCAGCCACATCGGTCAGGTTCAGCTGAGAGTCATCCTGCAGGAAACCATCAGAATGAAGGTGTGCATGAAACATTACATCCAGAAAGTCTACAGTCAGACAGCTGCTCACAGTTTCAATGAGCTAGAAAAAATGCTATTATACCAATAAATAGATTTTAGAATATATTTAGCATTTTACATGTTATTTAAACAGTAATTAAACAGGTCATGTTCATAAACATGAAATAATAGACAGCTGGTAAACATTATTAACTAACATGTCACTGTAACAGTAAAGCATTCAGTGATCATTTTATAATTCAGTAACAATGGTCATTGTTTTATATGATAATAAAGCTCTAACCAGTCCATCCATTCAGCATCAGCTTCCCTGATTCCTTATTCCAAAATGACCTGATGGATACTTACAGGGGCGAGCATAAAACTGTCTTTGTCCACATCTGGAGGATACAGAATCCTGTCAATTTCATGGATGATTCCATTCACACTGAGGTCATCGCTCTTTGTCACATTTGCCTGGTTGATGAAGACACTGCCCTGAAAAAAAAAAAGACAAACACAAAGTGTCCCAATAACAGAAATAAAACTGAAGAATGCTCGTTTATAATAAAGCATCGATTCGGCCTTTGTTTATTGGCAGGATTCATAAGTATAGACATAAATCTATTAAACCAGCTGAGGGCTGACCTGGGTGATGCTGGTGGTCAGCACGAGTCCAGACAGCGATGTCAGGTTTCGTGGTTGGCTCAGGTCAGCAGCCAGGAGAGTGTGACACATGACGATGTGGCTGCGCAGGACATTAGCGTACCGCTCTCTCTTCCGTCTCATCTAAAAGATAAAAATACAAACTTGTTAATTTCTGATTCATCCTGAGCTGACCAGACTCTGATGTAATTACAGTGTGTCTTCAAAGACACGCTGATGTTTGTCCAGCAGTAACCAAAGGTCTGACCTCGCGTGAAGTGTTTGTCCTGAAGGCCTCAGGGTCTGGAATGAAGACAGTGAATGGCCCTCGCCCATGCAGGGAAATCTCCATTATCTGAAAACAGAGTTCTGTTAATGCAATTCCACCAGCAGGGGGCGACAGAGGGGAGCACTACTCACCATCAGACCAAAGTAAAAGTCCGTGTGTCGATGTCTCTCCATTTCCTGTAACGAGACAACAGTTAGTGCAAAGCCCTGCAGCGCCGCTTTCATTGTATTTCAGCTGCTCACCCCCGCCACAGTGCCTTTGCAGGTCACACCGTCGCCGATGAAATTTTGCCTGCAGGTGCAGCTTTGAGTGCCTGGACCTGTCATGTTGCACCGGGCATTCCGATGACAGCCGCCATTGTTCTGGAACATCAGCATCAACACGTGAGAGGGTAACAGCTTGAATTGATGTGGTCTTTACAGCATAAAAGTAAGAAACCTTTGACAGAGACAGGAGCAGCATGAAAACCTAGAACTGTATGTGCAACGCTCAACCTCAGCTTCAGTGACCAGAAAAGGAAGCACATCAGCCTCAGACAGCTTTCAGGGTTGTTTTTGCTGTCTTGACAGGACAGCAGACAGGTGGCTGTATGCTGCTCTTCTGCAGCATACCTGGGTCACCAGCTCAGCCAGGTGAGCCTTACCAGAGCCAGAGCACTGACTGAAAACATGACTACCACAGTTCCTGTGCTAAAGGAGGCGAGGACATTATTATTGTCCTGGGAACACTGAATAGAGCAGCCTAACAAGCTTCCTCCTTCACAATAGGACTTATGGGTGTAACTCTTGCCTCGCAGTTGGTGTTTTCTTACAGGGAAAGTGCACCAAGATGAGTGCTGCTGTGATTTGGTGCTACTATGGGCTGTATGTGTGATTATTAGCTGAATGATGTAATCATCTGATTCTGAATCACTCATCTTTCCCACAGCTTGAAACCAGCCAGAGTGAAGACAAACTCACCTTTCGGCACAAGTCGATGATGTTGCAGTTCTTCCCGTCACCGGTGTAAAATTCCCTGCAGACACAGGAAGTCTGCCGAGGAAAACAAAGTCACATTTAGCACCACCGTCAGCAGAGAGCTGTGCTTAAAGTCAGACTGTAGAGGTTAGCTAGTTTTACTTTGTTCGGTCCAACGTGAATGCAGTCTGCATTGGCATGGCAACCCCCGTTTCCTTTCAGGCAGGGATTTATCTCTGGAGAAACACAAAACTCCACCTGGTTATCTCGGATTCACGATGAGTTCAAGCTTTTTATCGTGTGTCTGATAACTTGAGCTGCTGCCAAGGATCGATGCTGAGCCAGAGCTTTTAAATTCCTCACAGCACAACAATACCACAAACCACACAAATCAACAGAGCTACTTAATTTCAGTCATTTTGCTGGCTCTGAAGGCTTTTCTGATTGTCTGGAATCCTTTTTTGCTGTGATGCTGGAAGAACTAACATCTGGAATATTTTGCATTGGTATTTTTGCTTTAACTTCGCTGAACTGTCACAAAATGCTTTTTAAGTTTTGCATTACTGCAGACTTTGTCCACCATAGTCAGACCATTACACTACGAAGTATAGCACATCCTTCTAGTATTACTGGATTTATTGTCAATACTTTTGCTTTAACTTTCACGATTGTATTTTGCACTCTTTCATGTCCCCTGTAATCCTCAGTGTGATTTCCTCTTAGCTAATTTTCGCTTTTTTAAAAAAAAAATTTAATATAAACTGATCTGAACAAGTTAATGTTGACTCGGAATAATTAAATTTTCCTTCTTTAAAAATCGTTTTGACTCCTTGTACCAACTATAACTAAGCCAGAGCAGCTGTGAGCAGGTGTGAGCAGTTGTGGCAAGTGAGTTTACCGACACACACAAGTCCGTCGCCCGCGTAGCCGGCATTACAGACACAGTCTCTTCGGCCGGGTCGAGTCCTCTTACAGAGAGCGTACAGACTGCAGCCACCGTTATCCACCACGCACGGATCTATGGCTGCATGAGTCACAAAGTGTTCAGTAAACTTTGCGGTTCACAGGAATCCTCTTTAACAAGCTCAGACCAAAGCCGCAGGTAAGTGACCTGCAGAGCTCATAACATGTGTTACCTTGACAGAAAGTCCCGTTTCCTTTGAAGCCGGCAGCACAGATACACTGAGGGCCGGACGAGCCGGTCACACAGCTATAAAACCAGATTAAAGTTTTAACAGGAAGCATAAATCCTCCAGCGTCCTGCACGCAGAGTAACTGTTAAACTTGTGCAGACTTACTTTGCACTGCCGTGGCATCTCACCGAGCCGCACTGCTCGTCAGCTTTGGCTTCGATCTCTGCAACGACAAAAATGATCTCATAAATGAGATTTTGTTGTTCTAAATCACAGCGTTCACTTTTCTCTACATTCAGCCTTACTTTGGTCACAGTGGACTCCCCTCCAGTCCACGTCACATTCGCAGGTCCCATCGCCCTTCAGTCCCTCGTTACACTGTCCGTTCTTGCATTCGCACTCTGAGCAGACAACACGTGACGATGAAGGTGAGGATGAAGATGACAGATCATGTGCTGACTAATGAAACGTACTGAACCTTGGTCACAGTGGACTCCGTATTTGCCACTCTGGCAAGTTTCACAGGCGGTCCCGTTGAAGCCTTCGTTACACCGACACACTCCGGTCCCATTCGTCCCGTCCACACACACTCCATTACCGAAGCAGGGCCGACCCTTTGGACCGGGGCATGCCTCGCAGTGCTCCCCGAAAAACCCTGCACAGCACCTCCGCTCCTGAAAGCACAGAAGAGTTCTAGTGTGCCACACTGCCGAGGATGCTTACCCTGAAATGAGCAGGAGACGTACGATCTTCTTCTGGAGGCAGGTGGCTCTGCAGCCGACTCTCGGCAGCCACTCGCCCTCAAACGTGCGGGTGAACATGCACTTTCTCGTCCTCCTCACCGATTTCTGCACAGAGCAAAACACCAACTTCTTACTTTGACTTTAGCTTCTCACGGACCAGGCTGTGCATCTGAGCTGAGTATTAATTTCAGCATTTTCTACAACGCATGTTTCAAGAAAATATTTACACAGTATAACCAGTTATCCGTGTGAAGCGATAGAGCAGTGAAAATAAAACTCTTCATTTCAGTTCACCTAACTTACAAAATGTAGTGAAGTAGATTCTGGGGTAGGATTTTACATGATGTCCACAAACGTACCACTAACATCCACACCTTCCCAGTTGACAATTAGCAGGCTTATAAGAAACAGCTGCGTTTCACTACCAGAAGGAGGCATTTGGCAGTCTTGTCCATCCAAGGTGGCTGAGAGCATTAGGCAGTTACGCACTGCAGATCTCTCAAGGAAAGCCACTCAGTTTAGTATTGCCCTGTGGTAAGTGGGACTCTTGTGTTCATCATAACGTGGCATATAGTAGGGTGGACTTTGACAACTGTTTCCCTCTTTTGTTGCAGGTTTGCACTATACTGCTGCTGTCTTGTCATGCTGTTTTGTTTGTTATGTGATGCTTTTATAACGAACAGTACTTTGGGGTGTATTTGTTTTATGTAGATCTTTTATTAATGTGTGTAACGTTTTATGCTTTCTTTTATTGTTTTAGTGGAGGTGCGGCCGCTTGCTGAGGGGCTAGGCACGTGAGGTGGAATCCCCTTCCCGATGCATGCGAGTGTACACACCGGGCATAGGTAGATTGCACCATTTAGAGTTTAGTGTGAGTGACAGTGAGGTCTGCAGTGAAGTTACACGGGTGAGTAATTGGTGGCACCCTTGGACACTCCTCCCTGTAGGTTGCCTCCTCAAGTGGCCGGTCTCCACTATTTTGTTATTCTTTTATCATGCTGTGATTGTTTTAGGGTAGCATCGTGGTAGGGAGTCTGGTCATTTTAAACATCGTTTGTTAATAAAGTGTTTTAATTAACTATTTTGCCGTCTCAACCCTGCTACCTTCCTGATTTTATAGTTATGTTTTTAGTAGTTCCTCTTAATAAATGTTGATTTGTAAACTTCCTTTGTCTCACCCCTGCCGTTAATAACGAGTCTGTGGGCTTTGGTAGCCAGTGCAACACGTACATTGGCTAGAGAAATCTTTCCTGGGGTGTAACGCCCTCCCCCAGGTGGCGTTGTCAATATCTTAGTTACCGTCCCGGTTATTCCTCTATCGCGACACCACAAAAAGAAAAACATTTTTACGCTCCATTGAATAAACGCTGGTTTATTTTTGAAGATGTCAAATTCGATATGAAATACAACTAAATGATACCAGTTTTCCCACAGCTGTTAAAGAGCAATTTACTTTTCAGCACAATTATACTTAAAATACGTTTTTATTTTTTTTTTGTTATGTTACTTTAGTACTGTCACAGTAAACTGAAAGAAATTCAATCTGTAACTGGCACAAGAGCACATACAGTAAAGTGGTCAGTGATCACTGGGAGGTCATGAAATTTAGTGGAATACCATAAAGTCCTCTCTAGATCTTCTCCTACTTCTTGTTAGTCTTGTAAAGTCGGACAAACTGAACGTAATTCTTTTGACTTTGGGGAGAATTTTCCATCTTTCATAACTTACTTAAAATCGAATCATCTGCAAACAAACAGATTTTCTGTAGTAGCTGCATTTATCCGATTCTAGTTTGGTATAAAAGTTTGTTTAGAGAGCCTGGTGGTTAAAAAGTGTTCACGTCTAAGGTTTGAAAGATTAACGATGATCAGAAAAAGTCAGAAAACTTACATCTGGGATGGTGTCATTGGGGCAGATCTTGTTTTGGTGGAATAAGCAGTCGACACAGTTCCCCTTTGGAGCAGAAAGAAAACGTTGATATTCATCATGCGATTTCTCCATTCATTGAACTGAATTGGAGGCGCTGAAGTATCTGCAGGACTTAACTGGTGGCTGAGGACCTTACCATGACTTTTGTGTACGTGAGATCATCACAGCGATTTCTGTTGATCTGAAGAACAGCTGACAGACCGTGGATCACTCCTTTACCGCTCAGGATGTCAGAGGAGTTCATCTGAGCATCATTCACAAACAGCTGCATGAGAAAAACACAGGTCAGGTGGTTTGTATCGTGTTGTTTAGACTGTCATGCGATCAGATGCGACAGAATCAATATTTCATGACGAGACCTTTCCGTCTCGTGGGAAAATGCCGAGCTGGAAGGAAAACCCAAGCATCGTCTCTTTGTAACCTCCGAGCTGAAGGTCTGTTTTTAACAGACGCTGCGATGCCACCACGTGGTAACGAGTCGTCTTCACATCCTGTTCAGTGACAAAATAAAAGCACGACTAATTTGAAGGAAGTAAATAAATAAACCCAAGGACAGGGTCAAAGTCTTTAATTACAGAGTTTAGTTCTATATTTACCATCTGCTTTAAATGTCGAATGAAATAACAGAACTGAGTGTTGCCCATTTAATCCATTTTAAAATATGTAAAAATTTCAACAATGTCAGCAGTGAGTAAAAAGACTAATCAGGTCAAATACAAACTTTTTGATTCAGCTTCAAATGAAAACGCAGACAAACTGAAGCCTAAATTGTATACCAGGGCAGTGGCTGCCATTTTCTTCAGGTACTCAGTGACGGCGGCGTCTGTCGGAGCAAAGACGGTGAATTCGTCAGCCTGTTCAATATCATTGGTCAGGTTATAATCCTAAACAAAAAGCCAGAGAAAGCACAACATGTAAGGAAACATTGAACATTTAAGCATGGTGTGAGCGTGTTTGAGAGGTCGTACGATGAGATACGATCTGAAGAGTGAGAACTCCGGCCTGAGAGCGAGCGTGGCCAGCAGACCTTCACTCAGTGTTCTGTCGGGAACCAAAACCTTTAAAAAAAAAAAAGGCTGAAATCGGTAACGGGTACAAAATACTTGCTGGGTGTTGTTTTTGTAGTATTTCTTTTTACCTTATCGATGAAATGGATCAGTCCGTTTGTAGCAGCAACGTTTGAAGTGCCGATGAGAGCTCCACCAACAGAAGTGATCTGCACAAACACAACCACTTTATTTTATTTTTTAAGTAAAATTAGAGAAAAGCACCAAGTTTACAGCCATATACTGAAAGTGGACGAAAGTCCACATTTTTATTCTGGGACTCCACTCAAGTATGCTCACATGATTCAGTCCAAACATTATTTTGTACTGGCCGTCTGCTCAGCTAATCAGTTCATCCTTTGCTTGAAACAACAAGCTATAGCTTATGTTCCTTTGAGATAGCCTATTTCATTCTGATTGGCCAGCTTCTGGAGGCATACTGAAGGGCAGCAGTGCTTTTTTTAGAGCAATATTTTGGCTCACAGAGATTATACATTTATGTGCCTGATACCAGATAATAAGGATATTTTAACAACCTGTAACTTTATAAGCATTTGACACAACATCAGAAAGATGAGAGCCAGCCAAAAGGCAGTTAGATCAGCCCGAGGACGTGCAGCGATGGCCGTGTGGAGTTTATGTGAAACACCTGAGCTGCACGGGCTCAATGAAAGATCAAAATTCTCTCTGATGTGTGCAGAAATCCTCACACAGAAAGCGTTACCTCGTCGTTTGTAGAAACACGAAGTGTTGTTCCCAGAAGAGACGTCACAGACGACATGTTCCAGAGGCTAGATAAGGGGTAGTCACCGGCGATCATGTGATTTCTGTCAGAAGGGGACAGATCACAGCACAGCTGTTACATATATTCATATAAAAGCCCCAAAACAAAATGATGTCACTTTAAATCCTGCGGAGCTGTAACCTGATGAGACTCGGCAGGTTTCCCCTCAACGTCCAGAAGTTTTTGTCTTCTGAGGACATTTTGCTGATGGCTGCTGAGGATGGAACCAGGAGGGTGAGGTTCTGATCCGACAGAGACGGAGACAGATCCGAATCCTAACAGAGCGTATGAACACAAACACAATCTTTGCTCAGGTTGGTATTAAAAATAGCTGCTGATACATGAAAGACCACAGGGGAAGTCAGACTTGTAAACTGCATGGTTATTAAAAAATGAAGCACGGTGGCACGAACCGATAACCCCCACAGTGTGAGCCTAACATTGCTAACAGTATTCATAAATGTATAATTTTTCTGTACCCATATTTATGTGCTCTAATTGGGTTTTCATGTGGTATGAATGAATATCAGTGAATATGATACACTGTGTTTACAGTGTCATAATTACGGTGCCTAGTCTGCATGTGAAGCATGTGCTAAACGTGTGAGTTAGTTTGTGATATACTGCACGTTTCATTTATTGTATAATAATCAAAGTGATGACAATCTGCACATAATGCATCTGTAAAACGTGACATACTCACAGTCATCCATGTGAAGAAGTCTGAGGCCTCAGGCAGGATGCTGAGCTCCTGAAATCACCAGGAAACAAAGTCAGCTGGAAGCAAAGACACGATCCTGCCGACTGAACCTGGCCATCACTCACCTGTTCAACTGTTCCGTAACACACGTGTCCATTTCCAACATATCCTTCATCGCAGACACACGTCCACTGAGAGGACAGCAGGAGACAGCTGGCCTGCACACACAAACAGTTAAACAGGGACACGGTCACCGAGGGCCTAGCTTCGGTCATTTTTATCAGTACAAGACAGACATCATGCACAAGACGTCTTTTACTTTGAAAAAATTAAAGGAATTCAATGAAGCTCTGCAGAGCCTCTGATTGGCTCTGAGGAACGATGATTGGTTGGTTTAGTTACTAGGAGTGAATCTACAGACCAGTTTGACCAGGTAGGGTCAAATTGAAGATATAGTTAAAGGAGTAAAATCTGGCTTTGACACCCTGATCACAGCGCTGCAGACAAATGACATCAAAGCAAAAGACCTGTTTTATGTTGCTGTTGGTGTGACCCATGATTTTAGCAGAAAAGATGCTTTCAGTGGATTTGCTTGGTTTTTGCTACTCACAAAGTAGTGACAGCCTCCGTCTGCAGTCACACACTGGTTCACAGGTTCACAGTCCTGCCCGCTGCCCTGGTAACCGGCCTTACAGGTGCAGTCACTCTGAACAGGAGCAGATAACAACAGGACATTACTGCTGCGGAGACAGCTTCACTCTTTAGTGCTGGTGGACCAGATCACAAATCACTTCTGATGATACTGCCTAAAGGCGGCATGTATAATGTAAACAGAATTGATCTTAGCACAGAGCCCTGTGGAACTTCATAATTAATCTTAGTGTGTGAAGAGGACTCTCCATTTACATGAACATCAGAGAGATATGATACAAACCACTGCAGCACAGTACCTGTAACACCTACAGCATGCTCTAGTCGCTCTAATAGAATATTATGATCAACAGTATTGAACACTCCACTGAGGTCTAGCAGGACAAAATTCCAGTCTGAAGTGGGCACCCCACTTTTTTCTGAGGAACCATGAACCATGGGCTCAGAATTAGAGGTGCCAGATCTTTACAGAAGGCCAATAAAGCTGACAGAACCACATCATCTGCAAAAGGAAGCAGCAAGATCCTGAGACTAACAAACTGCCACGTGGCAAACATTAACTGAATAAATAGTTCCATTTATTGAAACTGCAAAATTGGGTGCTTTTGACTGGGGGGTTCCCAAAAACAATGATGTGACATCATTAAGAACAAACTGACCGACAACGTGTTAAAAAACTGAGATAAAAGAAATATTCCCTCCGAGGTCCGCACGGCCCCAGTTTAAATAGGCCAGTGTAAGTTTGAATAATCAACCACATTTCAGGATTCACATTTTCTGGCCCTCTCATGTTTTAATAATACTGCACTCCTTACTGCCACCCTAAGGACGGACTGAAGTGGTGCATTCCCAGGGTAAGAGCACATTAATGAGATAAACCATCCGTCAGTGACATCTCCACCATTCACGTCTCAGCTGATATCAGTGTCCTTACCTGTCCGGGTCCCACATAGACACAGGTGGCGTTGGGGTGGCAGCCGCCTCTGTCAGGACTGTTGCAGTTGTTGATTGGTTGACACTCATCCCCATCCTCCCTCCATCCAGTCAGACACTGACAGACGTGAGTCCCAGGGCCTGTCTTTATACATTTAGCCTGCAAGGGGCAGAATGCAGCACGGGCAGCAGTGAGGAAACACTGCGTTTTTTACAGTTACACTATAAAAACTGGAGACTTACGTTCAGGCTGCAGCCACCTCGGTGGGGTGGAGCACACGGGTCAGACGCCACACAGGTGATGCCATCACCTTGGAAACCAGTTTTACAAATACACCTAAAATAAGACACAGTACAGAATAATGTGTGGTACAACGAGATAACTGTTCACTACAGACGTCTGACTCAGGGTTAAAGTTCAGACTCCATCCAGGTAAACTCACTTGACTGTTCCCTGGCTGAAGTCACAGTCAGCATGTGCGTGGCAAAACTGAGCCTGAGCGCCGCAGGCGGCCGTCTGTCGATCACACAAAGGACCGGTGTAACCCTGCTGACACGAGTCCACTTTACACCGACCGTCTGAATCCGGACGGTTATCACACTGCCCGTGGATACAGGGGCAGGCTGAGGATAGACAAGTACATCATCTTTACATCATGTCTGCCTGTGTGACGTCACAAAGTATGAGTTAGACTTACTTCTGTCACAGTTTGGTCCATATTTGTTGGAGGAGGAGCAGTACTGACAGCGTGAGCCGCTGAAGTTCGGTTCACAGCTGCATGTTCCATTTCTTGAAACCCCCTCCGAACACTGAAAAACACAAAACACACTTTAGGTTCCTCCTCCATAAACCAAACATCTCGCTTTCCCTGCAAACACTGAAACATTTCAGTTTCCTTCCGTCACCGCTGGACTGCAAACAGGAAAAAGTCTGTTCAAAGAACAGAAAGCACTAAAGCTTCTTCCAAATAAAGTAATTAAGGAATTATGGGAATGTCTGACCTGCCCGTGTCCGGAGCAGGGCGTCTGGTATCCACCTGGACACGGTCTGCAGTCTGGACCGTAGAAACCTTTACAGCACGCTGGAATCTGAACGGATATACACGAGGTTATTCTGACGGCCTCTACAAAGTTACATCTTCTAGGCTTCAGTGTCTTTCTGTTCCAACATGAAGTAAACTGCCCGGTTTTACTAAAGTGTGTACCGTGACCGTTGAGTTGCAGTGTGCAGAGCAGCCTTTCACTGGGACTTTAACGGATGGGTTGCCCTTGGTGAAAATATAAGAACATCCAAATGTGGAAGAGCCCTGGATAAAGACAGCATAATCATATTTTAAAGCAGCTCAAAGTAAGAAAGGGAAGTGAATAAATATCCAGATGCTTCACAGTGAGTTCAGTCTTACTGTAAAAACTCCAGAAGAGCATTGGGTCATTATTAGCTTTGAACACGCGACACATTCACCCTGAAAAACACATGAGTTGATCAAATATCTCAAACACACTCAAAGGGCTTCAGTGTTTTAGGGCTCAAAGATGAAGGGGCAGAAATCTCTCAGTGTCCTCGTGTTTCTGTTCCTGGGATAAAGTCACCTCACTGATCAAATACATTTACTCATCCAATGGAGGCAGACTCCAACAGTGTAGCATGGTGTGATGATCCAACTATGAGAGCTCCATGAGCTCAGTGCCTTTTGTTTTCACACTGAGCCTCATACGCTGCACATATACATTTAGGGTCAATCGATCATGTTATTAGACGTTAAACTCACCATGATGATTTTAGTCTCTGTGATGTCACATCTACTGGGCAACACAGGTTCGATGGAGGGCGGAGTCAAAACTCCATCCATCACATAAAGACGTCCATTTTTTGCCTCCACAGCCGCCTCCAACACGGCTGCACCATTAACCAAGATCTGGCCCTGAAACAGTGAAACGACGACCGGACAGAAATCCTGAGCTCATGTTGAAAGTGTGGAAAACAGTCTTATTAAAATGCGGATAATAGGAGTGAATTCAACTTTTCTTTAGATGATGAAGGTTTGACACAGAAACCAGGAGCTGATGTTCAGTCAGCTTTAAGTCACACAGCTGTATTCCTTACAGGATCCATGGTGAATATTTACTGATTACACTCATTTCTCCTGAAAATGATTACAGAAATAAAAATGCTGCACTTTTAGGGATTTTTGTTATCTGGATTGTATTTTAAACTCTATTTATAATATTAATAAACTCTATTAATGTCAACATTTCAAATGTTCAAGTTAAAAGTGAAATAAATTTCAGCAATATTAAAAAAGATCTGCAAGCTTATTAAAGAGACTAAATCTGCATGAACAGCACCAACACACACACACACACACAGAAAGGATATTGGAACAATAATGTCAGTATTATTGCATACTTAGAACCAAACACTTTCCACCCTCCTTTGTTATTTTATAAGATTCATGATATTATTTAAGTATTCAACAGTGACTGTGACAGAGATTTGGGGTGATGTTGGGGATTGTGGAAATCCACACTTACATTTTCCATCACGGTGATTGTCAGAACCTGATTGGCCATTGTCACGTATCTTGGGGTTGACACAGCATTGTAGATCTCCAGCTGCATAACAGGGGGATAAAAAAAAACTGTCAGAGGGAACAAACGTGAATTATTAACGAGTCAGCGGACTGTCGCTCTCACCGAGGTGGCCGGGATAATGTGGTTCCTGAGAAACTCCAGCAGTTTGCTGTGACCCTGAGGATTCAGAACCAATCGTCTGGTGAATTATTCATGGAGGAAATGATCACTCACTGACAGACTACAAATTTGTCCGTTTTTGTGTCCATCCTTACGTCAGGGCTCATGAGATACTTCAGGTGTTCTTCTATCATTGCATCAAATGCTGCAGTGGTGGGTGCAAGCACAGTGATTGGTCCCGGCTGGTCCAGCAAAGATGCCAGAGGAGTTTTCTGCAGTGAGCACAAATTGTCCAATTTGATCAATTTACAATTCAGAAACTTAAGAACCAGGTCCTCATTCACCTGAATGTGTTACTAAGATAAATGCTCATGCACCGTGTTTGAGGTGGGATTCAGGCGACTCTCGGTCCTGACTCTGCTAATATTTACACATTTCTTCCTGCAACATGAACATCAGGGACGTCTAATCCTGCAGGACCACAAATCAGTGCAATATTTCCTATTTAATCTGTGTTCAGAACCTAAAACTGATCATAGAAATATCACACTCCAAACATCTTCTGTGTCAGTGTTGACACAAAGCCCTGATCCAGTGTAATAATGTAATGATCCCATCCTCTGGTGGGCAGGAATGTGACTGGGACATTGGGACATGTAATCAAATGTCTTCCAGCGTTCAGCTTGTTATTGACTCAATACAGGAAGTTACAGGATGTGATTAACTTCTAAACTGAGAATAAAAAAGTTGGCGTCTGCATGTATTCATGGCCTGATGTTCCTGGTATTGAAGAAAAGAAGTCTATACCTGTAATAAACTGGTGAAAGTCTGAAACTTGCCGTAGTCAGAAACGATCTTCATCAGGTTCTCCTGTGGAACAACAAAGTGTTCATGTAATGAGATGAATGGAGACATAATGAACAGGTTTATCTTTGCTGAGCACATTTACACCCAAACTAAAATCTTTCAGTCTTGCCACCTCAGTGTTGCTTTCTACGATGGGAGGCACGCTTTCCATCAGCCTATTGATGATATGGATGATCCCATTAGATGCAACAACATTAGACTGGATGATTACACCTTTCTTCCTGCCGCCATGGATACGGATTTTGGTTTGAGCGTCCTGGAATGAAACCAGAGGAAGATCTGACAATACAAAATTCTATCAAAGCCATTGGAGGCTTACCACTTTAACATTTGGAAGTGTGAAGACCGTAACAGTTTCACATGTTGCAGGTGAGCATCAAAAGTCTCTGAAGTACTTAAGACTGGACTTGGTGTCCACTGTGTGCATCACTTATTTGATTATAAATCTTAATTCATTCTTACAATAAACAGATGCAAGCCAAGTCTGTGAATGCTCTATTTATTGTCATCTTTATTGTGTTTCCAAGGGTTTAAAAACAGGATTCAGTCAAGTTATTTATTTAATTGCTTAGGGAAAGGGTCTGAGTTTGGGTCTCGGTCAGGTTCTAGTTCGGGTTCTGGGTTAGCATCTTGCTTTGGGTTGGTTTGTTTCTTATGTGAAAAAACAAGTCATCACTCACTTTCCTCAAATTGTTTCAAATCTTTTTTATATTTCCTAATTTTTTTGCTTCGTGCCCTGACATGTTTACACTTCATGTTTTATCAATCTGCTGGTGATGAAGCCTCTCACCCCCTCTGATGTGTCCGTCTCTGCTGATTTTCCCGTCAGTGTGTAGAAGACATCAGTTTTCTTCAGTGTGTCAAACTGCATCATCCCAGCGACCAGATGCATCTTACACAGGTATGTAGCTTTTGACCTGTCCGCTATCAGAGTCCTCACCTAGTAAGAGGAGTAAAGGCAGATGTTTGAATCCTGACTGAACCCGTTTTGATTGAATTGTGTTTTTTCCTCTGGAGCTCAAAGAACGATGAGCTCCCAAAACAAAGCCAGGTTGTGAAAGAAACATAAAAGTGGCTCTAAAGTTAAAAGGAAGCTAAAACTAGCTGCTGATAAAAGTGGATCAGTTTATTTGAAGGGATTCGTACCGGCGTTCCCTTGAAGCCTTTATTTATCGGGATGAAAACGGTGAACGGACCCAAATTCTGCAGCGGCCACGACAAAGATCCTGCAAAACACACACAAACACAATCATTAACATTAGTTCTTTTCATGTGAGACGACTTCATTGACCATCTGTAAAATGTCTCACTACACAGATCGCATCTGAATACCTCCAAAAAACAAGGTGTGCATCAGCTGAGGACTTGTCATTGCCAATAAAGCGGAGCAGTAATTGAGCATCGCTCCTATGTTTTACCATGGGATACGTCGGTTATGTCGTGTGTTCTGGAGAATAAACAGCAGGATCGAACAGGAAGGCTACTTTAGGGGCGACCGTGCAGAACCCAGATTAAACATTTTAAAACTCACTTATAAAAAAAAGTCCTGGATGTGGTAAATAAAAGTGCTTAAAGGAGAAACTTGAAATAATTTTTCTGTATCAGTTTAATTTTTATGAATGCTATTTTATTTACTGAGTTTTATTTAATGTATCTATCACTGGGCAGGTCACACCAGAACACCGTAGGCCAGAGGGAAAAGCTTACATGTGTCCCTGCACAGAGAGCTAAAGCTGAGGAAGTGAAAGTTTTCTGCTTTTTATGGACCAAATCACCTCAAACTGAATCCACATACCAAACAGAGTGATGGCATTGCTCAGCTGACCCGTCCACTGGCCTCCTGGTTCTGTGTTCAGGTCATTCAGACGCTCCATGATGTTCCCAATGCAGACTTTACCATTACCAATGTAGCCCTGGAGACAGGCGCACCTGAGGGACAGAGCAGCAAGTGACGGCTCAGTTCTGCAGCTCTGCTACTTGCTGCCTGCAGATTCAGGTATTGGTCCATGCAGACATTCAGTAAAGTAAAGTGACTGACTCAACTTGTCCAGGTCCCACGGTGCTGCAGTTGGCATTCCGGTGGCAGGAATCAGGTGTGCAGGAGTTCTTTAGGCTGCAGCCACTGCCCGACAGAGTGTCAAACCCAGAGAGGCACTCACAGTGGGACTGAACAGAGCACAGAGCACAGCACAGCGGATTCAGAGGTCACTGACAAGGTCATCTGACAGCAAGCCGCTGCCCCCTGCGGGCCACAGCTCGTTACACACATGATGTGAAAGGTCAGCCAAAATGTTTTACCCTGCCCGGTCCATCGTACACACAGCGGGCAGACTCAGCGGAGCAGCCGCCACGATCGGTCTGACACGGGTCAATGGCCATGCAGACCCGCCCGTCCCCGCTGTAGCCCTCATTGCAGGTACACAGGTGCTGGTTTGGTCCAGTGTGGACACAGGAGGCCTGAGCGTGACACACCCGCTGCAGACACGGATTTATGGCTGAGAAAGACAAAGTGACAAAGTGAGAAAGACAAAGCTGGAGCACACAGAGACTCAAAGACTGTGACGTTTACACTGACCACAGGCGGGAGAGAGAACTAGAGGTGTGAGAGAGAGACAGAGAGAAAGAGAGAGAGAAAGCGAGAACTTGGGGTGAGAGAGAGAGAGAGAGCACCAAGGGGGTACATATAAGCTCACATAAACACTTGGCTCCTGCTCTCTGGTAGCCGGGTAGACACTGGCACACTAACTGCCCCGTCAGAGCTTCTTCAATACAGCGAGAGTTCTGCTGACAGCTGAGAGCTGCACACTCTGGTAATTCTGAAACACAATACAGGTGTTAGCACAGGTGACAGGGTGCAGGCAAATGCAGAAACTGTATAGGTAACAGGAAACAGGAAAAGATAAGCTGACATGTTACCAAATCAGGAGAACGACCAGACAACACAGCAGGACACCTGCTGCAAGTGGAGTTACCTGTGACTGTAAAGGTACCAGCAGGAGGACTGACCTTGGTCACAGTTGGGACCCGTGTATCCAGAGAAACAGGTGCATCGGCCGTCGCCCACTATTCCAGAAGCACAGAGGCCGTGGACACAGGAGCAGACTGCAAACAGTGTAAACAGAATTACGGTGGGTCAGAGGTTCCTGAGAACTCAGTGCATCTGTCACAGCTGGAGATGACGTTACCTGAGCTGCAGGTGGGGCTGTACCGTCCAGGTGCACAGTCCTCACAGGCAGTTCCTGCAAAGCCCTCCTGGACACACACACAATTAAAAACAATGATAAACAGGATGTGACATCATGGGTAAACTTTGAGAGAGCCATGCCTCTGGCCTGTAGAGAGACAGATTTGTAATGCAAACAGTTTGCTGCTGGGTCCTGTTACAGGAACCTGTATACCGGTGTATTTTTCAAAGGTGGAGGGGTTCTGCTTTTACGGTCATTAATTATTTAAACCTTTCAGCCAACCACCGATGCAACACACACATTTATGGGGTTTGATTATTCACAGGGTTCTTGGGTTCCTGTAACAGTCTGAGATCTAAGGTTCTAAAGGGCTCTAGAATCTAGAAACTCTGAGGTCATTTACTGTTGGTTCTGTGGACAGTGAGTGTTGTTCAAGGTTCTAATATTATGCCTTCTTTATGACAATAAACCCAGATATATGATTACGTCCTAAATATACATTTATATGGACACAAACACACGTGAAGACTGCAGATTACAGTGATTGTGTCAGTCTGCTTTCACGTTATTGTGGTTTGTTTTATTTTTTGGTTTGTCTGTGTTCCAATCAGCTTTGCTTTCTCACTCTCACTCCAATTTACCTGCATATCAGCTGATTTCTGTCACCAGGTGTGTGACGTGATGTGAGAGCAGGTGTGTGAGGTGACCCTGTCTTTCATTGTTCTTGTAACAGCGAAAATAAAGATCTATTCTATGAGAGCAGGTGTGTGATGTACAGTTAGAGCAGGTGTGTAAGGTGAGAACAGGTGTGTGAGGTCACCTGGCAGCTGCAGGTCCCATTCCCTCCCAGTCCAGCGGAGCAGACGCCTCTGCCGCTGCAGGGTCTGGCGGCCTGGTCAGGACACTCTGAAAGAGAACGGGCACATGGTGTGAACAGGAAGCTGACGCTGCATGATTGTGGAGCGCTGCTGTTGTGTTTTCTATGAGGAAACAGACCCCCCCCACCCCCCCCACACACACACACACTTCCCGACATCCTTCATGTCATCACATCACCATCATCTGTTTCCCTTCCCCTCTTCCGCTCACAGAACAAATAACCACCACAGCATCACAGGATAGCATCGCAGGAAGCACGGATACCAGGATAGTTCATTCCTGGGTGTTTTTTTTCCTCTTTGAAAGTTATGAAGAAATCCTTCTTATATTTTTAAGTATTTGAACATGTGCCTGTATTATTTTATCATTACTTTGATGCTGAGTCAGTTCATGGCAGCGTCACTTAGGACCAGAAGGTCGGAGCCGGACCGGAGAAATGATCAACAGTTCATAATGAAAATAACTTCTGTTTGATACCAAACATTTGAAAGTGAACATAGTTTTAAAAAAAAACTATGAAGATGATTTAATGAAGTATTTTTTATGATATTACTCATACTGTTACATGAGTATCAGGACTTTTACTTTTAAAGGTACTTTTACGTAACAAAGACTTCCTCCACTTGTTGGAGGATTGCTTTGGGGTTTTCTGTGAAAACTTTGCAAGAGTTTCAGTGATTTTTTTTTTCTTTTTTGTGTTTCTAGTGGCAGAGTCTTCAGTTAAGGTGGAGCTGGGGGTGGATGGAGGACAGGCAAAGTCCTAGAAGACCCCAGGTTCAGGTGTGTCAGCTCTCAGGAGCAGAAAAAACTGAGCATTATTTTTCTGCTTTGAACAGATAAAGCAGGCATGAGACGCATGGAGGGGGGGGGGGGTGTCCACTGAGTAAGCAGATTCCAGTCCTGCTGACAGCGTCTGACCAGAGGAAATGGGGAGGAAGTTTCTGGTTCCTGCAGGACGATCTGGTTCCTGCAGAACTGAAAATGTGACACGAGTCACCTGGAAGCCAGAGCTCAGACCCCCGAGAAGTCTTGTAGTGAATGTCTGGACAGACCGAGTGTGCTGCTGCTAGCATGCTATGACCAATGACTGAATACAAAAATTATCACAGTCACAAATTTACACTTTAAACTTCTTTAAATTTAAACATATTGAATTAAATGTAGCACATGGACCAAAGCGCCCGTCCACCCTCACATCACCCTTACAGAAGCTGCTCGGCTGTGAAGTCTCTGTGCTGATGTTAACGCTGGAGGAGGTTTGAAGCTCAGCAGCTCCTGAGTCAGCAGGACTTTTACACTGCCAACTTTTACGCACTCGATGGCACCGCTCTGTAACTTCACATGCTCTTTTACTTCTTGTCTGAGCTGCTGAGGCGCCTGAAAGCTGACGGTGGAATCTAAGAGGGAAGAAAGTTCGCAGCCTGCCTCACAGCAGCATCCACACCTGCTCTCTCTCACATGTTTGTAAAGGCAGACTGCGTTGCGGTGCTGGACTTTACACACCTGTGGTAACAGGATCATTTTTCCATTCTTTAATACAATACTCCCGACTACAAATGTTAGGCCGGTTATTTTGCAGCCTTTTAATATTATATGTGGTAAACGGACTGATTCTTGTACAGCACCTTTCTACTATGAGCGCTCAAATCACTTTATACAGCATGCTTCTCACACATTCATACAGCCTCTTTTGAATATAACATAATGATTAAATAAAAGCTTTTTGGCTTTTTGAGGACGAGCTGGTGTGTCGGTACTGACCGATGCAGTCGGGGCCCCAGTAACCTGGACAGCAGCTCTTTATTTCCACCTCCTTGTAGCACTCGAAGGAGCAGCCACTGAGGGGCAGCTTCATGCTGGGAGTGTTGATGTAGTACCTGCAGAACAGACAGACAGACTGGAGGTAAAGTGGCTGCTGATGTTGGGATCCAGGACAGCAAGGCTCTCTCCTCTTAGAGGTGGAGGTGGGTGAGGGAGGGGAGGGGTCCTTATATAGCCTGATTGAGACGGAGAGGCTGCTCTGTGGCTCAGTGTGATACGCAGAAGGACTGTTTTGAACCCTGACTCGACAGCAGAACTGTTAACTGTAAATTCAATAGAAAATTATTAAAGAGGTGATGTGGAGATCTTTTAAAGTTTCTTGTGTGAGTTGTGATGTTTGATGTGAAATTGTGGAGATATTTGAATTTGTGCAAAGAAGCTAATCACAGTTTATTGTTTCAACCATCAGTTGAACCACAATGAGGACTTTGAGTGGACCTGTGCCATGTGGTGCTCACTTGCAGTCCTGGGCGTTGGATCTGGGCGTGGGTTTGAATCCTGATGGGCACGGGATCAGCTGGCTGATGGTGCAGGAGTGGCACATCGTGCGAGTGTGGAGCACTGTCGAGTTGGAGCAAAAGTTCTGAAAAAAAAAGAAAAGAAAAGTGTCTTTCATCAATGTCTACATTGTGTGAGTGAAACTGCCCATATGGAAAAGATATATATAAATCTTATAAAGTTTGTATCTGTCTTGTGTGAAACTTGTATGAAAAGCATATAAGAGTGAAAACAGATATAAGATCCCTTGAAAAATTATATAATGAAACTTGTATGTTTTGGATACTTACTAAAACAATATATGAAAGTAATGAGAAAGTGGCCACTTTCATGAGTAAATCATGTAAGCCTTATATGATTTACTCATGAAAGTGGCCACTTTCATGAGTAATCACATATAAGTTTTTACTAATTCTTTTCCATATGGGTGTGCTGGCAGTGTGTGGCTGCAGCTCTTAGCAGGACGATTTCCAACCAATCAGGAGCTCAGTGCTCCACACACTGTCAGTGTGCAGGTAAACTAGAAGGTAGCAGTGTGGAAAAGTTCAACTCATCACTTTGTAAAACTATTAAACCTCCTCCTCTGGACCTGAAAACCAAAGACTGCTGCTGGTGGCTCGACTGGAACAGGAAGTAAGTGCAATAACAGTAATAGCAGCTGTGGTTATCTGCTCCATCAGCTCCACCCAGGAAACGGTCAAAGGAGGCAAACAGGACACGGAGTTCCTGGGCCGATGATGACTTCCTGTTACAGCCTGCAGGTTCAGATGGGAATCAGCTGCTGACAGATAAACTGGCTCTTTTTTGCCTTTGCTCGGTGACAGTTGCTTGTCAGCGGGCTCTGGCTGTTGAGATAACCTCTGATGTGATTCCCGCTCAGTTTCCAGTATCAGCTTATCTAAACACGCGGCTTCCACTAATCGATCCGCTCTGTGTCGTCTCTATAAGTCGCCAACTTCACTGAAGTTCAACAGTCATTGCATTGCTGCACAGCTATTCCTGTGTGGGTGGAGCTTTAGTCTTTGGCATGTGCGGCTTCTTCCTGCAGTCTCTGCTGTGTTTCTTTGTTTGCAGCTCTGCAGACCTGAGCAGGCTGCTGCAGGTACCTCATACTCCAGCTGTTGGCTGCACCAGCACAGATCAGACAGAAGATCTGTTTATACAGAGCACATAATACTACACAGTACTGCCTGTAACCATGGCAACATTCTGCTTGAGTACCCCACACTAGTTATTTCTCACATTGTTTATGTGAATGTAAAGCTTCTTGAATGAGGGTTGGGGCTATTCCCACTGCGTCCACACTCTCAGGTGACCCCCCCTCCCCAGAAAGTGAACATCAGAGCAAATGATGTGAGCAGTGCTTCAGTCTGCAGCTCATAATATTTCAGTCAGAGAACACATCGCTATGTAAGACATCAGAAAACCAGAAGTTATCACAGATGAAGCTTCAAACAGGACAGCACAACTAAAATAAACATAGCTCTTTCTGAGCTGATGTGAGGAAGAGCTCTCAGATTCATCTACTCAAAGTTTCACAGAGACGCTGACGCACGACAACCAGCGTCCAAACTTTTACATCCTGAAGCTCATGTAGATTTTTACATCTGAACCGCCGAGTTCAGTTTTAGAGTTTGAAGCTGAACGAACTCCATGAATAAAAACAGGCGGACGAGCTTACCTGTGCAGCAGCTGACATCTTCAGCTCACTCATCATCATCATCAGAGAGACACACAGCAGCCGGACGCTCTGCAGGACCTCCATCTCTTCTGCCCTCCAACTTATCCCCACCAACTCTTTTCAGCTCCTGCGCCTCTGAGCCGCCTCCTCCTCCTTTATCATCCCTCATGTGTTTCCTGAAAAACCAAACTCAAAGGAAACTGCCGAGTCTGAGGTACACACTGACCCATACATGCACACACACACACACACACACACACACACACACACACAAAATCAACACACTCTGTGTGTCTGTGTTTCAGACCTTAAAAACAGAGACACACACACACATACACAGAGACACACAGATACACTCCCACATAGACACACACATATACAGAAACACACTCACACACAAACACACCGGCGCACACACACACACACACAGTTCAGTTGGTCTCAGGTTGCCATAATCTTCAGTCCTGCGTTGACCTCACACCGATGGCAGTGCCGTGGTCGACGTGCTCGCTATAAAGTTTCTGTGTGTATGAATGTGTGAATGTGAACACGCAGGAATGCAGATGTTTGATTTCTGAGGAGAAGCTGAGGGCAGCAGATGATCACACACAGGAGCCTGGGTGTGACCCTGTGGGCCCCTGGATCTGTGCCTGGCATACCCTGTTCAGTGATGTGCAGTAAGAATGGCAGGAAATCCTGGAGTGTAAATAAGAACATGTTTTCACTTTTCCCCCAAATCTTTCTGCCTCATCATCACACACTGCTGATAACACACACTCCTGTCTTTGTGAGGACCCTCTCTGACTCAGCAACATGCAACGAGACCGCGGCCTCAACCCAAACCTGAACCCTGCAACTATGCCTGAAGGTTTGAAGGCCTGAATATAAGAATAATGAATAAGTACAAAGTTTAAATAGTTTATCTGAGGTACACACGATCAGTCCTTGCTGTGCTACTCGAACATGTTCGACCATGTTGGATTCAGTCAGAACTGAAATTGGTCGGGAGAAAGTTCACTGAGCTCAGAGATCAGCTGAGCAGGACGATCATTTTTTTGATGTTACAGATGTTACACCCCTCATTTACACCCCTAATTTACACTCTGGGAATGCACAGATCCTAAAACTCAGGGCACTGTGGTGTCTGTCTGTTGCAGAGTCCAGCCTTACTGCATCCAGGTGCTGATGATCAATGCACTGATTAACTGATCGTCATCGTCGGTCTGAGCTCCTCTACCAAAGGACACGTTTTAGCAGTTTGAAGGTGTGGTCCATTCAGGCGTTTATGTTACAGTAAATTATTTACAGGGTTAGACTGATCAAAAAAATAAAAAACTAAATTCCAAGAGCTACATCTCAGACTCTACAGGCTTCAGTTAGCAGGTTAAAGGTTAGAGTTCATGACAGCATGGTTAGAAAAAGGCAGAACAGGAATGGCTGTTCAGAGGGGCTGGAGGAGAAAGCCTCTTCTCAGTAAGAGGACATAACAGCAGGGATCGGGTTTGTAAAGCTGCATCTGAACAAAGACTTCAGGAACAACATCCTTTGACAGATGAGACCAAATGTAGATGTTTGTCCATCATGCACAGCAAACAGCTTGGATCAAGTGTCAGCACGGTGGAGAAGGGATGATGATCTAAGTGCACCTTGAACTTCTTTTGTGGTTCTTCAGTGGGAGGCCATCTGTCCCACAGATAAAGTTGGGACCAACCTGGGTCATCAACAGGACAAAGATCCAAGCACAGCAGCAAATTTGCAACTGAACGGCTGAAACAGAAAAGAATCGAGCTGCTGCAGAGCTCAGAGAGCTGTGCACAGTTCAGATCAGTTTGAATGCTTCTCAAATTGTTTCTACGGTCTGATGTTTCATCAGCTGTTCTTTTGTTCCTGCTGTTTAAACTGTCAAATGAAAGAAGTGATGGATGCGTCCATCACCGACTGACAGACAGGATACTTTCTCCTAACTTTATTTAAACACATCCATGTGAACAAAGCTGTGCAGGTTTAATATGTGTTATATGTTTTGTTATATTTACATCTTCCTGATGTCTTTGATTTAAGAGTGACTCACTCTGACATCAACACAGTCAGATTTTAACATCAGACAGCTGTGAAGTGTTTTTAGTCATTCTTTTATTAAAAAATCAAAAAGAAGACTCTTCTCGGGTGAGGTGGAGGCAGAATAGGCAGGGCCTTCTGTGATCAGATGTAATGAAGTACTTTTACTCTACATCATCAGCTGCCTGTACAGCTATACTGCTGTACTTCCAGCTGGAATGTAGTATTTCCTGTTTCTGGATTATTCACAAGGTTTCCTTCTTTCAGGATGCCTTTTTGGGAATGTTTCTGGAATATCCTGTGAGGAGTTTTATGGTTTGTTAAAGACAAACTGAACCAAATCTCCTCTAACATTTTCTCTACCAGGCATTTTATTTTTTATTAGTCAAAGTATAATAAACCGTATTTGTGTGGAACCTTTAAACAGACTCACAGCTTTTTGTTCTGTTGTTTTCATGTTTTTGTTAATAAAGTTTGCCAACAGAAACTGAACAAAGAACTCTTCACGTCCACATTTACGGGGTCATTTCACCTTCTGATGTCAGTTTGATTCTTTTTGGACAGATATTACAAAAATATGATTCCATACCAAATAATCAACTTTTAAAAATTATTTACACATAAATATCTTTATTTTAAAATATGAAATCAGTCTGTGGGCTGCAGAACTGGTGAGACTGATCAGGAGTCCATCTGGTGTGCTTCAGTCATTCAGATCTTCAGATTGAGTGTGCAGCAGCACTGATCCTCCTCCTGGTGGCACTCTGAATGCTTCAGAAACATCACGTTGGAGAAGTCTGTCCAGTCTGAAACATTTAAACGTTCAGGCAGTAAAATCCTGTCCTGGGTCTGCTGGGTCACAGGTGAACATGAAACAGCTCACACAGGAGGCATGCAGGAGGCTGTCACGTGGCTCACCTGGATCTTTCCACATGGAGCAGCAGCTCCGCTCTGAGCTCCTCGCCACATCGACAGGTAAACTTAAGGCTTCACCTTCACTGCTCGGCCCTCAGGCAGCTGCTCACCCTTTTCTTCTGTGACTCTTCTGCAGGTTTACTCTAATGGTGATGTTATCAAGAGAGAAGGTGAAGCTGTGCCATGTGCTGCTGTAAATGAACCAAGTACTGCTGACCTCATTTACGCCTGATCAGATTGGTCCAAGGAGGATCTGTCTTCACCTGAGAGGTTCAGTCCTTCCTATGTTTACACTCTTTCAGATCCAGATGTCCAATTTGTCTCTTTCCACAAATCCTTCTTTTATTCCAGGTGTTCTTCTGTTACCAGGTATCATGCTGAGGTGAATGAAGGTGAGCTACGTGTTCCACGTGTTTCTGTTTCCAGGTGTGTTACTTACAGGTGTGCATGTCGTTCATGCTCTCGCAGCGCCTGCAGTGGACGTAGCAGCACCACACAAACTTGCACTCGCAGCGCTGGACGTGTCTGACCACGTGTGTGTTGTATCCTCTGCCGCAGCACAGCAGGTTGCAGCCGTCCGGCCCCGTGGACGTCCGGTTGCACCGGCGCCCTCTGGTGCCCGCGATGCCCCGCCGCCTGTCCTCCAGACAGTAGTTTGGAGACTTGTTGAGGAAGATGAACTGGTGTTTGTCCACATGGAGACGCCGCTGGTCCTTCCACTTCATCTTCCTCTTGGATCGCTCCGTCACCTGCATGCTGTGCTCGTATCTGTCCTTCAGATACGTCCCGACCCGCTCAAACGGCGCCATCGTCCTCCAGCATGTCTTCACCGCGCAGGAGCCAGAAACACCGTGACAACGACAGTCTGTGGACATCGTCCTGTTGATCGCCTGCAGGACGCAAACAGGAAGTTAATCACACCTTGGACCTTTAGACTTTCAGCTTTAGTTTGAGTCGCCGACGTTCACCTGTCGCCCGGCCTCGCTGTTGTGCTGGTTCATGGTGCTCAGCGTGTAGCTGCTGTGGCTCGTCGACATGTTCTTCACGGTGTGGTCCAGGAACTTGCGGCTGAACCACGTCCCGTACTGGATGTGATCTGAGCAGCCGCCCCAGTGCCAGCCCTCTGCTGATGAGCCGCCGCCCCGCAGCCGAGCATCGCAGCCGCACTCCGTCATGTTGCCCTGGCTGCAGGAGCGCGTGACGGCATGGACGAGCCCTGCTGCCATCACCGCATAGATGAACGCTGTCTCTTTGGTTCCTGCAGTGACAGAATGGGCAGACATGACACTTATTTCAGGAGGTTTCATGAGGTATACTTTCATCGTCTCAGATGCTTCTTCGCTCATTGGTTCTTCACCTGATTCAGAGTATCCCTCAGAAATGAAGGCAGAACCACTCTGTACTGGTCACACTCCAGCTGTTTTTATCTTTCAGTCCAAAACTAAAAGCAGTCAGTGTTAGCAGACAGGCGAAGTCCTGTCAGTTAAAATTCACTGGCTATCTAATAATTTAATATATAATTAATAGATTTTATATTTAAAAGTGTATTAAAATAAAATATTTAAAGTCTGTGTAAATGTTTTAATATTTATGCTTTTTTAATTTCATATCATCACTTCACATACATTTTCATCATCAGAAGAAAATGGGTGGATATATGGATGGAGGGTTTTTCAGACTGAGGTGCAGTCTCTGTGAGTTTCACAGTCTGTAGTCTCTGTAAAGTCTCATATTCAGACGTGCTGTCTGAAGTATTCTGGTCACATTGAGGAAGTGAAGAAATCATTTATCGCTAAGACTGGTATTGGTACTAAAGGGAGCGCTGCCCTCTACAGGCAGAGACAGGAACTGCAGAAAAAGATTTAAACGATTTCTGAAACCTGAATTTTCTGCTTTGAAGTCTGAAAATTAAACTGAAGGAGAAAATTTCTCTCTGTGATGAATTAAATTTACAAGTCATTGAATGAAATGAGGTCATGTGACTACATTATGGGTTTCTGTGCACTCTGACCATCACAGATATACATAAGTTTGTTAACTAGTGTTTTTCCTCAGACTGTAAAAGCTGATTTTACTCTCAGGGACCTCTGACCTCTCACATTGTGACCCTTGATGGTGTTACTGAATGCCTTGTTGTTGTAAAAATTCTTACTCTATTTACCCTTTTCCTCACTCTGCCTCACCTAACCAGACTTATCTTGTTTCCTCTTTTACTTTCTCTCGACTGATTGGCTCTGGAGTTTGTCCCCTAATTAAACTCACCTGGCGCACATTATACAAAAATCGAATCTATTCTCAGAGAAGCTGAGCTAACACACGCCTGAGTGGAAAAAAATGCATGATTTCAGTCAGATTCATTTCAGCCAATCAGAAGCAAGCTAAAACGGCCACTGTACATGTTCATTAGGATTCTGTGGCTGCTTTTGGAGAGCTTTGGAACAAATAAAGTTTCAGTGAGCAGTGGTGGTCAAGTTACTTAAAAACAGTAATTAGTTACTTCTCCAAATCACTTTATTTCTCCAAATCCCTTTACTTTAGTGATTACTTATTTTCAAAAGTAATTAGTTACTTTATTACTTAGTTACTTTTTAAAAACATGATAAACAACCTGAATATGTAATAAAGCAATAGACCTTTCAGCCTAATTCTATTTTTTTCTGCATAATCCATCATATAATATTGAAAATTCTCTTTTTAAAACTTGTTTTATTAGTTTTAATCTTTTAACTTTATGCACATTTCATCAAGCAAAAACTAAATTATATTCAACTGTCTCTGACTGGAAGAATTTCTTTTTACATTTAAACCAGATTTGAAAACCAGATTTAAACCAATCTGCATATTCCAACATATAAAATAAAATATTTTTTGTGTTTACAATCACTCTTTCAAATAAATGCAAGTTAAACACAGCAAAAAATGAATAAAATCAAAGATTCAGCATCACTTAGCCCTGTCGCTCTTAAATCTTATTTTCACCAGTTTCGCAGGAGTGGGGCTGTCGCAGGTTTGCCCAGTGCTGCAGCGGTCATGTCAGTGGGGAGGATCTGGGGATTTCTCTGTGAATTTCACATTCCTGTGGCAGCGTGCTAGGTGCTTGCTATGATTTGAAGTTTAATTTTTTGCTGTAGAAAGAAGTTTTTTTCACACACAGAGTGTACAGCAGACACTTCTTACAGAATCAAACTCAAAGTAACGTAAGTACTTCCAAGCTTTAAACACCGCACGGTCGCACTCTCTCCCGCACTGTTGATCTGCACACGTCTGCTGCTGCCACGGACGTCGCATGCTAGTACGTCACTGTCATAAGACACTGACAAACAAAATCAGGGTTTAGTAACCCAGTAATACAGCCAGTGGCGGTCCTAGCCTGTTTGGCGCCCCGGGCGAACACTGACACATGACACATCTGCTTACCTGGATCTTTTGCTCGTTTCTCCTCCTCTTCTTCTCTATTTTTTCTAAACTGAGCACCTGATGACTTTGAACTTTTCTTGTCCATCTTACGTTGGTTTTAATTTTGCACTCCAGTATGAACACAAATCCCCCAACTCGAGGATCGCCACAACATAACCTAATAGACCTACACCTTAGTTCACAGATTCACTTTGTCTAGGGTTTATTTCTGGGATTTCGCACAACCCAGGATTCAAATCATGAATACATAATGGGCTTGGATTTACATCATTATGAATGAAATGTGCTCTATTTGGAAGCAGCCGGCCCCCCTCCCCTTTCGATGGCTTGTGTGTGAGACTTTAAATCATCAAACTGTAAATTATAAATTTTAAATTGTTATTGATCCCTTTAGCCTTGGTCCTAAAGTGTATATTTATTTTCTTACTCTTCTTATATTTATTGTTTGTTTACTTGCACTGCTGTAACTGGAGCCTCGTCGTCTCGTCTCTCTATATACTGGACTGTATGTAGCGGTGATGACAATAAAGTTTACTTTGACTTCAGCAGCGAGCAGGCGCACCTAGGAAAAACATCGGTGCAAATTATAAGTCTGTATCATAATGTCTGGCATTTTCGTGTTTGCTGTTTTGTTTTTATTTTGTTTTATTTTGCGAGTTGGTTATTAGATGCCGCTCCAGCCAGTCAGAGAATCCCCGCCGCCCCGCCCTCTCCTCCCTGTGCCGCAAGCAGCAGGCGCACCTCGCAAACGGAGGGCGCCCTTACTCCCAGCAAATGGGCAAGAGAAAACCGATCGGTGCCTATGCCATTCCCAATATGCGCTGGCTGATGTCGGGGCAACATGAGTACGAGCAATTTTTTATTTTTATTTTTTTTGCCGATGCCCCTGATGCCGCCCCCCACCACGATGCCGCCCGTGTCGCCCGTATCAAAAACCGCTACTGAATACAGCGTTCTTACGGGAAAGTAACACTAATCTAATTGCATTTTTACAATAGTAATCCTTTACTATAATCATTACTTGAAAAAAGTAATCGGAACGCGCGTAACTGCCCATCTCTGTCGATGAGTGAAGCCTGTATTTGCTCCATGACGGTCCTGCTTCACCTGAGCAGTCACGCGTCCAGGTGAATCAGAGGGAGGATGTTACTCACCGCTCGTGAGCTCGTGCCCGAACACGGGCACCTCCTGATTGGTGGAACAGTTCCAGCGCTCGTGCCTGAACTGTCTCTGACACTCGGCCACCCCGAGGCGCGCGCCCTCCCGGACTCCCGGCAGCAGGATGGACTTCCTGCTGCACAGCTCGCGCTGCCGGGGGCTCAGAGACAGGTTGGAACACCCCAGCTTCTCCACCACCCCCGGTGACGTCACACCGAGCCACCTGTCGACAGAAATCAGCAAAACTTTATTTAAAATAAGGAAAAGTTCAGACAGCACACCTCTGATTTATTCATTTATTACCTGTCCATCCTGCACAGGTCTGAAGTGAAGCACTAACTCTGACGTCACGTTGTGCAGCGTTCCTGGCTGCGGGGTTGCTTATCATACAGCGTAACATCTAAATGAACGCTTGTATGTACCTGAGATGTACCTGAGATGTTCCGTTATTCGGGCCGAAATCGATAAGAAACTTCGAGAGTGTGCTTATATGAGTGTGCTTGCTGTATTTATACTAAAATAAAACACATATTAGAGAAAGTGGTCGCTGTGTATGTGTGCCCCCCATCTGATTTCCGAGCCCAACCCCCCCGGCTCGGCGCTCATCTGCGCCTTTTATCAGGCTCTTGGCGCAGAGCAGGTCTCTTGCGCGTGTGCGCTGCTGCTGCGGATTAGAAACGGTCTGTGCACGCGCAAAATTCGGATTCTTGGACTTTACCGTGGAAAATCCGCGCGTTTCAGCCAAAAACGAGATCCAAACCTCATCAGCTGAGTGTGTGAGGGTCACAGAGAGGTCACACCGAGTCTGCGAGCATTTCTGTGAGCGCGAGAAGCTTTTAATGAGCACGAAAGAAGAGGCGCTCATTAACACCGTTAATGCTCCTGTAGGCTGAGCCGGTGAATTCGCTGTTTTCCAGGCGGACTCTGCACTCAAGTTCTCCGCTGCCCTGCAGCTCACAGCCAGCTGGCTCCGTGTGCTCCTCCGGGAGCTTCATCTCCATAAACGTCTTCACGCATGACTCTGACGGCTCCGTGCCAGCGCGCGCTTTGACACGAGACAGCTGAAGAAAACTTTTGGGCTTTTATTTAGCGTGTGTGTGTGTGTGTGTGTGTGTGTGTGTGTGTTTGAAACCTAGTGTGCGTGTGTGTGTGTGTGTGTGTTTGTCATTGGAGCTGTGTGTGTGTGTGTGTGTGTGTGTGTGTGTATTTTGTAACATACTTACATCCAGCTGCCCCTGCAGCACAGCGGGCACACGCACACCAGCAGCAGACTCAGAGCGTTCATGTGTCGGACTCCGCAGCTCCGCGCCTCCATCCCTGCTCAGCTCCGCATGCTGACAGCGACCCGGCCCGGAGCAGGCTCCTGAATCCCGCTGAAGGAGTCCTTTCTCTACTGTGCTCTCCTCGATCTGCAGGAGAGGAGAAGCACCCTGGACCAGTCCGAGTCCCGGACGGTTCTCATTGGACCAACTCAGGACTCAGCAGCTGACGTCAGAGCTGGGCTATAACTGGCTGGATGGGTGAGAGGCTTCATGATAAAAAACTTCGTGCTGACATCTGATCCCCGAAAAGCAAATAAACGACGGAACACAGTAGAAAAAAAATCTAAAAGTGTCTGATTTTTGAATGAGGTTTGGTGAAAACATTTTAGTTATATAAAAATAAAACTTTAAAAGATTAAAACTGAAACGATTTTGTGAACTTAGAAAGCAAACCAAAATGCAAAAACGATACGGAGGAAATATGCTTTTAATATCTGAGATCAGATTTTATTACAACTGATGAGAAAACGCGTTTGCTGAGAGTCACTGCTTTTAGAAAGTTCAGAGTTTCTATTGTAGTGCCTGTACTTAATAAAGATTAAAACTAACTAATAACACCGAAACTATTAAAAACGAAACATTTTTGAAATAATGAAAACTAAAGGAGTAAATTCTCCCTGGAAACTAAACTGAACTAAAACGAAAAAGTCAAAATGAAATAAAAATAAACAATATTTAGGAAACAATAACTCTGTTGTTGGATTTTTTGAAGAATGCTTGTCAAAAAAACGTAAAGAAAACTTGTCAATATGACCAAAAAATGTAATAAATAAAAAACAATTTATTTCCTAATTCTGGAGCTTTCAGCCTCCTCTGTGGACCTCCAAAAGTTATTCAACAACCTAAAATCTGTCCTGATGAAGCTAGAGATGATAATAATAATAATAATAATAATAATAATAATAATAATAATAATAGACAGACTGGCGACCTGTCCAGGGTATACCCCGCCTCTCGCCCTATGACAGCTGGGATAGGCTCCAGCGCTCCCCGCGACCCTGAAAAGGATAAGCGGAAGCGAATGGATGGATGGATAATAATAATAATAATAAAGAGAAAAAGATGAGTTTTGTCCACTGGTGTTTTATTAAATGTTATAAAGCCATAAGTGAGACGGTGTTTAAAAGACTGAGTGATTGTGGTTGTGAATGTGTTCACAGTTCAGGATTAAAAACTTTTTTGTTTGACTTTTTGTTTTTTTTATGAAGAGCAGAATGAGCACAGTCATAAAAAATATTAATTTCTTCTGTTTTCAGCTTATAAAAAGACACATTATACATCTGTAGAAAAATATAGAAATATAAGCAGAGTCATAAAAGACGCTTCTGTCACGTGATGAAGAGCTTTCATCGAGTCTTTGGAGTTAAAACTGGTCTGACATACAGAATCGATCAATCAGTGAGGCCTGAGGCTAAGTCTGAATCAGGAAGCAGCTGCTTGAATCCACGCTAACTCATATCACTGTCAAACACACGGGCCAGCGAGAAGCAGCTGGTGCAGTCAGCAGAATTACGGCAGAGGATTTTTCTGGTTCTGAAATGGAAAATCCCAGCAGAAGGTCAGAGATTAACAGTCCTGCTGCTGAGACTGAAATGCTGAAAGCTTTAAACATCTGCGAGCAGCAGGAACCAGCTGAGCGATATCTCGAGTAACCTCTGCTTATTAGAAGCCAGCAGCTGAGTCTGAGACGTCTCGTCGGATTGGTGCTCCTGAGCTGCACAGTGAGGCTTCTGTTCATTCTGAATAATCCACCTCCACCATTGAGTCCCCCACCCCTCTCTGAAGTCCACGTCCTGGAGGGGGACAGGTGACTCTCCCGCAGGATTCACCTGGCCCCTCCTAGGTGTTCAGTTTTGGGTAATGGGACACAGGCGGCTCAGAAGGATCTCAGAGTATACTTGGTTCACTGGTCCTCTAACACGATAGGTTGTAGGTTGAGACCCCGCCTCCTGCTCCGTGTCTGGCAGGGTTGATTGGCTGCCGAGTGTATGTACAGTTCTCTCTGTTCTGGTCGTGTTCGCGGTGGACGTTCTGTCACTGGAAAGTTTTGTGGACCAAAACTTCTCCACCTGAGAAAACAGAGCAGAACATCAGCTGTGAGGCCTGCAGCCCTGACCATTGGAAGCACTTCGTTTGCTGATAAATAAAGTTGTGTTACCTCGTGAAAGTGACAGGCACAGCGTCCCTGCAGGAACTCTTTGTATCGACCCATCGTGATGCTGAACGTGTCAATCACTTCGTACCCATGATGCTTGGCGGTGGTGATGATGTCGTCGTTCTCCATGTACAGGTCCTGTATCTCTGTCTGAAATATTGATCAAAGAAAGCAGCTTTAATTCCCATAGAGGGGTATGAATGACAGCAGGAACAGTAACCTACCAGACTGAGAGACCTGATCCCGTCCACAGGCAGATGGAAGCCCATCCCTAAAGACTTCACCACCACCAGGATGTTACTGAGAGATTCACTGAGGAGGGACAGAAGTAACCTCACGTTACCATAGAAACCAGAGTCCTCAATAACATTGCTAATCCCGAACGCTAAACCCCGGGTTAGTGTCTTTACTGAAAGGGTTTCTCATGTTACAGGAAATGCAGGACTGGAGTACAGGTGAACCTCAGGGATCAGCGTTAGGTCCTCTGTTCTTTAGATCAGTGTAAGCCCATATGGAGATAACACTATGGTTTATACTGTATGTAGGTGGTGTTACACTGTGTCTCCTCACCTGTCCAGCACTTCACTGACTGTCCTCAGGTGATTGGTGTTGAGCCACTGGACTCCTCCCACCACCAGAACTGTTTGGTTAGAGTTCACCAGAGGCTGAGACCTTAACAGACAAGAACAAGAAAAGTCACCGGTTAAATATCTCACGGCTTCATGTAACATGCCTCAAAAGTGGATTGTTAGGACCTCACCTGTTGAGCAGCTGCTGCAGAGCCTGCCTGAACGTGGGTCGCTGCTTCTTCTCCAGCCAGAACTGAGGATAGTACGAGTAGCTGACCAGAGTCCGTCCTCTGTTCAGGTTCCTGTAGACCAGCGTGTCGTGAGCTTTGCCCCAGTCCTCCAGGGTGGAGTTCACCCTCTCCATCAGGAAGTACATCATCCCACGATTTGTTGAGTCCCCGATAAACAACAGCTGAGGAGCAATGAGAGAGCTGGTGATGTACCTCCATCAGGACGACTGCCACAAACTGAGACATCTGAGATGGACTGGTTCAAATCAGCTGATCAGGTGACCTTACCTTTCTGTCCTTCATACAGTCCTGCAGCAGTGGGTGGTCCACTATTGGGTGATAACAACCATCTGCTTGCCAGGAAACTTCCCTCCAGTCGCACGTCCTGTTGTCAGAACAGCTGAGGCATGGAACAACCCAGCGTCCTGTCAGGCAGGTGAGACACACAGGTGAGGTGGCGAGAACAAAAAGTCACTTGACTTAAATTTGATGTATTATCTTAAAGAAGCAGTCCACCGGCAGGACCTCAGACCTGACACGTGTCCTGAGCTGCAGGCATTATGTTGACTCTGGGATTCGCTGTGAGGCTGAAGACCGCAGGAGCGATCCGGCTGGACCAGCAGACCGCAGTCCTGAACAACAGACATCAAACTGTGACAAATTTGCAATCAGCACTTCCAGGAAGTTCTGAACCTCCTGTGTGCGATTTCTGACTGCAGTACTCTGCAAATACTACGAACTGTAAATATAAAATGGCAAATGGACTGGTTCTTTTTTATACTTTATTTTATTGTTTTATATTGTTATTTGTTGTATTTTTATTCTTTTTAATTTTGTGAAAATTAAGCACTTTATGATTTTTATTTCACAGAATTTTATCTGTGAAAAGCGCTATATAGATACATGTTATTAACTTCTTATATAGCATTTTTCTTCTGTATCTGAGCACTCAAAGCACTTTACACAAATTGCCTTATTCACAAGCACTTTTTTCGATGCCCTTTCGTGTAAGTACTTTCTATCTAACATTCATACGCATTCAAACTCCGATGGATGCATCGAAGAGCACACAGACTAGAGCAGATGGGGATCAAACCACCTACTGATAAGTAGGTGATCTGCTCTACCACCTGAGCTACAGCCACCCCAAATAACACACTTTACCACCCAGAACAGTAATAGTGGAGGAATTGAGATGTTCTGGACACAGATGAAGAGGAAACAAAGGAACCCTCAGAGGAAGCGTCAGTCTGAAGTTTCCTTTAAAACCTGAAACTGAACCGAGTTTTTACTATTTTGTTTAATAAACACTTTACAGCTGGTTACATTGGTAAATTGAATAGATTCTGTTTTCTACTCATAGAAAATTACACATGAAAAACTTAAACACATGACTGCACCATCTTTAGTTTTAATCACTGGGTTTGATTCCCTGCAGGGTCAGAGGTCGCATCCATCCCAGTGAGCTTTGGCCTCTGAAAGTAAATCTGCTGTTTGAGATCTGAAGCTTCTCGCTGTCAAACACCACGTCTTCTTCTTCATGTGCTCGCTGCTTCCTCCCTCAGAGCTTCTCTTTCATCCTCCTCTGTGGATCCGTCCCCGTCCTCCTCTGCTCAGAGGTCAGGAGTCAAGCAAAGCTATCCACGCTCACCTCAGAGTCCCCGTGGGAGCCTCCAGGTCTGGCGCAGACTTCACAGCCACCGCCATCACAAACGCTGGCTCTTCTTCTTCTGCTGCTGTTGCAGGTTTCGTCGTGGCGGCGTCACATTCCTCACGTCAGCGGCACAGCTCGCAACAAAGTGCGACAAGAAAACTTAACAGGGATTTTCTTGTTCGTACCTGTGCTCAGTGTACACGCTGCTCCGAGATCAGCTCCAAACACACCGCCTCCAGCAGCAGCGGACCGTTTGAGGCCTCGCCGCCGCCACGTCGCCCCCAACTCTGACTTCATCAAGGCCGCGGCCACGCGCTCCTCTTCCTCACTCGGACTCAGAACAGCAACAAGAACTACAGCTTTTAAAACTGAGAGAGATGTGAGCCTTTCCTTCTGATCAGAATTTAATTTCTGCTTCAAACTCCATTACAGTGCGACGAGAGAGCACAAACGTCACTTTAACCATGGCGACAGCTTTTGTGTAAAAGCAGCTACTGAAGCCTGATGATGTCAGATATGACGTGCAGTAAAAAATGATTTGCTTTGTCAGAATCATTTTTATAACTTCAGAGGCAGGGCTTTTTGCCTGGATGATAAAAGAAAACTGTATTTTATTTTTTTAAACTATCAACTGGGAGTTTAAATATGCAAATATAATAAATCATTTTCAAATCTCGTGTCCACAGGATAGTTAATATGACAAAGGTCAGAATCGTAATCAGACATTTTCATGTTCAGTGAAAACAGACGGGTGGTGCTGAGTTGATGAAGCTGATATTTGTGCAGCCACACAGAGCTGATAGAGTGCCACAGCAAACGCCAGATCACAGGTCTGAAACACTCGTCAAACATTAAAAACTAAATGAATTTGTAAATGAATGTGTTTAATGTGTCAGAGTGCCGTAATTTCCTGCTGATAATGAATGTGACGTGCTGTTTCATGCTTAAACCTTATTATTATTCCTGAACAGGTTAATTTTTTGGATATTTCATCAGTTTGTAAACAATATTTTCCTTCATTTTGGAAATCAGTGCAGTTTTTATTTTCAGTAAATAAATATTTGATTTTTTAATGATCACACTATAGTTCGTTTCACATACACTAGATGTTTATGATGTACATTATTTACTTTTAAATAATTTCTAATAAAACAAGAACAGAAACAGGGGAGACCAGGTATGGTTATAACATGGGAAGAGTTGCAGTGCCAGGAGTTGCACCAATTAGGGATGAGACATCAGGGTTCAGCCACTTCTATCCCTGATTTTAAACGGGGGTTGTCACAGGCATATGCAGATATTACTGATAAAACAAGAACAGGAAAATAATTTTTTCACACAGCTGAAGATTAAATATGATATGACTTAGAGTACATTAGTACTTAGTGAAGCACTTGCTAGTTTCAAACCACTATGCTAATACAATTAGCTAAACAATGACCGACAGGGGTGGGGTGGATTGTAACATGGAAACCTGGACCGAGAGGTGTACCTGCTGATATTTGACTGACTCGCTCTTCTTTGAGAAGAGCGAGTCAGTCAAATATCAAGTCATTGAATGAAAAATAGCAACCGGTCAGAACCGGTTTTCGATACCCATCCCTACTCTTCAGTCAGATCAGTGATGAAGGAACACAATGAGCTGATACTGCAAATCACTGCAAACGCTGATACAACAGCGGCCCAACAATCTTCCCCGTACTGGTTACAGGAGCAGCAATAAAGTTTTCTGTTAGGCACAGGAGAACCAGCCAAGCAGCAGACCCGTGTCATGGACTGACTCCACGTCAGGCAAAATGACAAGAGAATACAGAGAATACTAGCATAGCTGCCTCAGCAACAGAAAAGCTTTTTGTGTCAAGGTACATTAAGTGCTATTCTTTCTTTGTTTCAGGTTCAAAAGACAGACGAGGAAGGAGAAGCAAAAATGCAAGAAAGAATATGTCAGTGAGGAATGAAGGCAAAGAGAAGCAAAAGAAGAAAAACCTGCCACAGAAGTGTCGAACTCTAACGCTGCTGAGACAACTTGTTATAACATGGCACCAATCTGCACTTCAGGACAACCAACATCCATTTATCATAACTGTGAAAGGGATTAAGAATGTACACACACACTGGCACTGATTTTTATACACATAATAAAAAAGCTTTCAGACCTAAATGCTTTTCACACGGTAACTGTTCCTTAAGCATTCATACTGTCACGAAAGTTTGTTCTAGTACGGTACACTAATTTACACACAGCGGTGTGTTTGAGTCGTAGTTCAACACCATGTTCTCTGTTTTTGCTTCTTTTATTTAACAGCTAACGCTGGTAGTGTTGTAACAAAGGAATGCCGCGTATTAACCATGTGAGAATGTGTGTGTGTGAGTGTGAATAAATAAAAGAGAAAAAGACAAACTGCTGAACATGAAAAGAGGATTCTGAGTTTTTTCTCCGCCTGCAGGAATGAGGTGTGGGTGGGGGTGGGCTGTTTGTGTGGTGTCAGCTGGAATCCATCATAGAGGAGCAGAAACACTCCGATAATCCTCCCATGTGATTGCAGAACTGATCTCAGGTCTGAGAATCTTGGTAAATCCGGATCAGCGCTCATTAGATCATCTGAGCCGCCGCCGCCTCCTGTGGGAAACTCAGACCTCCAAACGGAGCAGTGGGTGGAGATGGGAGAGGAGGAGGTCTGACCAAACCTGCCTGCTGACGGGGTTCATAACCGGAGAAGTGGAGGTGTGGAGGCATTCACACAAGATGCTTGGACTGAACCATTAGTGCACATGGAGGGGGGAGGCTCATGCAGGCCTGTAACCCAGAGCTGGAGCAGAGGTGGACATGAGTGGGTGGAGACAGCTGGACTCAGACCAGCGCTTCAAAAGCCTCATCAGCTCTGAGGCGGGTGGAGGGCGGAGGGCAATAGCAGAACACAGCATTGAGGAAGATCACGACAACGAGCAGTGGAAGATGCAGACTTTAAATACACAAGGCAAATGAGGGAACAGAGCACAGCTAAACATAGTCTAACTAATAAGACAGGGAAGCCAAACACAACATCCTGCACACAGGCCAGGAGACTATCAAAGTAAAAACCAAGGTAAGAGCGAGGGACAGAGAGAGAGAGCGAGGGATGGAGAGACAGAGTGAGGGGAGGAGAGAAAGACAAACAGAAATTACCAGACATGTTTGGCTACACAGTGAAATAACAGGGAAACAGACAACTTTACATGGAGACAAGACTGAGTTCAAAGAAGGACACTGGGACAGGAAACTAGACACAAGAGGACGGGGAATGAAAAAAGAAAACCTCCGATAACAAGCTGAGATCTGGGGATACAAACAGATATCAAAAGTATAGCCAAAACAAGGACCTTCACCTCAGAATATTATATAAACCAAAATCAAAAATCCAAAAGAGAAAAAAATCCAGGTACAAAACCCAGGATCATGACAGGTGAGGACGGAGGGCAAGCGCGGAGCTGGGTGCAGCTCAGGGCTTGGGAGTGGCTTTGTGGTCGTTCTCTGAGCTCAGCTTCATCTGAAAGTTGATAAATAAGCTACTTCTCTGCGTTTCCACGAAAACAAACAGGCCTAATGGGATCACGCTGCAGACAGGAGGTCAAAGGTCAGAGAGTCGCAGCCAAAACATTTTGTTCTGTTTAGGTTACGAATGAAAAGCTGCTTCACGCTAGCGCTCCACAACCCACACAGTCCAGAGAGGGAGGAGGCGGAGCCTCCAGAGCATGATGTTTCTGATACTGATCCATCAGCTCTGGCTCACCCGCCTGCAGAGACAGGCCGGAGGTCTGAGACGTGCTGGTGTGCACAGGTGTTCTCAGAGAGATTCACAGGTGAGATGTCCTCACAGAGCTCCTGCATCACAAACACATACAACAACGAACCCCCACCCTGCTGTCTCTGAGCCGGCCACCGTTCGTCTGTCTTTAGCTGACCAATCAGGACATGAAGGTCTTTGTCCTCTCAGCACACTGTGAGAACATCTGCAACAATGAAACATCTGGATGACACATCTGGACAGAGCTACTGCTCTCACAGAGAAGCTGAAGGAGTGGGTGGGTGGGGGGACCAGCTAGAAGTGATTTATTCAGACTCACAATGAGCTTCAAACAACAACTACAATCCTCACAATCAGCACACGTCTCTGGACTCTGATTGGCAGCAGCTTAGGATCCAGGGTCACATGTCTTCAGGTGAGCACAGACACAAAGATTAAGCTCAGCAGCTCCATCAGATAACCAATGAAGACATGACTGTAACATGATACACTCACACACACACATACGCAGGAGTGTTTATAGTGAGTCTTTGTCTTCACTCAGTTTAACCTGCAGAAACTCCCGAGGCCTCAAAACTCTTATTGTAATAATAATAAAAATTATTATTAATTTTGTTATTTTTATTGTTGTTGTTTTTATGTTTTTACTTTGATGCAGTGTTATCTTTAGTTCTCGTCAGCTGACTCGATGTTTTACTTTTAAATGTGAGTACAGGTTTGATTCCAGTGTGACTCTGCTCCCACCTGCTGGAGCTGCAGATTGTCTGCAGAGAGAAGCAGCCAACGCCCACTCCTGAGCACTCCACAGAGTCATCACACTTCAGTATTTCTCCCGTTATGTCTTCCTGTCTGAGTTTAGTTATTAGTCTTTGAGTGTGTGATGCATAAAAAACACATGCTAAACACAAGCTCACATTCATGCACATATCAGCAAACATCTACACTGACTCTGACTCTGACTACTGATCCTGGATAAGTTACTGGTGAAATGATGAGCGTGCTGGTTGAGCATCAATGAGCGCTGTGTTCTCAGGGGCCAACCAGGCCCGCTGAACTCCGCCCTCTTTAGCTCTAATTGAGGCTCACAGGTGGATCACAGGTGGATGAGAGGGGGGCAGCTGGAGGGCAGATGAAAACATGAACCTGAGAGGGATCGGGGCTACGTGGGGCCCCACACAGCTTTAACCTGCATCAGGTAAGATCACCTGTTCAGGACCTGAAACTGATCCAGATTAAAGCAGATTACCGTCTTCTTCCTGAACAGACTGAAAGCTGGGAGCTGTTTGCTCACTGGAGATTTAACTGTGACAGAAAAGACTTACAGGTTACCTACAGGTTACATCATTTGAACGTTAGAGACAGAAAACCTGAATCCTATACACCCTGAGCCGAACACCAGCAGCTCCTCACACACTTCGCTTCATTCTGCAGATGTTCTTGTGCAGTCCTGAGAAATATCCATCTGAGGTCACAGAGGAGAAGCTGATGGAAATGAGTGCAGATGTTGGAGAAGCATCAGCTTTGTGAATGCTTGCTCACGCTTCGCCGCAGGCGTCGAGCTGTTAGCGCCGCAAAGGGATGTGAGAGGAATTTAAAGGCAGAAACAAACGGAGCCAACATTTCATTCTTCTCAGAGTGTCGAGGTCACGTCGAGATGGTTTACTGAGAGCTGGAGCAAAGCCCGGAGCAGACATTTGAAAACACCAGAGCTTTTTTATCAGGCTGATCAGATTCAATCAGATTTACTGAAGCAGTAAAGTGTGAAAGAAACAGATGTCAAGACAGACAGAGTTTTCTGTGCCAGGCCTGCTCTGCTGTGTTGCTCTCTGACAATCATAGTTACAATAAATGACCAGCAGATCCTGCCAAACTCATCTCTTCACCTTATCTGTGCCCTGACTTACTCTAAAAACCAGATAAAAGATAACAAAAAGAGCCAAAAAACAACCCAACAGAGCTCAGGCAAACACTCACCTGTCCTACCTGTGCAAACACTGGAAACTCAAAAAGGGCTCAAACATCCAGGCAACAACTCACTTTGTCTAACTGGAGTAAGCAGAAGGTTTGAAATCAGACGTAACACACAAAATACACCTGTTCCAACCTTGTTTTACAAAATCCCGGACAAACCCCCAAATCATATAATTCTTATAATGGAGGGGTGAAGCATCAAGGAAGGCAGAATGAAATAGAATAATTAAGGAGACAGCAGTGAATTCTGTATGCCTGTGAAACTGATGTAATAATCAACACAAAATAATAAACAACAAACACATGTGCCCCTATCCTCAGCATTTTGAGTTTTAATATATTTTGATGTTTGGGGTTTATGTTTAAGTTCATTAGGTTATATAAGTTCATTTTTATTATGCCTAGGTTGCTGTTATAGTTCATTGTTTATTAGATTACCCTAGTGTCTTCACCCGGTGTGTTTACGTTTCCCTCGCCCTTTGTGTGTTTCATGTCTGTGTGTCCAAGCTCGTGTTGTGTCTGTGTCTCATTATGTTTCCTGTTTTATTTTGAAGAGGTCTGGTGTCCCATGTTCATTGTGTTTAGTTTCACTTCCCCTGTGTTGTCATTAGGGATGGGTATCGTTTAGGTTTTATATGATACCGGTGCCAAACCGGTACTTTTGAAACGGTGCCGGTGCTTAAACGGGCTGCTGTTGCCATCATCATCCGTCATCATTTCTGCTACACTGGCAGGGCTAGGGGCCAGGACTCTACTCTTCGGGTTCTTGGGGGATGTTGCTAACTCCGGGTCCGATAACAACCACCACACCCGCAGTAGATGTGCTCGGTGTGAGGTCTTGCAGCAAGCTATCAAATATAGTGCATTTCTCGGCTTTTAAAAAAACGCTATGTCTTCTCAACACCATCTATTCTGACCATGGTAGTTCGGGAGGAGTAGCAATTTTAGCTCTTGATGCACACAAAGCCTTTGATCAGGTTGAGTGGTTTTATATGTTCGAGTCATTACGGAAGTTTGGGTTTGGTGAAATATTTATATCTTGGGTAAAATTAGTATACGCAAATCCAATCTGTTCAGTTCTCACAAATGGAGAGAGGTCGGCGCCATTTCCTTTGCAGCGCTCTGTTCAGCAAGGCTGCCCCCTGTCCCCTGCTCTATTTGCTCTGGCATTAGAGCCCCTTGCGATTAAGATAAGAGCACATCCAATCCACAAAGAGGGAGAGAGAGGAACAGAGAGGGAGATGGAGAATGAGGACAGAACAGAGATGGAACAAGAGCAGGTGAGACACACATGTTAGTCAAATGGTTGTTTACCAAAAGTATCACCGTATCATAGGTCCTCATGTATCTTGTACCTAGTGTTTCTTTTTAGGTTTGCTATTTTTCAAATTCTACATTTATTAAGTTATGCAGGCTTGTTTGCACAACAAGGCTAAATAATTATATAAACTTTTCTCAATCTAAATAGTGGACTTTGGTAGAATTCAAAAAACAAGTGTAGTACAGGTCTATGATGATTTTTAGTGCTACTGTCATCTAGTTCTGATTCTGGTTCTGTCTTGGTTAAGTCCTCAGTAGTCCTGATTTTGAACTGTTGTAGTCCTGTTTTAATTCCGGATCAGTTCTTGGTCTGGTTGAATTGGGGTTTAGTCCTCGTGTCTTGATACAGCCCCGACTTTGTTCTGCCTTGCTGCTTAATTAAAAAACTAGTTTAAGGTGTCCTGCACATGTGATATATATTTTTCCCTATATGAAGTCATTCTTTTTTGAACAAAACTCAAAACAGAGCCTATTAATCTTTCAGTCATTTCTAACCCCCCCCAAAAAAAAAAAAAAATCCCACATGCATACTACCCTTTAGGGCTAAGCCCCGGGTGTTTCAAATGTCTGGCTCCGCCTCTGTTTTACCTCTCCAGACATCTTTGTTTGCAACGTTATGGGTTGTACGAACACTGTGCGCTATGTTTGTTAAGCTGCAGCCGTTCAACCGGGCTTATATGGTTGATGAAGAGAAGGTATATTAAAGAACACACTGTGGAATTCCCAACGCCAGCGCGAGTGTGTATTCTTTTGGCTACCCTGCTAAGTGTTTTGCCGCCTCCTCTCAACCACTAAACGCAACCCGACGTTACAAAATGGCGCCCGAACATCTTCTCTTGGACCTCAGTATGCAGTATCTTCGAGCAGCTGATGATTGATACACTAAAAGGTACATCGCGGCAAAGTAGATCTAGTAGTAGCCTGCCATACTTCGCGGAAACAGACCAGGCTGGCCTCGACGCGGACGTCCGATTCGCCGGATCGCGGAGGTGTGTTTCCACGGCAACGAGTGAAGCCGCCGCAGCGCTGTTTTCGGGATGTATTATCGTTATCTGCTGAGCGCCTTTACTGCGACATTTTTGGATTAACGTGGATTCACGCTACTTGGACGCGAGACGGATGCCGCTTCTTCATAGTTTCTGAACTGCATGTATGCGAAGTGAAGCGCACCGGATTTTTTCTTCCTCACCAGCTGAGCTCACGCTGCAGACTTTGCTTCGTTCGTACGGTCTCTGCAAGTGGGAACTTTATCACGGGACACAGCTCTATGTCGTGTCAGGACTGGACAAGTTTGGAGTCCTCTGGAAAATCGCCGAACTGATGTTGTGAGTGTATATTTTAAAAAAAAACAAACAAACCAAAAAAAAAAAAAAAACACTGTCTATATTTCAAACTGATTTGCTATTGATTCTCACTGGCTTAACTGTTCTTATTGAGATGCTGTTTTAAGTGCATCTGACTTGAAAAGGTGTTACTCATACACAGTTACTCGTAAGTTTGGCTCTATTTTACACCTAAATGCTTTTGATCCGGGGTGTTTACTCCTTCTACCTCCACGTTTCAAAGTCAGATAAAACATTTGTAGCTAAACTTAAGAATTCACATGTTTTGTATATTTTTGTGTGACCAGAACTGAAGTTGATTTCAGCACAACTGCTACCTTATATAGATTTGGGTTTTTGATAAGTGTGTATTATGGCTACTCAGCCTGACTTGACTGATATGTGTGATGATATAGACTTTATGTTACACCCCAACCGACTTACTGCCAGACATAGTACTGCTGACCTTGGGCATAAAGTGCAAAGTCTGCAAGCAGAGGTTGATATGCTTCAGCAGTGCCTTCATGACTCTTTGGACCTCCAGAGGAATATTTTGGAGCAGTGGACTCAACAAAAAAGACCAGTCCCAAAAGTACCAGCTGCCCAGATTACTCACCCTTTTCCTCAGGCCTCCTCTACTCCATATGTGCCAGGCCTACCAACCAGGGAAACGGAGCAATCTATCTCAGCACCTGGCCCCACGCAGCCCGCCAGGGCCTTGTCCCAATCCCAGTCAGATTCGCTGGAGCTAATTAATACAACCAGAGTCCTTGCTGCGGCATTGCACCAAGCTAAATTGGAGCCCAATGTGTTCGCTAATGATGGCAGTCTTCACCCAGAAGAATGGCTACAGTCTGTTAATGCTTACAAAACCTCCTTAGACCTAACAGACGCCCAAATCCTCAGAGAGCTGCCACACTTCCTAGCTAAGGAACCAAGAAAGTGGTTTAATGTGCTCATTCCTCATGTATCTACATGGGCTAAGTTTTGTGAACTTTTCAGAACTGTCTTCTTGCCTGCTGACAACCAGGAGCAGATTTTGAGAGGCATCCTGGACCGTTTCCAGCACCCCGAAGAGCCTCTGCCAACGTTTGTTGCCCATGTGCTCAGTGAATTTAGGAGACTGAGGAACCCACCATCTGAACAGGAGCAATTTGAGCTCATCTGTAAACACGCAGTGGAGAAGTACAGAGTAGCACTGTATGGAACGCCTGTAAAGTCAGTAATTGATCTAGTGCTGCGTGCCCACGAGCTGCATTCTGTTCTTGGCACCAGCCTTTCACAGCCTTCCCGAGCTCAGCCGAAAAACAGAGCTGAGGGAGGACCCCGCTGTTTCAAATATGCCATGCCTGGTGTTACATCTCGTACGTGCCCTAACTGTTCCACTGATTTTCAGGGAGCTCGACACTCTCCCAGGATGGCTCCGGAGCTTCCTCAAACGCTGTCTCCTGACCAACATCCAGTAACTCAGCCTGCGGATCCAGATGAAACTGGCGTTGTCAGGGAGACGAGAGCAGCTGGCAGGAGGCCGGGAAACTTCAGGGGGGGGAGAGTGTTTCACAGGGGCAACCCTCCCCCCAGCCAATAACTCAGCCCTCATCGCCTTTGTCAGATCAAAGTGTGCCACCAGTGCTCAATCACGTTGAAGATGGAACTTCGCAAGCATCGTGGAACACCCCTCTCAGAGTTAAAGTGAACTTTAATGGGGCAGCTTTGGATGCCACACTAGATACAGGGGCATCTCTTTCAGCAGTAAATGCAGACCTGTTGTCTGAGAAAAACCGAAATCAGTCATTAAAGAATCCGTGGGATTCTCCTCCCATAAGACTGGCCAATGGCACTAACTGCAGTCCATTGGGAATAACCTGTTAACCATTGGATTTATGGGCAAGCGAGTCTATCAGCGGTTTGTGATAGTGCAGGACCTGTCATCCCCCTTTGTTCTTGGGATGGACTTTATGACTCGCACTTCACTAACAATACATGTCCCAACAAGAACTGTAATTATGGATGATAACCCCCCATGTCTTGATGAACTCTGTGAAAATGGCTTTGTGGAAGCTGATCTTGAGTGTGGAACTATGACCCTGCAGAACACCCCGCAGCTCTCCCTCCATGATAAGGCTGGAGAAGCTAACTTGGATTCTGAGGAGAGGGAAGAACTGTTGGAGTTGTTAAATAGTTTTGGTGACCTGTTTGATGGCCACCTTGGTCGCACTTCTCTGGCAGAACATGTCATTGTAACTGGGGATGCAAAGCCTGTTAACTTGCCACCATACCGCACCTCACCAGCTAAAAAGCAAATCATAGAAGAGCAAGTGGAAAAAATGCTACAGGATAACATCATCGAACCTGCATCAGGACCATGGGCAGCCCCCGTGGTCATTGTGAACAAACCCCCCCGCGAACCACGGTTCTGTGTTGACTTCCGTGGTCTGAATCAGCTGACCGTGAAGGATTCTTACCCACTCCCGCGAGTGGATGAATCGCTGGACTTTCTGTCGAGAGGGAAGTTTCTCACAACACTAGACCTTGCTAGAGGTTACTGGCAGGTCCCCATTGCTGAAGAAGCTAAACCAAAGACTGCTTTTATCACGCACTGTGGCCTGTTTCAGTTCAGAGTCCTTCCTTTCGGCCTGTGTAACGCCCCTGCGACTTTTCAGCGGCTTATGAACAATGTTCTAGCTGGCCTGATTTATAAGTCCTGCGCGGTGTATCTAGATGACATTGTTGTCGCATCACCGACCTTTGAGCAACACCTGCTTGACTTAAAAGAGGTCCTTGGTAGGCTTCAGTCCGCTGGCCTCTCTTTAAAGCTGAGCAAATGCCAATTCTGCCTTTCAGAACTCACCTTCCTCGGTTATCGGGTTACGCCGGCTGGCATTCATCCTGACCCTGACAAGGTGAGAGCTGTGACTGACTTCAAAGTGCCGACCACAACAAAGCAGGTGCGTCAGTTCCTTGGCCCGCCATGCAGAGCCACTCTTCGCCCTCACTAAAAAGGACGTGCAGTTTCACTGGGATGACAAGTGCCAGGCAGCTGTGGACTTTCTGAAACATTCTATAACCTCAGCACCAGTCCTCAGGTTCCCAGATTTTTCGCGTCCATTCTTCATTCACACTGATGCATGCGATGCTGGTCTTGGAGCAGCATTAATGCAGAAAGATGAGGATGGCAAAGACGTTGCTGTAGCATTTGCTAGCCGTGCTATGCACAAATCGGAAAAGCCCTACTCAACTCCAGAGAAGGAGTGTCTGGCCGTGATCTGGGCCTTGGAACATTTCCGACCCTATGTCGAAGGCTTGCACGTAACCATTTACACTGACCACAGCAGCCTCAAGTGGTTGATGTCTCGACCAAATCCCTCTGGCAGGCTTGCTCGGTGGTCTCTTCGCCTTCAAGACTTTGACTTCAGCATTATCCACAAACCTGGAGAACGTAATAAGGTGCCCGATGCCCTTTCACGTAATCCTCTACCAGATGTGGATGCCCCCATTGATCTTCTCCCTCCCTATGCCGTGATTGGGAGCATGGCCCTTCGTGCTCTGCCTTCTGTAATTGTTTCAGACCGCCCGCATGTTCGTCAACTGCAGCTTGAGGACCCAGTCACAGGCTCATTGCTCAATCAGCTGGAAAGTGACCAACAAACTGGGGAGGATAATCAAGATCTGGAAAAGTACGTTGTCCATGATGGTCTCCTCTATTTCCTCGACCCAAAAACGAAATGTGGTCTCCACCCACTCAAGCAGCTTAAACTGTTTGCTCCTACTACACTCCGTGGTTATCTGCTCAAGTATTACCACGATCATCCTACAGCCGGACATCTGGGCATTGCAAAAACGCTGGCACGCTTGCGTCTCAGATTCTTCTGGCCACACATGAACTCTGACGTGAAAAAGTATGTGGTCTCATGTTGTTCATGTCAAACCACTAAGCCAAGTCAAAGAAAAACAGCAGGCCTTATGGTCCCTATCCAGCCACAAAGACCATGGGAGTACGCAGGGGTGGACTTTGTTGGCCCACTGCCCCGCACACAAAGAGGGAATGCTTATATCCTTATTTTTGTGGACTATTTCTCAAAATGGGTCGAGGTGAGTGCTGTGAGAGAAGCCACTGCTCAAGTTGCTGCGAACAAGTTCATTACTGACATTTTTGCCCGACATGGTTCTCCCTCCCACCTTATTTCTGATAGGGGAACGCCTTTCGTCAGTGAACTCTTTGAGCATGTTTTGTTGACTCTTGGGACTGAACACAGACTAACGACTGCATACCATCCTCAAACGAATGCAACTGAGCGTGTAAATCGCACTTTGAAAACGGCCATTCGAGCCTATGTTGGGGATAAACACACCTCTTGGGACAAATATCTTCCCCAGATCTGTTTTGCACTGCGCACTGAGCCTCACGAGAGCACAGGCCTGAGCCCGTCCATGATGCTGTATGGGCGAGAGTTGGACACGCCCTTGGACCTTGTCACTCAACCCTCCTGGGAGGGACTGAGCGACCCTGAAACGTCCCACTCAGATAACCTGAGAGCTTCACTTCGGGATGCTCATGAACATGCTCGCTTGGTGCTCGGAGAGAGTCATAAAAGGCAAAAGCACTACTATGATCTGAGACGTCGCACAGTCTCTTATGAAGTTGGGGACCTCGTCAGAGTAAAGTCGCACCCAAAATCTGATGCATCATCCAACTTTTCTGCTAAGTTGGCCCCCCTTTACACGGGTCCCTACCGCATCTCCAAGAGGATGTCTGATGTGAATTACTCTCTCACCACAGTGGACACTGGGGAGAGAGTGGGAGTTTTTCATGTTGCAAACCTGCAACCATTCTACACCTGGGCCTCAGCTTTATCTGGCAAGCGTGCAAAGCTAAAGGCTACAGCAGCTTTGGATCTCAGTGTCCCGGACAGCAGCTTGCCTCCTGCTCTTTCAGTCCCAGGCCGCATTGACTGTGACGCTGTTGACACAACCCCCGCGGTCTTTAGCAACGCCCCTGCTGAGACTGACTTTGACTGTGCTGACACTGTCCCGCTTTTCGTGGACCAGAACTCTTTCCAAGAGACTGCTGACATTGCTCTGGAGACAGAGGTTAACAGTTCACCTCCTGCTGACGATGGGTGTGCTGTTAGAGGTTCTTATAACCTCAGACCAAGACAAGTTCCTAGAGTCACCGCTGACTGGTCAGTCAATAGGTGGACCAACCCTTTTCATACTGACAGATTCAACCTAAAGTGACCTTGTTTGCTTTTTGATGTGTTTCATGTGGTCTACTGTTGTCACAGGACCGTTGTTTGAGTTTTCTATGATGCATGTTGGCAATGTTTTCATGTTGTGGTAATATGTTCATGCTTACTGTTACAGTTTTTGGGGAAAAGGAAGAAACGCAATGTAACAAAAAGAGGGAATTTCGTTCTGTAATTGTCCTGGCTGTCCTGAGTTTATTTTCTTTCTTTAACAGTTATTCAACTGGACATTAACCATGTGGGACACTGTCATGTATGCCAGTTTGTCGATTTTGAACTGTACATTTCCCTGTTTTGGTTTTAACGTCTTATCCTGCTGACCATGTATGGAGGCTGGTTAAGTTTGAACTGTACCTTTGCTGTGTTCGGCTGGGGACAGCCTTTGTTTAACCCGGGGGGAATATGTAACAGCCACTATGGTGTGGTGTCCCTTTAAGACACCCAAGTCGAGGGTTGATGGTGTCATCAGTTTGTGCCACTGCTCTCTCTCTCTCTCTGTGATTGTGTGGACATGTGCTTGCACGCTAGTGCATGAGGAGGGGCGGATTTTATGTTTTACCTCTCCAGACATCTTTGTTTGCAACGTTATGGGTTGTACGAACACTGTGCGCTATGTTTGTTAAGCTGCAGCCGTTCAACCGGGCTTATATGGTTGATGAAGAGAAGGTATATTAAAGAACACACTGTGGAATTCCCAACGCCAGCGCGAATGTGTATTCTTTTGGCTACCCTGCTAAGTGTTTTGCCGCCTCCTCTCAACCACTAAACGCAACCCGACGTTACACACCTCCTCACTCCACACAGTCTGCTTCAGCCAGACTGTGGCAAAACGTTGCTGTAATTGGACCAGAATTTGTGCATTTTGCTGTAAATGATGAACATCCTGTTAACAAAGCTCTCTGAAATTTCTTGATTGGTTGTTTCCATTTCCATTTCAACGGCATCGAAGAGCTTGCTGCTGTGTTTCTCACCATTTAGCTTTCAGGGATTATTCAATCAAACTATCACAGAGTGGGAAGCCAGGTGGGAATTAGGCCTTATTGTTATCGTCTGGATTTTTCAGGGTAACGTAACATTTCGGGGCTCTTCCGGGATTCTGAAACAGGAAGTCTGAAAACAGCTTTGTGTCCACTGTTAGCTTCATCTTTGGTGACTAACGTGATGAGAGCACCTTCAGCAGACCTGATCAGACTGATGATATAACCAATGTTCCCTCTAATTTTTCACGTGTCTGAGCGAACACACAAACTCCCTGAGCGGTCCCTTGGACCACTGTGAGCAACAGCAGGCGTGTGCACTGTGGTCACGCCAGCATCGAATCCATCCAAGTTACATGGTTTATTAAAATAATCAAATTACAGCATTTACATTTATGTTGGACTACTTTTAATTAACTGCTTTAGCCCACTTACAATGAAAGTTTAAAAAAAAATCTTGTTCATGACCTGTGTAGTATGTTAACACTATTGGAAGTAAAAATAACTTGAACTCCAATTTTGAAAACACAACTTTCTTCTTTTCTTTTTTTTTATAAAGCTCTGACTTGTATTATGAGTCTGTGGTCTGGGAGAGAGTCCTGTAACTCTCTGTCTGCAAAATACAGTATATAAAGACCAATGTTGGGCAATTAATTATATAGTTACTTCTTCAAAAAAGTAACTGAGTTTTGCAAACAACAAAGTTTTTTGCAGCTGTTTACCTAAAAATGCTGCCAAGGCGTTTTTTAAACAAACATTTCAAACTATTTACAGAACAATCAGGTGTTCTGCATCAAATCTGATGCCACACAAATTATTTGTGCCACTCCAAAAGATAATTTCTGTCCACTATGAGATAAAGGAGAACAACAGCCTCCCTGCTACCGGTCATGAGGTATGTTCCTCATGACCGGCCTCTGCTGAGATTCGTGTGGAGAGATATGGAAAGAGATCGGAGCCCGGACATTTATGAGTGGTGTGTCCTGCCCTTTGGAACCACATGCAGCCCCTGTTGTGCCAAATATGCCCTTCAGCGCCATGTGCAGGATCATAAAGATGGCAATGAACAAGCACGACCACTTGTCGATAACATCAGAGAGTTGCTATCTACTGGTGGTTTCGAAATCCGACAGTGGGCCAGTAACTACCCAGAGGCCGTTGCTCATCTCCCCACTGAAGCGAAGTCCCCTACCTGCGAGCTGTGGTTGACTGAACACCAACCAGATCCCCAAAAACCAACCTTAGGCTTGGCATGGCACTGCTCCACAGACCAGATCACCGACAGATGTCGGCCAGTGGTTCCTCAGGAGTCAACCATGAGAAACATCTACATCTTCGCCTCTCAATACGACCCACTGGGTTTCATCATCCCCTTCACGACCCGGGCAAAGGTTATTGTTCAACGTCTGTGGCAGAACGACAGGAACTGGGACGATCCCATCGAGGGCGAGTTACTCCAGCGGTGGCAAGAGTGGGTGAGTGAGCTACAGTATCTACCAGAAATCTGTCTGTCTAGATGCTACACAGCCCCAGCAACCCAAGAGGGAACTTTCCAGCTGCATGTATTCTGTGATGCATCAGAGAGTGCTTACGGAGCACTCTGTGATGCATCAGAGAGTGCTTACGGAGCAGTGGCATATTTGAGATTTAAATCGGCAGAACATGAGGTCCACACTGCCTTTATCATGGCCAGATCACGTGTAGCCCCCCGCAAGAAACTGTCAATTCCCCGTTTAGAGCTGTGTGCCGTACTGGCTGGCGCACAACTGTCTAGACTCCTCCTCAATGAGCTTACTCTGCCCATCAGTGAGACTACTTTATGGACCGATTCTACCACTGTGTTGAACTGGATCCATTCCGAGTCTTGCCACTATAAAGTGTTTGTAGGTACTCGTATTGCCGAAATACAGGAGCTGACTGAGGCCGCCAGCTGGAGGTATGTCCCCTCGGCTTTGAACCCAGCAGATGACATCACCTGGGGAAAACCATTATGTGAGCTGTCAAAACCTAGCCAGTGGATGGATGGGCCCCCCTTCCTGAGACAAGCATCCGAGCAGTGGCCAGCACGACCTACTGTGAGTACAGACACTGAAGATAATACTGAGTTAAAGAAATCAGCTTTCTGTGCCTATGTCACTACAGATTTGGCACCGTCTGATCCTGCATACAACACCTGGGCTGATTTGGTGCAGGCCACCTACCTGTCTTCTCACGGGGCGGCTGTCCTCCCTATGTCAGCAGCACAACGACTAGAGACAGAAGTTCAAATTCCCAAACAGGCACAACAAAACAGCTTCCCTGTTGAAGTACACACACTTAAATCTGGGAAAGAGGTGCACAAAGACAGCAGACTGATTAACCTTTCTCCAGAATATGACAGTCAGCTTGGCCTCATACGAGTAGGTGGACGTCTCCGGCGAGCAGAGCAGATGGACACTGACACTCTGCATCCTATCGTGTTGTCACCAGACCACCCTACTACTCAGCTCATCATCAAAGACTATGATACACGTCTCCTGCATCCTGGCCCAGAATGTGTCTTTGCCGAAATGAGACGCATGTATTGGATTTTAAGAGACAGACAGGCTATAAGGAAGCATCAGCATCGCTGTTTGGACTGTAAGAAGTGGAGAGCCAAGCCTGTTTCACCGAAGATGTCTGATCTCCCTGCTACCCGCTTGCAATTAAATCAGCCGCCATTCTGGTCCACAGGAATTGACTGTTTTGGCCCTTTCACTATAAAGATAGGCAGGAGACAGGAGAAACGGTGGGGCACTATATTTAAACGCCTTACGACCCGCTGCATTCACCTCGACCTTCTCACTGGTATGGACACTGACTCCTTTCTCATGGCTCTGCGCAGATTTATTGCTCGAAGAGGAAAACCCTTTGACATACTGAGTGATCAGGGCACCAATTGCAGAGGAGGGGACAGAGAGCTGCAGGAGGCATTCAAAGTGATGGAGCCACGACTACAGGAGAAGCTCAGTGAACAGGGCATCACTTTCCACTTCAACCCTCCGCATGCTCCACATTTTGGGGGAGCCTGGGAACGGGAGATCCGTTCAGTCAAATCTGCACTTCAAGTTGCTCTCAAAGGTCAAGCGGTGCCAGAGGATTTGTTGCTTACTGTTCTTATTGAAGTAGAGGGCATACTTAATTCCAAGCCACTGGGATACGTTTCCTCGGATATTGCAGATGTTGATCCGATCACGCCAAATATGTTGCTCATGGGGCGGCGTGATGCTTCCCTTCCCCAGGCAGTTTATGGAACCAGAGAAAAACTTGGAAGGCGAAAATGGCGTCACAGCCAAGTCATAGCGGACCAGTTCTGGACTCAGTTCATTCAGCGCTACCTGCCTGGACTGCAGCCTCGCCAGAAGTGGAACCAGACTACTCCACCTTTGAAAGTGGGACAGACGGTCATGGTGGTGGACTATCAGCTCCCACGGGCTTCCTGGCCCGTAGGACAGGTAACACAGGTGTTTCCCAGCCCGGATGGACAGGTGCGAGTAGCTGAAGTCGCCATTGGGGAACATAAATACCAACGGCCTGTGTCAAAACTTATCACTTTACCTGAACTGTCAGCTGAATGTCCTTAGTTATATTCACATGGGTTTTTTAATGTTTACTAATGTGCTATACACCAGCGGTCCCCAACCCCCGGGCCCGTGAGTCGTTTGGTACCGGGCCGCGAGAGTTGAGGCTCAGGTGTGAAATGTATAGTTTTCAGGGTTTTTATCGGTTTTCAGCATTATTTTGTTATCGTTTTGATCGTTAACTCGGTTTTCCTGGGTCTTTTCAAGTGTGTTATGAATAAATCTTCTTTTTTTCGGTACCGGTACTAGTTTTATTTTGTTGTATTTATCCGCGATACCTTAAAGGCCGGTCCGTGAAAATATTGTCGGGCATAAACCGGTCCGTGGCGCAAAAAAGGTTGGGGACCGCTGCTATACACATTAGGGGGCGGCTGTATAAAACCCCTGTGATTTGTGTATATAGACTGTTCCACGGACCCCCTCTAACCACTGCTAAGATGGTACATTCCTCCCATCCTTTGTTTGTGTTTGCGCTGGTTCACCGTGATAGCGCTGGTGGAGCTGGGCTGTTGTACTGAACATGTGTCGTGCGTGTGCGTGAATGATAAGTAAGTGCCTTGTATTTGTTTGTTCTATGGTTGTAACTTATCATATACTTGCCTATGTACATTGTGTGATGCTTTTATAGAGTTTTCCAGCGGTTTGTGTAGCCACGAGACACGCTGATTTGACCAAAATGGCGCCACCCTTGGGAACTGAGCTGCCCAAAGTAAAGATGGAGTCTATCCCTGTGCAGCAGCCCATTTGTGTCCACCAGGGGGTGGGGTTTAGTCATTTTCGAATTAGATTTTCTGTTCAACCCTTTCTGTATTATTTAGACCAGTTTGGTTGACTTTAATTGTTTGCTAATTGTAATTTCTGTTATTTTACAGAACCACACATACATATACTCACACGAATTCACTTCTGGAGATGTTTTGGATTAAAGGAACCCAAATTATCATTGCTGTGGACCCTCTCTTTCATCATATAAGTCACCTGTGTCTTCTGACCGAGGATAGGAAAATCCTGCTGTAATTTGCCAGTTTATTAAGCACACAAATGTCCAGTTCAGCCTGATACCTGCAGGTCTCTCAGGCATCTCCGAAAACGTTTAGAGCACTTATGCAAATATGTGATGTCTTGATAAATCGAGCAGATATTTGAAGTTTACACAGCACCATTCTCGCATGAAAATATCTTCAAAGTTTATTTTGTGACCCAGAAAGAGTAATATTTCAAACTCCGCCACTCTGTGTTCCTCCGCCACTACCTCGTTTGAGTTTTGGGCAAAATGGATTCTGGCATACTGCAATTCGCCATTTCGAGCTAATTGGAGACCAAAACAGCCAATCAGATTTTTTTGAATCCAAGTCTGTGATTGGCTGGTTTTGTGGCACAAATATAACGGTGTACAGAAAGAGTTGAGCGTGCACGGGCAGAAATGTTGAGAGCGCAAGCAACACATTGCTGACACATTGCGAACGAGCGCAAATGCAAAACCTGAGCGAGAGGGGCTGCTATTGTGTGTGTGTATGGATAATAGCAAACACTGAAATACATTTTTTGCACGCAGCAATGAAGTTTCTTCACTCAAATTTAGCTTTTCTTTACGGTGGCCGTGAGAGGCCAAACGGACTGCAACTTCAGAAAACACTTGCAAAAAGAAAAACACCTGCAAAAAGAAAAATGCTGCAAAAAGAAAAACACCTGCAAAAAGAAAAACACTTGCAAAAAGAAAAACGCTGCAAAAAGAAAAATGCTGCAAAAAGAAAAATGCTGCAAAAGCACACACAACACAACGGAAATGTTTCTGGGGACACAATAAGCGGACGGACCAGTTGCACGAACCAAAACATGCTAACAAGTGCACTGGGACTGGGAGACACTTCAAAGAAGTGGAAGCGGAGCGGCCAAAGAGTAAACTTTCAAAAGTAAGTACTGAATATTATGTCACTTATTTATGTGCAAATGTTTAATAATGAAGAACATTAAAACACTGCTGTTGGCCACATGCCGGCAAAGTTATGTGACATTAGCGATGTTTGTACTTTGAGCGTTAACTTTGTTTTAAAGCCTCTACTTTATATGCCGTTCAATAGTCGACCTTAATCCTACAGAGAATGTGATGATTCTATGGATAATTAAAGTCAGTCATATATCCACAAACACAACAAGCTGAAAGTCAGTGATGCTGCTCGGTTTGCAGTCCTGAATATCACAGCACAAGCAGGATTCACTGCACTGTTAATGTTAGCTATGTTATATTGCTGCCTCTGTTCGGTGGTGTCGAGCCGAACGGACTTTAACGTGTGTTTGAACGAGCTGACGGTTCACTCGTTAAGCTGAAAGAAAGATGCTTTAATCACAGGAGTCACACATGTGTCCACTGTACCATCTGGGAACTCTTCTTGTTTAGCACTCGTAATAACACAAACACTAAATCCTCCTGTTTTGTAGCGGTGTATACACCTGAGACTGTCACCTGTCTGTCCTGCACTCTCTCTCTTTGTCTTTCTCTCTGATTGTGTAATAAAAGTATGAACATGTATTTATAAGTTACACTTGTGTTTGAATCCTGCAGCTTATCACACATTTGATTTCCATGTGTGACAACTGCAAGTGTCCAGAGTGAGGACAGACTGAGGGACCCACTGCTGCACATCATCTGTGAGGCTTTGCACCCCTGATGATCCACCAGGACAAACTCAGCAGTGTGTGAGGAAGAGGAGGAGGAAGAGCCAGCAGCAGCTGACAGATGGAGAGAATAGACAGACTGTTCCCTGTTTGTGAAGGACTGCTAGGAAAGTTTAAAATAACTAATTGTCTGTCCTGAATCAGTCTTATTAGGTAATTTTCAAATAATATTATCATTCCAGTGTTTTCAGTGTGGGAGAAAGTACTCAGGGCCTTCAAGTTAGACACTATGAAAGGCAGAAACAAGTTTAATATTCAGAAACCTAAAGTATGTATCAGCAGCAGAATGGACCTAAAAATAAATGTTTGTTTCAGTTCTATGAAGCTTTGAGTATTTTGGATTAGTAGTACTGCTGTGTTTGTTGCATCATATTGCTGTAATTGTTTATATGCTTTATATATTCTGAGGTAAGTTGATCTATAGTGTTACATCATATTCTATAAGGATGTTATGTGTTTGTGTACTTTCTGCCCAGTTTGACCCATTTAGCAGAAGTCAGTCTGTTTAAGGCTCTGATATCTATTCTGTATGACTTAAAGCAGTTATGACATGGTCTGATTTTCTCACCCAATAAAGGAATATTTAATATATCAGTCTACTCTTCATTCTATCAGAAACAGTTTTCACAGCTCGTACATTTTCTTTTTACACATATATGTAAGCATTGAGCCAAATTTAGTAATGCCAACATATTAAAAGAACAATATTTGTCTCTTATATATAATACATCTATAGATACACTGTCACAGATACTTGTCTTTAAGTGAAGATTTAAGGTGATATAAATAAATGCAACTTGAATCTTTACTGAAGCTCAGTGTTTGGCACAGAGTTCATGTTCACTGCTGTAATAACTAATAATGATTAATATAATATTGGCCATATTATATTTACATTACCAAAGTGAGATGACTTATGATCTTAAATGACTGTTCAGTACAGAAATGAAGCCCAAAAATCATGTTTTACAATCCTGTGGTCTCATCCTCAGATACTTATCAAATCACACAAAGCTCATGTAGAAACAGATGTACAAAATATGTTCTCCTTCATTTCTGTCAAACAAAGCTGCATGAAACGTTTCCAGCTGTCAGTATCATGGTTGCTAGGCAACCTGGGCAGCGTGAGACCGTCCCATTTCACAAGCCTACAAGCCTCGCACTTCCGGCCTCAGCGGTCTTTGAGTACCGTTAAGGCTGCGTACTTTAAGGCTGCAGACCCTGAATTGGGATACAGCCATACATACATGTTTTGGTTCGTGCAACTGGTCCGTCCGCTTATGGTCTCCCCAGAAACATTTCCGTTGTGTTGTGTGTGCTTTTGCAGCGTTTTTCTTTTTGCAGCATTTTTCTTTTTGCAAGTGTTTTTCTTTTTGCAGGTGTTTTTCTTTTTGCAAGTGTTTTTCTTTTTGCAGGTGTTTTTCTTTTTGCAGCATTTTTCTTTTTGCAAGTGTTTTTCTTTTTGCAGCATTTTTCTTTTTGCAAGTGTTTTTCTTTTTGCAGGTGTTTTTCTTTTTGCAGCGTTTTTCTTTTTGCAGCATTTTTCTTTTTGCAAGTGTTTTTCTTTTTGCAAGTGTTTTTCTTTTTGCAGCGTTTTTCTTTTTGCAGCATTTTTCTTTTTGCAGCATTTTTCTTTTTGCAGCATTTTTCTTTTTGCAAGTGTTTTTCTTTTTGCAGGTGTTTTTCTTTTTGCAGCATTTTTCTTTTTGCAAGTGTTTTCTGAAGTTGCAGTCCGTTTGGCCTCTCAGGGCCACCGTATTTCTTCGCTGAAAAATACATTTCTCTTCAAAATGCAACACTTGCAACTGCAGTTTTTTTTTACATGCACTCAATTTTTTTTTACGTGCGCTCAATTTTTTTTTACGTGCGCTCAGAATAGTGGCACAAAAATAACGCCATACAAAACCGCCGTCACTCCTAAAACTTCCTCCCGTTTCTTAACAACTAAATGCCATGTTTTGATTGGTCGACATGGTACATTTGTCGACCAATGGGAAAGGGTGGGGGGTGTTTTGGTTTCATTTTTGCTCACAGGCGGAGAGTGCTTTCGAGGTTTTCCTTATAAAATGCCGTTTTTACCGTTTATTCCCCCAGTAAATATAAACAACGGTAGTATTCAGGAAGAAAAACAAACACTGCATATTTTTTATCACAACTCTGGTTTTACGTGGCCTATCAACACAATTTAAAAACTGGTATAAAGTCCACACTTTTTCCGTCAATTGTTACGTCTGTCCTGCTCACATCTCCAATGGTTGTACACGTTGTCATTAACGTGGCTTCACTCCACATCAGCAACGCCGCTTTGCTAGCTAAAACACCGGTGTCGGCACATAAGGACGCTGTCATAGCCTGTCAACGACATTGATTAGCTGCGTATATACGTGAATGTGAATCACGTGATTGGCTGGACTATGGGATAAGGGAATGGTTCTAATCCCACACGGGAGCAGCCAGTCACTTACTGACTAACACTGCAAAACAGAATTGTTAACGTATTTACATTAATTTCAATTCATGTTAGAATTTCTTTTTTGTGCGCAACGCAGATTTTTTCTGCGCAGAGACCGTGCCAGCAGTGCGCAATTGCGCACGCGCGCAGTTTAGAGGGAACATTGGATATAACTGATGCCTTCAACCTCATCGAAACAGCAAAATACAAACTTAAAGGAGACTTTGTGTTTGAAGAAATGAAAGTCACACACCCTGCAGTCCACCAGCTAACAGAAAAGCTCCTACCTGCACAAAGCTGCACATCACGTGATATCCAAACATGGGCAGGCTGGGCCGACTCTCCCTGTAAACGTGGACAGTGTAGATGGACATGATAACAGGCTCCAGGTGGCTGCCGTCCATCACCAGGATGCTGATCTTGCTGTTGCCGAGGCCAACCGGGTAGTTCGCCATCCTGAAGGAAGAAACTTCTTGTTAATCCTGCTGTTGTAAAAGTGGCTGCAAGGAGGTGCTCTGAGGTTATCCTCTGTGAAAAGGAGCAAATGGAGCTACAAAGCCAGATTCACATTTTATTTGAGTTTCATAAATCCAGCATGGATCACAAATCTAAACTGAAATAAAACAACTCTTGTGTCCCTTCCTTTTTCCTTATAAAAGCCCAGCATAATGCTAATGCATGACAGGGAGTCCTCCCTTGATGGCACCTGTTTCCAAACCATGACTCCAGCAGATGTTAGCAGCATAGTTAAAGCCCAGAAGAGAAGTAGTAGTAGCTGGTTGCTGTCAGTAGGCTGCTGCTTGCTTCATGCCCCAAATCAAAATGGCGAATGCTATAAAGCAGTTCATGCTCTGATTTTACTTCAATAGAAACGTGTTAAAGGAATCTAATAAAGGAAGTACATCTGTTGTCTCGGCTCCTGCTTAAACATGCTGTCCAATCAAATGTCACATTTCGAGGTTCCTTTCATTCAGGACTATCTCGACTGCACCTTCTCTGCTATAACCTGTTGGTTTTTACAGTCCTGGTCTCACCTGGGTCCTCGGTGTTCATCCAGGTGGATCCTGCAGGCCGAGCTGACAGGCTCCGGCCGGATCCGAACTGTCATGGTGTCAAAGGTCACCTCTGCGTGGTACTCCTTCACCAGGGGATGGAACGGGGGGTTCAGAATGAGGGGGGGGTCTGTGTAGATCTGTCGAAGGTGGGGGTCCACACAGAGACCTGAAACAGAAGAATCAGCATGACGTTCGAGCTCGAGGTTCTACTTCACTTCACCCATGATACCCACCACTAATGAACAGAGCTTTCACAGTAGAGTACTGAGCAAGTCCCGCCTAGGAAGCCCCTGAACCTGTTTGGGGGTAAAACCATCTCCTGTTTCCTCAGGTAGAAACCAAGCATCATCCTCTAAGGCTGAAGCTGGAACTCCGTTAAAGAAAAAAACTTTGCGGATGCTGTGATCACACTTTGGCTGCATGGATCAGAAAACCTCTGCAAACTGCATCCACTAACCACAGCTTCACTTCCACTTGCACGTTAAAGCAGATAACCGTCAGTGAGCTGATGCTTTTCCATCTGCGAACAAATGCCATTTGTCCTACCGCCACCAGGAGGCACAAGTGAGTCTGTCCATATCTACATTAGTGGGACAGATATGAGCAGTACCAGGACCAGCGATGAGCACATTCTTCCTGTGCTTCTCTCACAGGTGTAGGTGTGAATGGCTGTCTGTGTTAGCCCTGTGACAGACCACGTACCTCTACGGGTGTAATTGCCTGTCGCCTTGTGACACCTAGAACAGGTTGTATAGATTGAGCAGCATCATGTGACCACATGTGTTTCCAGATGTCAGGACAGGTCTAAAATCCACATCTCACCTTCGTCCTGTGAGGAAGACAGAGCTGGCTGCTGACTGGGCGGTTCGTCTGTCCTGTGGGAACATCAGACATAACCCTTCAGTGAACGTCTAAGTTCACACACAATGGATCATCTCACACCTGTGAGCCCCTCACACCTGTGAGCCTCTTACCTGCAGCTCCTGTTTGTTTTCAGCTTGTAGAAACCTTCGATCTGGGTCAGGAGGTCAGAGAGGCCACGAGGCAAGGATGAGGAGGAGGAAACACTGGGATAGAGCTGTGGGGACAAACAAGGCAGACACACACAGTTAACACTGCTGAAGAAGAAGATGATGAAGGAGGCGGGGCTTAACTAACCGGCTGAAATGCTGATGAGGTCTTCATCAGCAACTGAAAGTGCAGCAGAAGAAGAAACTCTTCTTCAGACAAACAGACGCCAAGTGTCCCTGTACAGCCACCGTACTGACACACACACACACACACACACACACACACACAGAGTCAGGTGGGTGACATTTAATTTTTTTATTTATTAATAAAAACAAACAGAATCTTATTTTTTTTTTTATGAATCAAATTAATGTCTGTAGGATGTCCATCAGTTTTAATTCATTTTAAACTCAGTGTTTCTAATGCTTTTATTTATTTCATTTTATTTGTTTTGGTTAATTATTCAAAAAATACGCTTTTTATTAGTTTATTAAAATATTTATTCTTTTTCTACACATTTTATTGAGAATTTATTGATTATTTATTGTTATCTTTTGCATTAAGTATTCATTAATTATTACTTATTCATTAATTTTTTTCCTGACATGGAAAACTCCTACTCCTTTAATGACAACACGCTCCTCACCTGGCTCCCCTCCCTCTCCGAGGACAGGTGTGTGTGTGAGGACAGGTGTGAGAGTGGCGGCAGCAGGAAGTCCAGCGTGTCCTCCAGGATCAGGTCTTTGGTGATCTGTTGGTCGAAGGCATCGTTGCTCAGAGCTGAAACGTTTAACTGTGTGTCCACCTGAAAAGGAGAGGCAGACCAATCATAGAGCAGCTGAGGTCAAGGCGCCCTCTGCTGGTTATTCACCTGAACACCTCAGGCTGGTTGTATGTTTGAGGTCCAGTAAAGTGTGGTTATTCTCAGGTCCAGTCAGAGACGGAAGCTCTGCTGGGTCATCATGTAACTCAAGGGTGGGCAACTCCAGGCCTCGAGGGCTGGTGTCCTGCAGGTTTTAGATATCACCCTTGATCAACACACCTGAATCAAATGATTAGTTCATTACCAGGCCTCTGGAGAACTTCAAGACATGTTGAGGAGGTCATTTAGCCATTTAAATCAGCTGTGTTGGATCAAGGACACATCTAAAACCTGCAGGACACCGGCCCTCATGGCCTGGAGTTGCCCACCCCGATGTAACTCAACCTCCAGGTGTCTCAGCAGCTTGAAGCTTCTTCTCTTCTTCATGAGTTTGAGACCTTTCACCCAGAGGAGGCAGAACTTCTCTGAAGACCAGCTGGAAGGCTGAGCTGAACTTGAAAAGTTAATGGTCAGACTCTTACCTGGACTACCACAGGTGTGACAGAGCCGCTGAAGAACAAAGTAAAGGTGAGCAGCTGGAAGCACAACACACACCTGAAACACACAGTAGTGACAATATGAGCCACCACTGGGCGCAGACTGCACACACTCAGTAGACATGACAGATCCAGTCTGAGGCATTTTCAAGTTTTCAGCTGAAACCAAAACAGACACCCAGACACTGCACCATCCTTTCTACCCACCTTTCTTTCTTACTCGCTCCCTACTTTTCTACCTTCATTTCTTTCTACCTTCCTACTTTTAGCTGCAGTTTGAAGCAACTGCAGACAGACAGGTGTGTACTGAATCTGGATTGTGAAACAGGAAGTAAAGTTAAGAGTTTCAGCTCAGAATTCACCTGCTTAAGGTTCGCTGCTTCTTATTGGTCGACGCTGCAGCCGCCTGCAGCACTTTACTTATCACCTGCTTCACCTGCCTCAAAGCCTGATGGGAGGCTGCTGGATCAAGGTGCTGCAGCAGGAAGTCCCTGAGCTGACAGGAAGAGGAGGAGCTAAAGGCTAACAGCAGTGGTCAATGATAATTTATCGTCCCCAATGGGAAACTGATTTGCAAGTGAAAGAGGATGTGCTAGCAGTGAAGTGTTAGCAAGTCCTACACAGGAACATGTTTTACCTTCACAGGTCGGCCCCTCGGATGCTGAATGGTCATTACCACGCTGATGTCATGCAGGAAAGAAGTCAGCGGGGTCACTGAGGTTACCAGGACATAAACATTCACCATGGCAACCAGAGCAGGAGGCGGGGCTTGGCTGTCAGGGAAACTTTAGAGAAACAAGAAACGTTACCTCACAGAACTCAGACAACTTCCTGTCAGCTGGTCACATACAAACCTGTCCAGAGGAATCTGCACCTTCTGATTGGTCGATCCACAGGCATGAGGGTTCATGGGTAAACTAGACTCTGAGAGAAACGGCAAGAGGTTAGCTGAGACCTTCAGATTAAAGCTCAGTTCCAGGTAGTGCTCTTATTTGGCAGTAATGTCTAATGTTGGATGAGCACAGATCATGCGACTTAGGCCACAATCAGCTGATCTATCACATTTAATCAAGATCAATAAGCTGATTTGATTTACCTGCTGCAGACTTACCTGTCAGCTGGAAGTGTGTATAGAAGTGACACAGACTTCCACCTACGTTTGAAAATGCCTCTATCAGCCCAGGCAGCAGGTTCACCTGAGCACACACACAGTTTAGCTGTTATGTCATCAAACATGCCGTCAGTTGACACAGACAGGACAGGAGGGGCTCACCGTCTGATGACGCTGCAGGTGAGAGAAGGAGATCCTCCTCAGACAGCTCTGCTCTGACGTGCTGAGGCACAGCAGGAGGCTCCACCCACCAATGCCTGTAACCATGGAGACACACAGAAGCCTCACCTGTAGTTCAGTGGAGTTTTATTCACAAAGCGACAAATCACGTCAGTCAGGTAGACTCAAATCAACGGCAGCCTGTGAGGGACATCGTCTTCTTCACACTTTCAGAGAGAATAAAAGAGCCACCTGCACGAGTCCCAGCTCGCCCCAAACTCTGCACCTTTAACTGTGAAAGACCACAGAATCCAAAACCACCGGAGGCCTTTTCTACTTGTTTTACACAAAGAAAACGGGAACATGTGGAAGCGATTGTTGACAGGAAACGCTCTGCGGTGGGCTTTTGGCTGGAGCTGTTTGGTTTCAGCAGAAAGAGAACGAAGCAGGATGTTCAACACAGACAACTTTACTTCAACAGTGAGACCATGCTCATGCTGTGAACCAATAATACACAGATTTAAACCTGATGTCCATCCATCCCTCCATCCCTTCCTCCATCTGTCCTTCTGTCTATCCATCCATTTGTCCATCCATCTGTCTGTCCATCCATCCATCCCCCTACAGTGAAGACGAGTTGAGCTTCTGCTTAGTCTCTTTCTGTGTTGTTTTATGACCAAACATGAGCTAAAGGGACTTCCCGTTCCAGCTTCCTGTCGTCCTCGGTCTGTAGAAAGCTTCACTTCATGCTCTCAGGTTTCTCTCAGCTTCTCCTTAAACCTCAAGCTTTACTGTCTCACTGCTCCTCAAACATAGGGGGACACAGACAACACAATAATGTACCTGCCACTGATCACATAAGCCAGTCAGTGAAGTCTTTATTACTCTGATCTACAGGTTCAGGTAGAGGCTAGGTTATTATGTAATTAATAAATAATAATACATGACTAAAGCCAACATGTTCTTACAGAGATGGTGTAAACAAGACCTCTGGTGATACTGATATAATGTTTCTTAACACTGACCTTACAACAAACATATAGTGTAATGAAAGGAAACATGGTGATGAATCTTTGATGAAGGGTGTTAAGAAAATATCTGATAGAATCATCCAATCAGAGGTTCAGATCTCTTTGCCTCCACAGGATTCAGTTGATGTGGTAATGAACATGTGAATAAATCTGCATTATTGTTGTTACCCTCACATCTCCCTGAATTGTTCATGATGTTCAGTGCTGTTGATAAATCATCTCTGAATTTGACATCAGCAGCTGGATGACCCTCTGGTCTGTTTTTTTGAGGCGAAGTGGGCGGGGTTAAACCCAGAGTGACAGGAAGCATGGAAGCCCCTCTGTGGTAACACGCCATTTTTCGGTCTTGTGCGTGCTCATGTTTCTCTGCCGTGGCATGCACTACTGAAGTGATTTTCCACAAACACTCGCTGAGGTCCATCTGCTTTCACAGGAAGTCTCCACCCTCCTCCACCCACAGGAAACCCTGACCTCTGCTCGCTCATGTCGCTGTTTAAAGCTCCAGCAGGGCGGGGCCGTCTGAGCGCGCATACACTGTTTACATGCTTGATATACAGAGACTGTGTGTGTGTGTCTCTGTGTGTGTGTGTGTGCGTGCGCGCACGTGCGTGCATTTGTCTTTCTGACAGGTTGAAATGTTTAAAGAACGGTTCATTCAGGATCAGATTCAGAGTGTTTATATTCCCAGCAGCACCTGAAGCCAGCACAGCACCCCCTCAGATGTATATTTACCCTGCGTGCTCCTCAGGAAGCTGCTGGTCTCGGCGTATCTGGACAGGTGGACCTCGTAGTCCATCTGCTGCAGGACTCTCTGGTACAGCTGGACCTCGGTGTCTGAGGTCGGGTGTCGCCCCGTCAGAACCACGGCCCGGCGCCGGTGGGGGGTCCTCTGAGACGAGAGCTGCAACTGAGGGAGCGGCAGGAGTTCGTGTGAATCAGAATGCGAATCAGAATACTTTATTAATCCCTAAGGAAATTATGTGGGTTACAGTTGCTCCAAGACAGTAATAGACTAAACTCTTTAAATAATACAATATGTTACAGAGTTTACAAAAGTACAAATTGGTGTGGAGAACATTTCTGTGATAGCTTTAAGAGAGTTTGACACAGCTGAATGACACCCGGCATGGTAGAGCTCCAGTTCATGGAGCACTCAGAGATGAACATTTAAACCATGAAGCTGTGTTAGCCCTCAGACTAAGGTCAGCTTGCCGCCCTGATGATGGCTGTCTGCACACAGCCTGTCAGGTGTTTCTTCTCACCAAAGAAGAAGAAATGCAGTCAGCTCAGGCCTGCAGCTCTGAGGCTGGGATGCTGTTTTCCTGTCGGGTCAGTGGCTGTGATGTCAGCCTCACACTGCTTCCTGTTATGCTTAATCTAACACCTTCAGCTTTCTGTCAGCTGACACAACGAGGCAGCAACGCTCCGCTGTCTGGACTCCAGACAGATCGATCACAGACAGTTCTTTATCAACTGGGATTTTTACAGAGAAAATTCCAGATTAATTCAGCAGGAGGAGCAATATCTGACCATCAAGCCCACATTCCAGACTGATGGACTGAGTCACATGACCCAAAACACCCTCATCACACCCCCTCCCCGGTTTTAATGTCTCACTCAGTTTAACATGATCTGTGATCCCAGCGTGTTCACTGCTACAGGATTAGAAATGAGAGAAAAGATTTTACACATAAATACATTTGAATTATGTCATTATAGCAAATATTAAACCAAACAACAAACACACATTTTTAATTAACCTGTCCGAACGGCCAATCAGAGTCCAGCTGATGGATCAGACTGTTTCAATTACGTTAACCCGTTCAGGACCCACTGACCATCACCCCTGGACTGGACTGTATTTTCTGGTTAGTCAGAGTCTTTTCAAATCTCTGAGAGCTCATGAGGTAACATGGTGTGCTTGTCATGGTCCTCTGCTCCTGTCAGACTGGATTAAAATAGATGTTGAGAATCTGCTCCCAGCAGTAAATCCTCACGTCTGACTGGAAGATGTGGGGAGGAACCAGAGAAGTGAACAGCTGATGGCCAACAGCTGAGAGTCAGCTGACACGAGAACAACATCGACCTCTGACCCTGAAGAATGGTCAAAGAAAAGCCCAGAAACTTCCCGAAAGACCTTAAAAGGTTTCATAACACATGAAGACACCAGGGACGGCCTCTCAAACATCAGACACACCAAAGAACCCTGAAGACACAAAGACAGAGCCTAGAATTTCCTAGAGGTGAATAATCAGGCCCTGCATCACCCAGACACCAGTACATACCACAAAATACCTGTAGCATTCAGAAAAACCTGAAAGACTCAGAAAAGACCCAGAACCCTCCTGAGAGACTGAGAAAGACCCCAAAATACTCTGAAAGAGCAGGAACCCTGCAAGAATACTCAGAAGTACCCTGAAGTCTGTGGAGACCATTGTGTTCAGGGTGACCTGCACGGTGAGCCCTCCTCTGCTGTCGCTTTAATTCTGCGGAGGTCGAACGACACACACAGCAGAAATACAACATTCAAACCTTTATTTAAAGGATTTTTTTTATGTCTTACACGCTAATAAAGACCGTTCAGATGTATTGATGAAGTTTGTTTGTCTTCATGCATAAAGACTCAATAATAAATTCCTTCTCAGCTGTTCACGTCCTGTGGGTCGGCAAAATGCTTTATCGATAAAGTTTTACTGAGCCACAGCATTACGAAGATGTTACAGCTCTTCTTGAGTGGTGTAAATCTAAACTCATTATCAAGTTTTCAGATGAAGATGGAATGAAAGCTCATTAAAGCCTCAGCGTTACTCCAACTCTGACCTCTGAGCTCTGAACACGACACTCAGTAAAAGGTGAAGGATGAGCAGACAGGAGTTTACAGCCCTCATAAAACAAACCAAACACTGTGAGTGTGTGCGTGTGTGTGTATGCATGCGAGTGTGTGTGTATGTTTACACTCTTGTTATCTGTCAGAAACTGGATCCTCGTGGCAGAAATATTTCTATCGGGACACCAAGCACCAGGACACACTTAAAATACCCAGAACACATGCCAACTGGATTGGCTGGCTCTGATTGGTCCATGCAGCTGTCAGTCACCCCGTGGTAAAATAAAACCCTCGTGCTCACAGTCGTTCATCCGTCTGTGTCTAAAAATATAGCAACAATGAGACAGAAGGAGCCTTGGCCCAGCAGGAATCCTCCTCCAGTGGATGCATTCAGAAGTCCATTCAGAAATCAAAACGTTTTAAGAAGAGTTCACTCCACTCTGCTGTCTCAGGGTCATTCACATGTATTTGAAGTGTTTTAGTTAAAACAGAGCTTTGGGGTCATTTTGGGTTCAATAATAAAGTTTATGTGGAACCAATGAGACAGTACAGTAATAAAGCGCCGGAGAGAGCTAAACATGAAACACATTTGAGGAAGTTTTAAAGCAATATGATTTTCACTAAACTCTGACACATGATAAAGTGGAGTACAGTTTGACAGAGTTTAACTGGAGTGAAAAATATAGTGTTTTAAGGTCATCTAAGACTCTGGAAATAATAAAAACAGCCTGACGTTTGGTGATGGGATAGTGGGGCGGAGCCCTCAGGTGCCTGACCCTCACTGACTCAGTGCAGCTGCTCCTTAAATGTTTGCTTTTGTTTTAATTGAGTTTGGTGGGCAGCTTTACTAAACTGATGCTGGTGGGGGTCACTGTGGGCCACTCAAAATGACGTCATGGTGTGACGCAGGTATGCTCACCTGTGCGTGTCTCTGCAGAGCCTCCAGAGTGCACACAAACCTGCGGGTCAACATCTGGAGCGAGGGTACCTTGTAGCACACATCTGACCGCACCGGCTCGTCCCCCACCATCAGGTACACACAGACTGCGAGCAGGAGCGCGAGCAGCAGCAGGGGCGGGCCGGAGCGCCGGCGGAGCAGCGGGACGCACCGCATCACCGGAGCGCGAGCTTCACCGTACCTCCGTCACCTCCATCACCTCCGTCAGCTCAATCTGAGCCCACTTAGGTCAGCACAGAGCATGCGCAGTTTGAATCCTTCATTAGAAAATAAAGTCCTGCTTTTACATGTCCCGAAGACACGGGTGCGCGCGCAAGAGAGGCCGTGACTGCCGTGCTGCTGAGCCGTGCGCGGACCTGAGATCAGACGGAGGAGCCACGAACTCCGCAAACTCCGAGCTCACTCCTTTAAATAGACACTGTATGACTCCTCGAAGTCAAATCTGCGCCGTCCTCCCCTCATTATCTTCTCCTACTCCGTCTAAACTGCTTTACCTCCTGTGCTGGAGCCACGCATCAGGCTGGAGCTGCTGTGGAGTAGCGGGACACCATCTGGTTTGAGTTAAAGCCAGCAGCAGGAGGAGGAGGCTCCGTGGTCAGGTTTCAGGTCCTGGGTCCGTCCTCTCCTCCAACTTTTCTGCACACAAACAGGAGGAAGCTGCTTTTCCTCCTCTCTGCCAGGAGTCTGCAGGAGGTCAGCTCCTCCTCGTCCAGATATTTCAGGCGCGCGCACTCCACGTGCGTGTGATATATATATATATATATATATATATATATATATATATATATATATATACACACACACACACACACACACATATATATATATATATATATATATATATGTATATATATATATATATATATATACACACAGTCTTCCAGCGCGCAGGCACGCGCGCAGGCACACACACACATATATATATATATATATGTGTGTGTGTGCCTGCGCGCGCGCGAACATGTGTGACTATGTGAGTTAAAAAGCTCTCACTGTTTCTGCTGACCAACAACTTTCAAACTGCATCTTTCTACTCTAAAATCTGGAAGACTGGCTGGCCCAGAACTACAGCTGGCTAAACGTTCCTATTCCAACGGGACCCCCACACCCACCCCCAGAGCTATTAAAGGGAAATTATCCACAGAAATGTAAACATATTTATCTGCTATTTTGACCCGGGAGTCTCCTGGCTGACCTCTGCCGGACGGTAGAGGAACTGCAGCTACATCAACAAATAAAAACAAATTAAAGCAATGATGTGAACTGGCTCTGTGGTCTTCAGCAGAGGTGGGTAGTAATGAGTTACATTTACTCCGTTACATTTACCTGAGTAAGTTTTTGAGAAAAATGTACTTTTATTAATCCTTTATTTATCCAGGTAAAAAAATCTCATTGAGATTAAAAATCTCATTTCCAAGAGAGACCTGGCATCATGGCAACAAAAGTCACATACCACATAGGTATATAACATTTAAAACAAATACAATATCCCATACAAACATGTGTAAAATATACAATAACAGATCAAATTAAGAGTACATTAAAAACAATCACACTGAGTAAAAGAGCTGTTCTCTCGTTCCTTTAAGACAGACTTAAACTCTCCCAAGGTAACCACTTTTAAAGTACCTTTTTTGCACAATACTTTTTACTTTTACTTGAGTACATTTGTGAAGAAGAAACGGTACTTTTACTCCGCTACATTTGCAAAATTCGACTCGTTACTTTTTAAAAAATAATGCCACCCAGGCAAAAGAAAAATAGAAAAGTATATTGTTCTAACAATATACCTTTCACGTTTGAACAATATAATATCACGTTATTACAATATACATAATTATCACGTTCGTACAATATAAATATTATATAGGCTACATCGCAGCTCCAGTCACGGCTTCCATCACTGTCTTTTAGTGATGTGTCGGTCACGAATGAAATGGCTCTTAGAGCCGGATCTTTGACGTGAACGACGCGAGCCGGCTCCTTATCGCGAGCAATGGGGTTTTTTTTCTTTCTCTCACCCTCTCTCTCACACTTTTTTTTTAATTATTTGAATATATATGAGTGCTTGTGTATAAATACACAAACAATACACATATGCTTTCAATTGTGTAATTTAAGTGATCTAGGTAGCTCTGTTTTGGAAGTTCAGTTAATGCTAGAAATGTGTTTTGGAGTTTGTACGTGCTTTGTCTCTAGGGGCCACCGCATATATTTATATATAAACATATATAAATAAAACCACTTTTTTTTACATTAGTAATTCCTTTTGTGCATAATTTTATATTATTGTTAATAATAAATTAATTAAAGCAACAAAACAACCTGAAGAGCCGGTTCGGAGCTAAAAGAGCCGGTTCTCTAAAAAGAGCCGGAAATCCCATCACTACTGTCTTTCTCCTCTTTTCCCAGAGTAACAGCCAAACAGGAGGATCCATTGGCTAGCACTACTTAGCCTTGCACGCATTCTTATTTTAAACTTAATCTGGAATTCATTGCAAACTGTTTGTGCGGGATATGAATGACAAGATTTTGTTTTTCTACAAGAGTTAGTAAAAACATCTCCAGTGTGATCAAATCTTCTTGCCAAACATCTGCAGCTTGGCAGTGTATACAGCACTATAATGACCAGACCTAATTCTTTTGAAAACCATACATCTTTCCACAGGTCTCAACTTCATCAGACATCACCTAGACACAGAGCTGGATGAGGCCGGCACAAACAGCGGCCTAACCGACTAAGATGATGGATCCATGGGGTCAGGAAAGCCAGAAGCAGGGGAGCTGGAGAGGTACCTTTCATGTCCATTCACTGGAGGTGTGGATCTATTACATGGCGCTCCTCACATCAAGAAGCTGTCAATCAAAATCAGTACAGCTCTTCCTGCATCTGGAGCTTGTGAAGGACTTCTTAGTCATGCAGGACTCCTGTTCACTGCTGAACGGTCACAGCTTCACAGAAAGAACCTTGAGAGCAAACTGCTGCTGAAGCTTAACCATCACTTCACTGAGTCAAGAAATGGCACATTTTTGCTAAATATGCAGAAATAAATGCACACCCATACAATTTATGGTAAACTGAGCTCCCTTGTATGAACATATGTTGAAGATGCCTCGTTCTAATGTTTTCTCTGAGGCTGCTGTGCCATTTTGAGCAAAAATGAAAATAAAGTTCACAGCATATCTTGTCACTGGAAATTGTTTGCACTGTTTATATATTTATATTATTTACTGTAGGCATTGGTGAAAAAAGCTTTATGTTGTGAAAAACTGAAATCTGGAAATTAGAATTGTTGTGCCTTATTTTGTTGATCTTTTTACATATATTCCTGTTGAAAATACTACAATCTGTTTATTTATTTTAGTTTGTCTGATAGCATTTATTTAAAAAAATAAATCAGACATTTCAAACAGTTACTCACCATTTGAGTAATCTTTTCACAAAGTACTTTTTTACTCTTGAGTAACTTTTTTGAAGACTACTTTTCACTTTTACTTGAGTAATAATATTTTAAAGTAATGCTACTCTTACTTGAGTACAATTTTTGGATACTTGACCCACCTCTGGTCTTCAGGCTTAGAAACTTGCGGATAATCTTTGTACACTGACTTCAGAGACACACAGATTTAATGAATAAACGGCACTACGTGGCAGCCTGAAGTTCTCACCCACCAGATGTTTACAGTTGTGACAGCCGCTCATAGCAAAAATGGAGGAAAACTGTTTCCATCAACGCTTCCTGTTGATGCCATTAGGTCAAATAACAACAACGCACCAGCTGATTTACCAAAACATCGCTTTATTGGACTCTTCATTTTAACATTTGTCACACACACGCAAACCAATACGGCACAAACCAACACACACACACACACACACACACTCAAAACAACACAACACAAACCAACACACACACACACACACAAAATACATTCTGGCTTACTATGGAGGTCAAATGAGACTCATCTAATTTGGCTCCAACAGGCATCCATAGTTGTAGTCCAACAACCCATCCTGTTTGTAGTTTTAAATGAGTGAGAGGGGAGCATGGCCTCATGGGAAATAATTTCAGCTCTGGGAAAAATCTGCATATAATGGAAGGAGACAAAAAGACCTGGTTTACAAACTTGGCTATTCCAAGTATAATCCCAGATTAACCAAATATAAAACCTGGGTTGTATCTGTGCTCTGATAGAAAGACTCATTAATTATTCTGACCAGTTTAAAATGTCAAGATTAACTTCACTGAGTCTGAATAACAAAGACTAGTTTTGGCAGAGACTGTGGTTGTTTTTAGGCCTAGACTGAACCCAGGTTTTATTTCTCTCAGAGCTGACATCACTTCCTCCACGCGGCTTTAAATCCTCAGTGTCTGATGATCAGCAGTTTGCTGTTGGTGACCTCTGACCTCAGCCGCTTCTAATGAAGGTTACAAGGAGATGTGTCTATTTGTGGCGGCTGCCCCTCCTCTTCATGGCCGCTGTGCACTGAGGGCAGTACCACTTCCCCTTCGGCGCCTCCGTCAGGCCAACACAGCCGTAGTGGAACCACTCGATCGGACACTGAGGACATACACAGACACGGTCAGCACATACACACAGACACCCGTTTCCATGGGAAACGGGTCAGAACCTGAAGGTAAAAGACTCACGTCTGTGTTGTCACAGCCGACCATCTCTCCATAAGAAACCTGAAACACAGAAGAGGAGTCACCATCATTCTATGAGGCCTCGTCAGTGATTGGTCCATCAGCGAACCTGATGTGTGCGTGTATGTGTGTGTACCTGGTTACAGATGCAGTATCGGGGCTCGTTGGGGTCGTAGGTCCAGTCCACCTGACTGTTGGCCTCGGCTTCGGGCAGCACCGATGCCTGCTGGGAGAGCTCCTGAGCGAGCGCCGATGACGAAGAACAGGACGACAGTGAGGAGGAGGAGGACGACGAAGACGACTGATGGTTGGAAGACTTAATGCTGCTCCTGTAAAACAGAAGAAGAGTGAGTGTTTATCCATGCTGAGCGCTGGAGGCAAGCAGCCAAGATGGTGGTCTTACTTGGACTTGCGTCCTCGAGAGTCGGAGGTGGTGCTGGGGGTGAGGGTCTGGGTGAGGGTGGAGGCGAGGGCGGAGGAGGAGTATCCGGCAGTGCTGTCCCGGGACAAAGCGAAGTCTCTGCCCAGCTGGAAGTCGTTGTTTTTGATGGCCTCATAGCTCGCTTTGAGGCTGGACGTCCGCCGGCCCTCCTTCATCTGCTCACATGGATACATCAGCAGTAAAACGTTTGGGTCATGCATGCATGCAATACTCTGTATGATACTGTATGTGACAAATAATAAAGCTTGTTTGTTTTGTTTGTTTGTCAGTAACACAGACAAGCACATCCCGTAGCCAGATGTCAGATTTTCTACCATCCTTCAGTCCTTGAACTAACCAAATGTGATTCAAGATGTCTGATTTAAAAATTCTTTGACCTGCTCATCTCAGACTGACAGTTACTTGAAACTTCAGGTTTGAGTTATACCGGAAACCCAACTAACACAGCAAAGCAGCAGAGCTGAGGCACTGATGATGATGAACAGGATGTCTGCAGATTACTTCAGAGGTGATGGAGATGGATCAGCTGCTCATGCTGTGAATGTGTTCTCTGTGGAACAAATGTTTCTGGAAGCTGTCGCTTTTTTCAAAGAACCTTTAAAACATTTTAACTGATCCAAAACGACAAGTTTGGCCTGCAGGTGTAAACACCTGAGAAACTCCACCCCTTCTCTAACTGGATGTTCTCTCACCTGAGCTGTGGCCTGCACCGCCTGGGCGGCAGCCATGGTGATGGCACCGGCTCCAGCTCCAGCTCCGGGCCCTGAGGACAGCGAGCTCAGGTTGTAGGCCATAGGCTGGGAGGAGTTGACGCTGTACGCATTGTTGGTGGACGAGGACGTGCTGTTGGTACGGCAGCCTGCCGAGGACACACAGGTGAGGCAGGCAACACATGGCAGGCGGTCAGAGTGCTCTGGTGAGGGTCGTGGCTCTTACCTGGCGTGTTCTCTTTGGAGGCGTCTGACGTGAGCGTGGACAGCAGAGCTTCAGACTTGAACTTCTTCTCTGGGACGTGTTCTGTGGTGTGGTGGCTTGGAGCGCTATATTTTCTCTCTGAGAGCACACAAACATGCAGTTAGCTGACACTTCCTGTTTCAAACTGAAAACAACACAATACCATCACCATGTCCCGCCCCAAATTCATTAGAGGTTCACACTGCTTCAATCTGACACCATGTTTATATTTGCTGCTGTTACCATGGTGAACCGTGGTGTGGCCAAGAGTGGGTGATTTCAGTCGGTTAAATCAGTGTGGACGACTCAGAGAGGCTCACTGTGCTTATGTCACAGCTCCCACGTCAACTCAAATGATCCCGAATGACCTCAGCAGGTAAGGTCTAACGAGAACAAGTATCGTGACGCTAAACTTTTAAAAGTTGCTAACAACAGCACGAGGACGAAGCCAGAGAATGAGGTTAGTGTGGTCTAAGAGCCGGGTTATCACTGCAGTTCAGGTTGATGCGTGATGTGTGACATCAGCAACTGGGAACACCCCCCCCCCACCTTGTTTACGTCAGCATGACCGCTGCATGTTTCTGTATTCTAACATTTTAACAACTGTTAATCAACCTCAAAAAAATATTTTTATTTCTCATTCTCAGATGAACGACTACACGCTTTCAGGGATTCATGTGCATGGATTAGGTGGTCAATCAGTATGGATCAGGAAAGATGCAGGCGCTGATCCAGACAGCAGACAACAAACAGATCTGGTGTTGCCGTGTACTCACTCTCTGTGGCAGCATGTGAGTGAACGTGGTGGTTGTTGACAGGCTGAGACGGGCTGTCCATCTCCAACGATCCTGAGCACAGATATGTGACAGGAAGTCAGGCACATGTTACGGGAAGTCTAACATTCCCCTGCCGAATACAACCAAAGAGTTACTCACGTCTCTCAAGGATCTCAGTGATGCCAGCGTTGTCAGCCTCCAGCTCCATCTTGAACTTGGCCAGTTCCTGGTCCAGTTTACGCAGGTGTCGGTCCACCTGAGACACAGAGGATCAATGAGGTCAACAACGAAAACCAATTTTAAACCAATCAAGCAGCTTTTCTGTGACACATGAAGAATCTTTAAGTGTTGGGCTGATGGATGTCTGGATGTGTTAATAATCTCACAGATGCCCCCAAAAGTTGATTCTTTTCATCTGGACGTAGCATTTTCAATGGGAGAAATGTTTCGTCACTCATTCAAGTGACTTCTTCAGTCTCAGCTCACTGCAGGTTTCCCCAATCTCATAAACAGTACATTTGCATTATGACTGAAACTAACACCACTGAAGGAACAATGGGCTGGAAGGTCAGTTCCTTGGCCATTAATATGCAAATTCTCATAACCCTTGATCAGCATTGACTGATCAAATCTCACAGATGAGTGATCAATCTAACCAATCAGTGATTTATAAGTGAAGGGTCTGAGTTTAGCTGGTATCTTTCAGTGATAGTGACCATGCTCTCAGACTGCAGGACAAGTAACTCCTTGTGCTTTTTTAGTGGCTCTTCAAGGTTCTTTCTGCCATCTAGTGGTGGCTGTGTGGAATAACTGAGGGTTCCTCTGAGATTTCTACATGTTAAAGCCGTTAAAGCCTAAATGTGCACCTTTACCATTCTGTGATCACCTGAGTGACACCTGAAGGAAACCTTTACTCACCAGGTCATAGATCTGATTGGCCAGCTGGACTTTCTCATCTGCATCTTCCAGAGCTTTGTAGTAATCCTAAGAACACACGCAGGTTTAACCCAAGAACCCAAGACACACACACACAGAAACAAGAAGAATCCGCCACCTCTGACCTTTTTAATGACCTCCATCTGCTCCTCTCTCCACTCTGGTTTGTTCTTCTTGGCGTTGACGAAGAACTCGATGACCTTCTGCTCCAGCTGATCCGTGGCATCTGAAGGAACAAACAGGAAAGGACGTGAGAAAACGTAGCACTCAGCATTTTACCATCACGTGTGTAAAGTCTGACTGCGGCCCTCCCTCAGGTGATTTCTTTTTGAGTGTTTCCTGCCAGCTGAAACCTGCAGCAGTGAGTGTGCCATGTGTGGATAATATTTGTTAGATTTTGTTGATTAGTGATTGGATACGCTCTGCAGTATAAATGTGCAGTATAAATAAAGTTTGATTAAAACTTTATTTCCCCAGCTCTCACTCAGTGAGTGCTCCTGTTATGTCACAGATCTGTGCCTCTGAACCAATGTGACTAAAGCTGAAGTGGTTTCATCATCTATTTGCAGCAACAAAAACATAGTATTCCAGAAACATGCTTTGCTAATTCCAATCAGCGCATCCAACATTACCTGCCCGAAACCGGAAGTGGCGTAATCTTCGCAGAAAATGTAGTTTTTTCCTATAGAATACGCTGGAGGTTTTTAAAATTCATTTTTAAGTTTATGGCTTTCTGTACAGTTTCTGGGATGCTTAGAACTCAAATTACACTGCTGGAAATAGTTCATGCTGTTTTTTGCAAATTTGCATTACAATATTTATTTTCATTTTTCCTACAGTATATAAAAATTTGTGTATGTCAAAAATAAAACTATGAATACACTCAACATAGATTTCCTGTGGTTGGAACCTATTTTGTGCAACTTTTTTGCATTTACAGTTTTGAGGGATATACCCCTGAAATTTCTCTAACTAGAAATATGTGTAAAAAACAAACAAACAAAAAAACAATGTTACTTTTTTTTGGTAGTTTATTGCACTTTTTTGCAATTCATGTAGTTACTGAAGCAACTTGAAATACTCCCAAAAAATGTCACTACACCATCTAAAAATATATAGATAAGCTCTGGCGGACTTGGTTCTATGGTAGGTCTTAAAGGGTTAATATCCTGAGGTTTAAACAGATAGCAGCAATACTGGCCCTGTATTTATTTGGTATCAGATCAATACTTAAATCTGCAGTATCACACAGCACTAGCGCCCAGCACAGGCTCATTCAGAGTATCCCTAACACTGATTTATTATTACACCTTTCAGAGTCGCGTTTATACCATTGTTACAACATTGTTCTTTTTCTGGCTGCATACACAAGCGTTTAGAAAGTGGTTTAATTTATCTAACTCTAAGTCCAATTAAATTTGTGTCAGTGATTGAAACAAAATATTTTAGAGGAAATGATTACTATTTTAATAATCCTTCATTTTAAATTTCAGTTCAAAATTATTTCGTTTGTTCAGCAACTTCATAATTTATCAAAACATATTTTACTAAAACCTTTTTTTTTTTAATTTAAACTTAAAAAAATACAGATATTTACAGAAATCCTATTAAATAATCTCAGTTTAGACCAAAGAAAACTGCTTATTTTTTATTTATAAAGTGCTAAAATGGTGATTAGGTCCTCCTGTGAGCGTCTAACAGCGATAATCATTTTAAAGTTGCTTTATTAGCAACTTGACTTTTAATGTGCATGAATGTGAACTTTCGGATCGGCAGTAATAAAGGGGAGGGGGCCCTGTGGGTGGATGTGACCCTGCAGGTGGTTGCTGCGCTGCAGTATCGTGCTGGTATCTACTGGGTTTCAGCCCGTTAGCCGCCTCTGCTAACATGTGCTAATTAAGTAAGCGCCATCGGGCGGTCATCGGCGCCGGGACGCGGCTCTGTTGCTTGGACAGTCCCAGCAGGGCTGCCGCTATGTGTGCATGCCGCAGCGCGCGTGTCCCCGGTGTGTGGCGCCGTTGGCGGCGGGGCTGTACGTACTCTGAACCTGCAGGTCCATCTCCCTCATTTCCGTAAACCTGTCGCGGAGATCCATGGGTAGCTGCTCGATCACTGCCAGGAGAAGAAAAGGCGGTTACCTGCTAGCACGGCTAGGCTAACTGCCGGAGCCGACCTGGCCGGAAAATAACACCTATTTAACGCGCAGCAGAGCCCTGTGACACCGCTGCCGCTTCGGTGCAGTCCCATACTCACTCTCCAGGTAGTCCTCCAGGTACAACATCGTGTTTAATTTAAGGTGTCAGTCGTTTTCGCCGACAATTCTCTGCTTTCAATATGGCGCCGCCTGCCAACGTCTGCTCAGAAAAAAATACCCAGAAAAAAGGAGGTCACGGATGCTGACGCAAACGTCTGCCCGCGCTCTGATTGGTTCACATACAGGCAGGCGTTGACAGGACAGATGCATCATGGGAATTGTATTTATATTTACACTTCTTTACGTCTTTTATGCGCTATAGTAATCCTTTATTTATTTATTTAAAAATAAAAAGTAAGAGGGGTGTTTTTCTCAAGCCTTGTAAAATATTTAATTTCGACTGCACATTTACACAAAGCTTTTGGACATTTTTTTTATCTGAAAAATTGCATTAATGACCAGCTGAAAATTATATTTACTTTTCTACAAGAATATGTGGACAGAAACAACTAAAGAGATAGCAAGAATATATCCATCTCACCATTTCTGTTCAGATATGTTTGCTAATGTATTAAATATTAGATTTGTGCGTTGTGGTACTAATTTAACACATTTAAAGTATGTGGACAAACAATATAAGCTGTGTAGTAACTTCTGTCCACATACGCTTGTGTTTTCACATATGTTCAGCTGTTAATTAAACATATCCCACTTCATGTGACTATAGTTATTCACGAACCGAGCAGTTATTCTATTTTAATGATCATATATTAATTACAAGTTCTTATCAGTGATTTTAATAACTGTAAAATGAGTGCACGTGTTAGTCTATATACTTTGGGGTATATATATTGTTTTAGATTAGTGTTAGAAGAACCATCCATTTACCATTTAGATAGCCAGTCACATGCGTTCACATTATTTTGATTACAAGTGTGAGCAGAAAAACAAACAAGCAGCCTAAATGGCCAAAATTATGTAGACACAAACGACATGTCTTACTGTATTTCCGTGGAAGTTTATGTCCACATTCTTTTGTCATACATTTTTCTTTCTACGAGTTTATGTTCAGTGTCCGGCAGTCCCGTGTGTAACATAATAATATATGTGCAAATAGTCAGAAAGTATGTGGAAAATAATTACAAGGTAGCCTAGAGTAAGTTTCCACATAATTTAGGGACAAAAAGTGCTACTGCAAAGAGTTTATGACCAGAACTATGTGGACAAACACTCCAAGCGCTGTGTGTGTGTTTCCTGCAGCTTCATCCTCTCAATCACGGCCTGCTGACCCCACGGTTGTGCGGCTGGAGGCGGACACATTCCTCTGTCCTCCCCCCGGACGCTGTGAGAGAAGAGGCGGAGCTGCTGCTGCTTTAATTAGTGAAGAAGGAGCAGCAGGAGGAGCAGAGGAGCAGAGGAGCGGACGGTTCGGATTGTTACGCAGCAGACTGACGGAGCTGTGTGTGCGTGTGTGTATTCGTGTATCCGGTGACAGTCTGGAGGTGTGCGGACAGCGGTGACCGGTTCGGAGCGTGCGCAGTGAGGACCACCTGCTGCTGGTCACCGAGCGGGCCAGGGCGCGCGGGGACGGAATGCGGGTTTCACGCACGGAGCACGCGCAGTTCCTGAGCGCTCCGTGCTGTGTGCGTGCAGCGAGCATGTTGCCATGGTTCCCCGGGCTCAGATGAGCGGCACTCGGAGGAGCTCCGGTCGGGATGGCTCGCGAGGACGCGGTGAGGTGTCTGCGCTGCCTGCTGTACGCGCTCAACCTGCTGTTCTGGGTGAGAGGAGCGGGCACGCGCACGACTACAAGAGTGTAATTGCCCTTTAATGATCAGCGTGTTTGAGTCATTATACTAAAGCAGTCAAACAATGCAGTATTTTACTGTAGTAACTGTAGGTGCTGTGTCTAGTGATAGTTCTTTGTATGAAGTACTGTGTTTAGTGGTAGTTCTGTGTACAGAATATTGTGTTTAGTGGTAGTTCTGTGTACAGAATATTGTGTTTAGTGGTAGTTCTGTGTACAGGGACAGGCGGCGCTGGGGTGAAGCAGGCCGGGTGTTCCTCGCTGCCTGCTTCACATTCTCAGATGTTATTATAGGCAGCAGAAACATATCCATGTGTTTATTTCTGTGTGTCCAGCTGATGTCAGCATGTGTGCTGGGAGTGGCAGCGTGGATCCGTGACTCTCTCAACACCGTCCTCACCCTGACGGCCCACACCAGGTGAGTCTGGCCTGGCTTGCAGCTAAGGTATCAGAGCCAACCAGGTGACAGCACCTGAAAGTTTTAATCATCTTTATCTGACACACCTTGTCTCTGATAGATGATCCAGATGTGAACTAAACAGCTGCTTTGTGAAGCTCAGCGCATGGAGGCTAATTCGCGTGTGTGTGTGTGTATATGCAGGTTGGAGGAAGCTGCCGTCCTCACGTACTCTCCAGCTGTTCACCCCGTCATTGTTGCCGTGTGCTGCTTTCTCATCATCGTGGCAATGGTGGGGTACTGCGGCACGCTCAGGTGTGACCTGCTGCTGCTCTCCTGGGTACGGATGCTCACATCACACACTTCAGACAGGATTTTTACTTTAACCAAAGGCGACATTTATCTCAGATTTTATAATCAGAAGCAGGAAGTCCATGTCCTGGATTCAGCTGACATTTAACAGGAAACAGTCTCTGAGTGCTCTGACACATTTGGAAAAGCACAGATGAAGTCTCTGTTTTGAGTCAGCCAGCAGAGGAAACATTTTTAGCTGCTCTGACTGTTGGTCAGTGTGTTACCTGTATGTTAGCATGACTGTTGGTCAGTGTGTGTTGGCGTGACTGTTGATCAGTGTGTTAGCTGTGACAGGTCTACACTGAGACTGATATCATGACACAAGCACCTGCGGCTCCCACCTTCCTGTGGTGGGGTTAAGGTTCAGTGGCATTTTGCGTACACAGTGAAGTGGGAACATCAGAAACCCGGAGCTGATGTCTCTGAACCTGAAGCCCTATGAGCACTGAGGCAGACTCACCTGAGCTTCATCATAATGACACACTCCTCAGATAGACTGATCTCTTATCAACTGGTTCTGCTGCAGCCTATCAGAGCATCATCTGCTCACCAGCTGCTAAACAAGGTGAAGAGGTCAGCCTCCACCTCCACACGCTCCACCCGCCTCACACACCTCCATATGGGAGGATTGAGCTCAGTCCAGAGTCCACCACTGTCAGCAGGTGTGCAGGTGTATGATGTCACACACACAGCCTACTCTGGACTCTCAGGTAGAGCCCACAGAGGTCACACTGTCCACCTAACTGTGTGTTTGAGCGACACCACCTGTTTTCTGTGCTCTGATTAGGCGGGGCCAGGTGTTGGGTGCCCCATTGTTCCCATCAGGTGATAAGATTGTCTCCGAAAGATGAGCTGCTGAGAGGAGCTTCAGTCTGCTACAGGGACTGCCCCAAGGCATGATGGGAACCCGCTCAGCCAGTTCCAACACACACACACACCTCAGTTAGCTGTGAGATTACATAACAGTAGAAGTCCCTCATGTTTGTGAGTGAGTAGGTTATTCAGGTGGACAAGGAGATAAAACCAGCTTCAGACATCACACATTACTGTGCTGCTCAGAGTTAAGAGCTGCAGACACCTCGGGGCTGTCACTGAGGGAGAGGACGAGGTCAGCTTCATGCCTTTTTGACAGAAAGGTTTTAGGTTGATTATCAGACTAAACTCGTCTCCGCCTGTGTTTCAGTACTTCGGCAGTCTGTTGGTGATCTTCTGTGTGGAGCTGGCCAGTGCTGTGTGGACCTACGAGGAGGTGAGAACATTGAAGCTTTGAATCCCTGAACATGTCATGTAGTCAGACATGAATGTGTTTAACCAAACAACCATCAGAGCAGGTAAAATTATAATCGTGTTTCATAACTGAGCCTCTGTTCATGTGAAATTCTGCAGCTTTTTCTCACTGACTGATTGTGATGGTAACGAGTTTGTCAGTACGGAGTTACGGTGGTGTCGCACACATGCAAGTGTTTCTGTCCTAAACGGATCATTTCTCGCCTCATGCACCGGCTGGACTCTAGGCTTGTCTCTAATAATAATCAGGAATCTCAGACTTGTCCGGCTCCTCTTTCAGCGCTGCCGCGACACGCCCGTCACCTCACACCCACCTGCAAAGTACTCGAATACATCTACTCCAGTACTGCAGGGTACATTACCTGCAGTAGTTCGTAGTTTCAGTGAGTGTCAGACTCACGCTAACGACAAAAAAAAAAATATTGGAGGCTTGCTCCTCTGGGAGAGCTCAGAGAGCCTCGAGTAGCGCTTTCTGGCTCATTTCTTACAGCCTGAGCTTTTCCTGCTGATTTCTCAAAGTTCTCAAAGTTTCAGGTGATCTCCAAACATTTTCAAATGAGCCAATCAGATTTTAGGGGTGACAGAATATGTTCTTTTGTTTGTTGTTTATAAAGTTACATTTTGAGTGCTGTCTTTGAAGCACAGTAGTTTGAGCCTGGCTTTGAACTCTGACCTCAGGCTCAGTTTATCTCTGCATCAGCTGCCTGCAGGGGGTTGTGGGTATCGTAGTAGTGAAGGTTTTTCTTTTTTCTTTATCAGTCGAGCAGACACTCACACATGGACCTCAGGTTGGTCCCTGTTTGGGGGGTTGCAGTAAAAACCTGAAGTCCTGAGTGTGTGAGGCCTCGGGCTCACTGTAGTGTGTTTTGGGTTTGTTGTGTGGAAAGTGGCTGGAATTTTTGCAGTACAGAGGAGGAGGAAGGTAAAATCAAAACGAAACAAAAGCCAAAACAGTGCAGAAGAACTGGACAAAGGACACGAGTAGACTGAGATGATAAATACCGGAGGTAATGAGGCCAGCAGAAGGAACAGCTGGCAGTAATCACAGGACGAGGCAGGGGAAGTAAATACAAAGCACAGCTGACAACAGACTACCAAAGATAAAATGAGTAAACAGGCGACAGACTCGCACATACAAAAGTGAAATAGCTCAGACAGCAGGGTACACATAGGAATAAACTACACAACAACCAGTGTTGGGAAGGTTACATGTAAAATGTATTCCAGTACAAATTACAGAATATAGGCCCAAAATGTAGCTTGTAACATATTTTGTTAAGTTACTCAATGTAACGTATTCTGAATACCTTAGATTACTTGATATATTGTCATGCTTTTTACAACTACATGAATGTACTGTTGCTGTGTGATTTATTACTATTACTGAAGGCTACTCGCCACTGAGCTAACATTCTTAGCTGGCGTTAGCTGAGGTTCGTTCATAGACTGCAGACTGTTAGACTTGATGGATAGCATTAGCAACCTGGTAGCTGCAAATAATCATGTGCAGTTCTGAAAGCAATACCAACTAGATTTTTAAATCTTAGTATAAAATGAGTAACAGTAGGGTGGAGATTAGATAAGGCTGCACTTTTTGCAGGGATCTCGTGTAGAAAACTATTTCTGTATGACTATGTTTTCTTTCTGTCTGCTTTCAGAACTGCACATGATTATTAGCATCTAGCAAGTTGTAATGCAGCCTTCAGTAAATTAATAAATCACACAGCAATAGTGCATCGAAGATACTGAAGTGGCACATAACCCAGGTAGCTACCGCATCTAAAACAAGGTAGTTGCAGTAGGCTAAGGTTAGTTTTTAAAAAATAACTTACTTCCGGATGTTTCTTTAGGTTGGAGGTGGAGTCTTTTGACACTGAGAGTAGCTTGGTTGCTGGCAAATAGAGTTTGCATTGCACGGTCAGATTTCGCCCATCCCTTTCTTCTTTAAATGTGAAGTGGTGTCGGAATTTCAAAGTAAGAAATGCATTCTGCCCATGCACTGCTGGCTCTGTTCTGCTTGCTCTGGGTCCATTGTGTAAGTGACACCACCAACATTAACAGGACGCTTACATTAGAGCCTCTTAGAGCCTCCTTTCTGGCAATGTGTTTAATTACCAAAATTAGAGAGTGGATAAAGAGGGGATAGCCTAACATATGAAACAACGTAACTGTATTCTAATCATTACCTATATAAACGGTAACTGTAATGGAATACAGTTACTCATATTTTGTATTTTAAATATGTAACACCAGTACAGGCATTCCGATACACCCCAACACTGACAACAACCAAACTCTAGCTTGCTCAGCTCAGCGGTGAACCACACTGATCCAACTGACAACCAACAGAACATTAAATACTGTTTCAAAGACCACCACAAAGCCTGGGTCCAAACCCAGAATGACCAGCTGACGTATGTTCATATGTTATGAAAGGAGCGTGATGGAGAATACACCGCAGCTCTGTTTCCTTCATCATGACCCTCAGAAACCTGAACTTCAGTTTCCTGTTTTTGACCAATCAGGAGCCACGGCTGTGTGACTCATGTTTCTCCATCGGGAACAAGCTGTAATGTTTCCAGCAGTGAGCTACACCCGTTTAAGATCTTATTTTTACTTTTGTTTCACTGTAATTGACATGGTGTGTGTGCATGCGTTTGTGTTTGCATGTGTGTGCGTGTGTGTGTGTGTGCGTAGCCCTCAGTGCAGCGCTCTGACATGATCAGCCTGAAGTCTCGAATGCCAAACTACGGTCTGCAGCGTTACCAGTGGCTCACACACACCTGGAACAGCTTTCAGACTGAGGTAACACACACACGTACACACACACACACACACACACACACACGGAGTGGTCATGTGACCTGTGTACTGACAGATGTTTCTTCACCTGGCCTCAGTTTAAATGTTGCGGCGTCATCTACTTCACTGATTGGCTGGAGATGACTGAGATGGAGTGGCCACCTGACTCCTGCTGCTCCAATCAGTATCCAGGCTGCGCTCGCCATGCCCACTACCACGACCTTAGCGACCTCCACCAAGAGGTGAGCCACAGCGGCTTCTCACTGGACAGAAACATCAGAGGACACGCCCTCTGATGACCCAGCTGCTCTTAAATCCTCCTCCTCTTACATGTGTGTTGTGTGTTTGTTTTAGGGCTGTGGTCCAAAGATCTACACCTTCATCCGTGGGACGAAGCAGTTGCAGGTGTTGCGTTTCCTGGGCGTGTCCATCGGTGTGGCTCAGATCATCGCCATGGCGCTCACTCTCACACTCCTCTGGGCGCTTTATTATGGACGGAAGTCTCCAGAGCCGGACATGCCCACACTGCCGCCACTGGATGACCCCGACCCTGACACAGCAGCACAGGCAGCCTCAGCGGACGCTTTAAAGTCGGGCTGCAGCCGCTCAAATAAAGGCTGCACCAACATGGCTGCCACCACACCGAAACAGCAGTTTGAGATGGAGCGGCTTCACGCTGCCGCCTAAAAAGCTTCGTCCGGCTTGTCCAACACCAGACAACCTTTACTCAGTGAGAACACGAGCACCGGCAGCTTCAGAGCAAAGCCACACCCCCCGATGACCTCCTGACATCACTGCAGCTCCGATCATCACAGAACAAAATGCGTGTCAGCGCGTGCCTGTAGCTGATAGAGAGGACGCATCATCAGTTTTATGTTAAAATTTAAGTCCTGAAGTTAAACTCTGGACTTCCTGTTTAAATAAGGCAGGTCATGTGCTTTTTCTACAGGAAAACAGGAAAATAATCTTTTATTTTTACAGTCTTGCTCTATCACATCCTCTAAACCGCACCACTGGATTATTGTTGATATCAGATGTACATGTGTGCAGCCTCTCAGCTTCCTGTTGGTCAGAGTGAAAGCGTTCCCACTCTGACAGTCTGACAGCTGATCTGATGATGATGGTGATGGGTGTAGCTGCTGCTCTGTTCGTGCTTCTCTCTGTGAACTGTGAGTCATCTGAAGAACAGACTGTAAACTGAGGATGGACTGAATGGTGGCTTACTGCAGGTCTGGAGGAGACAAGTGAGACAGGTGAGGAAGAGAGGAAGCTGTTCCTGTCAGACATCGTGAACTCTAAAGGAGCTGATTTTGTTCTTTGGGATGATGAAGTCAGAGAACATGTTAGAGAACAGACTTCCTCCTGTTTGGACTCCTCGCCTCTAATGAGACCAAACATATGGACACAGCCGGCTGGAGACGGACTCCAGATGTTTTCCTGACAGCTGTGTCAGGAGCCACTGGAACATTAGATGACTTTTGAATTGGATTATTTATGGAGCTCTCTGAGAGACTGTACACCCACAGGAAGTGTGAGAGTCTGTGCATGGTGTTGGATATTTATTGTTTGTTATTACAGCGTTTTCACTGGAATAAAACGAAATATTAAAGCTGTTTGAGACGGACGGCTTTTCCTCTGCACTTTAATGGCTCCTTACTGTAACAGCTGGGACTAAAGTGACCTCCCTGCTTTGTTCTGATACTCATGTGAGGGCATCTGTGGACGACCCAACTCTCACAAACTGTTTGCTGTGATGATATTTCCGATTATTGAGATGGGGCGATGTGGGAGGAGCTTCTGGATTTGGAGTGAAACCTGTGACATTCCTGCAGCTGCTGGGAGAAAGCGGAGACGGTAACACGGATACAGGGCGTCAGCTGCTTGCAGTGAAAAGCTCTCCAAATCCAGCGAGCATGAAATCCTACCTCTACTACCACTGTACGCTTTATAAATAGGTCGCTGAGTCTCGGCGCTCCGGCCTCAACTCTCCAGCGCTGTTTCATTCAGGCTGCCAGCGTCTGTGAGGGCAGACCGGCTCACTTTACTCGCCATGCCTATTTTTATATCACACGGCTTATCGTACACTCATCTGATCATTGTGTAGTTTCACAGCATTTCACGTATTGCACAGTCCTCTGACACCGCTCTCAGATCAAAACCACGTCAAACTCGTGTTTCCTTGTGTTTGATGAGTCGTGTGATTCAGTGTGCGACAAACTGAACTTCATCTTTGTCTGAGCTTTTTACTCACAAACCTACGCACCTGAACCCAAGCCTGTCCCTTCAAACAGAGACAAGCCCGGCTCATAAATCATTCTGTCTGTCCTGTGGCCCTGAGAAATAATCTGTGGGTTATATTCAGTGTGTTTCACAACCTGCTGTGAGGCTGTGGATAGGCTAGCATTTGTGTCAGTGTGGTCACATGACCAAGTGTGAAAGGCACATCTGGAGAGCTGTTCCTTTCACACTTGGTCATGTGACCACACTGACATGATGGCCATGACCGTGGAGCTCTTCATATCTGGAGCTTGAGTCAGCGCATTTATGGACATATGACAGCAGAAGCATCCCGACCCCATGCAGGGGTCACCCTGAGGGGCAGGCAGTACTGTCAGCAGTGCAGTGTGAAGACTCAGAAATGCGTCAGGTCCTGTTTTAAACCGTACACGTGCACACACGCATCACTCAGTGTTTGTATAAAAGAACACGCTCACAGAGACGTCCGTCATCTTTTATCATTTTCTGTGTTTACTCCTCAGTGAAGAGCTCTTCTAGGTGTTCAGGCCAAAAGAGTCTCCCAGCATCCTGAGTACCTTTTTAAAGGTTCCAGGGGCACCACGGGATGGATAGCAATATCTGCTCTTATTTTAGATTCTATGTTTAGTTTAATATGGGGCCATGTGCCACCTGTGCGTAAGAGAGTTTTGTGATTTTCAATATTACTGAATAAACAACTGGTTGGTCTGAACCTCAGGAAGCCTCCAGCTGCTGCTGGCCATCACAGTAACGACTGACTGTGAGTTCCAGGGGAACAGGATCTGCTGTGGTGGAGCAGCTGATGCTCATAGAGGAGCAGTTGTTCCAGTGGTGGCTGGTTTGCAGCTGAAGACAGTCTGAAGCTGGTATAAAAGTGATGTGGTGCTGAATCCAACCATCACCTGCTCTGTACCTGTCCATCGCACACCCACCTGTTTAACCTGCACTCATCTGCCTTGTATAGTCATGGTTACTTTGAATAACACTAAATTATGTTTAATTTTTTTTAAGATGTTCCATATTAAGAATGGAACTCTGGCAGCACATCATTTATTATTCAAATATAATTCAGGTGTGGCGCAGTAACTCAGCTCAGCTTCAGATGTAGAACAGCAGCAGTGGAAACACTGGGACTCAGAGGCCCTGAAGTCTAACACAGTGTGAGGAATTTGTTTTTTATGCTGTTTAAGTTCTGCGTGGTAGGATCGGATAGTTACACTTCCAGCACTGATGTTACTGATATGGCAGAAACAGGATGTCACAGAAATGACCTTTCCCAGCTGTCCATGTTTGGGAGTCGTTCCCAGACCTCCCACAGCTGGACATATTCTGGATTCCTGCTCTCTGACTCTGCATGGGAGTACAGTGTCACATGATCTCTGGAGCCATAAGTTTACATACAGTCTGTATGCAGCGCTCACACTGTTAGTGTTCGTGCTTCATTTATGTATTTATTCAACCACACTTCCAAACAGCTGGGATGCTGTCTGTTTGTATTTCTGTCTAAATCATAAATACAAACAGAATGTGGTTTTCAAACCTCAGGAACTCATTTTAATCACAACACAGAAACATCACATGTTTAAACTGAGAAAAGGAACCATTTTAATTAAAATATTAGCTTGTGTAGAATCTCATGGCAGTGAAGTAGGACGGGTCTATGTTTCCTCTCTAACATCAGTCTGTGATGGTTTGTCAGCTGAGGAGAGCACCTGTTCTGGTCTGATGGAGCCTTTCCAGATGTGCCAGCTGCCAGCCTCATAGGCACTGATGATGGAGCCATGATGGTGCACACATGAACCTGCATGTGTGGAAGGCACGGTGAACTGAGTTGCACAAGGAGATTTCTCCAGATGATCTGAATCTTGTGATGTTGTCATGTAGTGTTGTTGAGGATGTTCACAGTGAGAAACATTATTCTGAAAATGTTCCATAGATTTTTTCGTACATGTGTGAACCTCTGCCTCCAAAATGCCCTTTAGACCGAGTCATGTTACAGACCTGCTGCCAACTAACCTGGTTAGTTACGCAATGCTCCTCCAGCATTTTTTAGTATCCACCTTTTTCAGTTTAAACATTTATTTAATGTTTAAATATGTTTTCTATGTTCTGGAGTGAATACAATTTGAGTTTGAGATTTGCAAATAATTTTACGGTTTCTTTAGGTTCAGTTCGAAGCATCAACTCTAATTTGCACAGATAATAAGTTCATGTATGTGATGCTGATGGTTTCTGCAGACAGAAGCTGAGTGACTGATGATGTGCATGAGAGAACATAAAAGCTTTGCTCAGTAGAAGATGTGTTGTATGAATCTGATAATATTTATTCTTCAGAGATCTTCTGCAGGCTTCAGGCTGCAGACAGAAACATGATTCAGCTGCTTCTCTGTAACTTTCCAACATGGTGTTTCTCTCTGACCCCCAGCGGGGTAAACAAAGGTCTCCAGCACAACCAGAAAACTCATTTGTTGATGCTGGGAGGAAGTAAAGCCTGGACAGCTTCCTGCTCTCTGTGTCTTCCTCTCTTTTCTCCTGTGGGTTGTGCACAAACTCAGATTTCTAAATTAGGACAAACTGCTGTCACCACACTGATGTGTGAGTGACCTTCTGCAGCAGCCGGCCCTCTTACTTCAGAAGCGCCCTGCTTCCTCTCAGAGATACTCTGGATTTCTCTCTGGACACTCACAGCTGTAAACACACCCACATCCACAGCTGCTCTCTGTAAACACCTCTGCAAATATGCAATGAACACCTTCACCACACGGTGGCAGCATCTTACCAGAAAGGTTCAGTGTAATGACTAGCGTTACATTCTGGTCTGTAGATCTGAAATGACTGCAGACTTCTAAAGTTTCTGTGTTAGTTTTTAAAGCTGCAGTCTGAGCGCTTTCAGCTGCTAAAATTAATCAGGTATGTATTCCAGGAACAGCATGTATGTACAGATGTTCATCTAACACTAATATAACAATAATGTTAGCGTGCCTCAGGGCAGGCTGGAGGCTTCCAGAGTCACAGCACAGTCGTGTGGTTAAGTGTGGGATTACATGAGTGCTGCCCATGCCTATTAACATACATACCATGGTACCATGTCGCCATATCTGAGAGAGCAGAGAGCCAGAGGTCAGCCTGGCTGTGATATATGTGCTGATATAACATGGAGAAAAAAGAGCAGACAGAACAGTCTGCGATTCGTGTTCTTTAGTGAATCGTCCACACAGAGCTACAAAGTTTGTGTGTTTCACTATCAAACATGTTACTTTATACCACACACACTAATTTTGGAGCATTTCTCATGTGGACCCACTTTATAAACTAGTTTGAATCCTTTGGTTCTGACTCTGGGTGGCGTGGTGGTGCAGCAGCAAGCACTGTCCCTTCACAGTAAGAAGGTCCTGGTTTGAATCCAACGGTTGGTTGGTTTTTGTCTCAAGTCTCTGTTGGTTCTCTCCAGCAAGCATTTATCATTTCTAGGCTGGACTACTGTAATTTGTTTTTATCAGGATGTAACTACAGGGGTCCAACAAAGAATGGCCACGCATCATACTGATGTCTTCGGAAATTTATTTCTCTCTCTCTCACACTCTTATTGTCTTCAGACACCGTGAAAACTGAAGAAACACAAAGTTTACAACATAAATGTTTTGAGCTTATCAGTCTCTCATATCAGTGTCCATAAACAGTCTTGTGCAAGCAGAAAGCAGAACAGAAAAAATGCACAATAATGGATATCACAAAAATGTCCTCTCATTACCAGTGTAGAACACGTATGCAACATTATACAAACAATATACATGAAACCATACCGTGTGCGCCTCTTGGACCACATGCAGAATAACATTAATGTTGAGGCTGTAGATGCATCTGTAGCCATGTATCCATGCTAGCTCCACAATGCCATGGTTGTGCTCTCAACCAAACTCTGGTCATGTGACAATTACAAACTTTACCTCATACAAACTTTACATATTTAACGAACCCATATTTTGTAATCACATATTTTAGACATGTTTTTTAATTAATGTTACACTTTTATCATCTTATCTTATAAATAAATGAACTAAATTAAGCATGAATCTATCACAGAAACATGAAATAACCAACTTTATTTTAACTGTCTCAGGGACAGTTACACAGGATGTCCAAGTTAATCCAAAATACTGCAGCAAGAGTACTGACAGGTACTAGAAAGAGAGAGCATTCCTGTACAGAGGAACTGTGATTAGTTAAACAACCAAGCAAAGACTAAAAACAAACAACAGGTGAGCTCATCACCTCCAGGTGTGTGAAACTGAAGGGAGGGAGCCAAGGACAAGTCCTGCATGTGAAATACAAGGCCAGGTTAATTCACACATACAAAACTCATTCACATGAGTGATAAGAATATCCAGGATGATTGTATTGGAGGCTGAGCTGTAGTCCACAAAGAGCATTCGGACGTAGCTCTGTCGCTGTTCCAGGTGGCTCAGCACAGCGTGGACGGCTATGGGGATGGCATCGAGGTTTGGGGGCAGGTAGTTCTTGATGTGCTGAAGGACTAGTCTTTCGAAGCATTTCATGATTACCGGCGTGAGGGCCACAGGGCAGTAATCGTTCAGGCTAGTGATGGGAGACTTGTTTGGCACTGGGATGACTGTGGTTGATTTTAGACAGGGTGGGATGGGTGCCTGATCTCGTGAGAGGTTGAAGATTCTGGTGAAGATGAGGGTGAGCTGGTGGGCACATGTTCTTAGCACCTTGCCAGGTACTCCGTCTGGACTGGCAGCCTTTCTGGGGTTCACTGCTAGGAACACGCGTCTGATATCGTGTTCTTTTAGTGAGTGGAGCGATGCAGGAACCGGGTCAGGATGAGGATGAGGACGGGAGCAGGGTTGGAGCAGATGAGGGCTGCTGTTGTGGTATTTGAAAGCGGGTGAACAAGAAATTTATTTCCTCTGCCAGCTGCACACTCACGTTTTCTGTTTTCACAGCGCATGAAGAAATGAAGAAATACCGCTTCAGATGAGAGCCACATAAAAACCACTAACAATGAATATATGAATGTATGAATATAACATAACCAGGAACTTTTTACACATTTTGTCACCTTACAACCACAAACTAAAATGTTTTTAATTGAGATTTTCTGTGATAGACCAACACAAAGTAGAACATATTTGTGAAGTGGTATGAAAGTGATACACGGTTTTCAAAATTTTAGGCAAATAAAAAACTAAAAAGTGTGGCGTGCATTTGTTTTCAGCCCCCCTGCGTCAATACTTTTTAGAGCCACCTTTCGCTGTAATTACAGCTGCAAGTCTTCTGGGGTGTGTCTCTACCAGCTTTGCACATCTAGAGACTGAAATTTCTGCTCATTCACACCTACTGTATGAGGAGTAACAGCCATTGACACATTTGCTTTATGAGTAGGGAATTTCAGAAGTTTTATTTACCTAATAAAGCTCTGAACATCCACCAGGCTGCCAGTGAACCACCCACGGTTAGGGTGAAGTTGCTAAAGAAGGACTTCCAAAAACTGAAAGATATTTCCTATCTTACCACTTGTCTCTAGTGCCTAGCTGTAACCACCTCTTGTATAGGACCTTTTTCTTTCCCTTTTCCTGTATTCACCACCCCGAGTAACATGCTGGTCTGCCAAGTGACACCACTGAGTCATATGAATCATCTGTGTAAATCTCATGTGCTTGCTAGAGATTGATACTAAAATGAAACGATGAAAGGAGTCACTCATGTTGAGGAAACTAAATATAATTCTAATAATTATAGTAAAATTATAGAAAATAGTTTTATTGGCTAAAGAAATGTAATCAAATGGCCAGTGAAAGTGAAAATGTGTGTAATGTGTGATAAACTGTTATCTACAGCAGTCTTGTTATTGGTAATAGCCACGGGGAGGCCACGAGCAAGTATACTCCTAGACACTGCTAAGCCCAGATAAACTGTGTTAAAAAAATACATTAAGAAACAGATTATATCAGATTTATATTTCAAATATGACAAAAATGCTGATTTTACAGCAGCAAAATTATTGTATCTCTGCGGTTTAAACATTTAATAAGCTTAAGCTGCCTTGTACAGAGTGGATAGTCAAATAAATTGAATCATCATAAATACATAAATACATTATTTTATATTTATTACTTTATTACTTTTTTATTCTTATTACTTTATTATTATAACACTCGGAATAAATAATAAGGGAAGGACACTGGATCAGCACCATGATGCAAAAGTGCGACCATAGTTTATACAGTATCTGGAGAAGGTATTAACATGTACGTGCCCGTGCCCGCGCACACGCGTGTTTTAGGGCTAAGGTCCAAAGATCTACAGCTTCATCCGTGGGACGAAGCAGCTGCAAGTGTTGCGTTTCCTGGGTGTGCGCATCGGCGTGGCTCAGATCATTGCCATGGTGCTCACTCTCACACTCCTCTGTGTTTGTTTGTTACAGATTTAGATTTTTTTTGTTACATTCTTACCCTACAATGACAACCCCTTTCTGTTACCCTACTAATATCCTGGTTTCAGTTTATTTCCCGCAGTTTATTTTAAATCTGTTGCCTTATGGTTCCAAGTGCTGTCACCGCATTTTATTATTATCTCATAACACTTCAACTGACATCTTTCCTATGGACTTTCTAATGTCTGCAGGAGCAGGAGCAGCAGCAACCCCTCGACAGCAATTTTTGTGGATTTTATATGACATATATACCTGTATACACTGGACATACACTCACATATATACTATGTAATCATCAACACGTTCTCACTCCCTAAGCGTAATATTTTAAGCTAGGTGACAAATCGACAACATTTACGCCCCGGGAGTGAGAACGGGCTGTAATCATATATACTCATATATGCACATTTATACTTGAGTGTTTTATATATTGGAATCACATGTTAAGCATTTAACATACATGTTCAAATCACAAGACCCATATATTTAGGTCAAATATTATCTACAGGGTGGGCCATCTATATGGATACACCGTAATAACATGGGAATGGTTGGTGATATTAAAGTCCTGTTTGTGGCACATTAGTATATGTGAGGGGGCAAACTCCTCAAGATGGGTGGTGACCATGGTGGCCATTTAGAAGTCGGCCATCTTGGATACAACTTTTGTTTTTTCAATAGGAAGAGGGCCATGAGACACATCAAACTTATTGGTAATGTCACAAGAAAAACAATGGTGTGCTTGGTTTCAACGTAACTTTATTCTTTCATGAGTTATTTACAAGTTTCTCTTTGTTCACAGCCATTGACATGTCAAAGAGGTTAACACGTGAGGAGCGGATCGAAATTGTGTTGATATCTGGTAAACGCAGTAACCGGGTCATTGCAGCAGATTTCAATGCAAGACACCCTACGAGGCCATCCATCTCCCATGCTACAGTTAGCAAACTGCTTGCTAAGTTTCGTGAAACTGGTTCAGTGTTGGATTTGCCAAAATGTGGACGCAAGAAAACTGTCACTAATGAAGAAACATCAGTGGCTGTCCTGGCTTCATTCAGCAAGAGCCCACAGCGTAGCACTCGCCGCATGTCACTGAGAGTGACATTAGTCGAACATCCCTTTGGCGGATATTAGCTACTCACAAATGGCACCCTTACAAACTCCAGCTACTGCAGCATCTCAACGAGGATGACCCAGATCGGCGCACAGAATTTGCAGAATGGGCAAAACAAAAATTGGAACAGGACCCTCAGTTCACGCAGAAGATTTTGTTCAGTGGTGAGGCAAACTTTTATGTGAATGGTGAAGTTAACAAACAAAACCACCGCTATTGGTCTGACACTAACCCACATTGGATGGATCCCTCCAAGACTGTTGGACCAACAAAAGTGAAGGTTTGGTGTGGTATATGGGGTACAACGATAGTGGGTCCATTCTTCATCAATGGATATTTGAAATTGCTACATGATGATGTGTTTCCCTCTTTATGCACTGAAGCTGGCACGTTCCCTGAGTTTTTCCAGCAAGATGGTGCACCACCACATTATGGGTGCCAGGTCCGAGCATTCCTAGATGAACAGTTTCCTGGAGAGTGGATTGGTCGTCGTGGGCCAGTTGAATGGCCCCCAAGGTCTCCCGATCTGACCCCCTTAGACTTTTATCTTTGGGGTCATCTGAAGGCAATTGTCTATGGTGTGAAGATACGAGATGTGCAGCACCTGAAACTACGGATACTGGATGCCTGTGCTGGCATTTCTCCTGCGATGTTGCTATCAGTGTGTGAAGCGTGGGAGAAGAGGGTTGCATTGACAGTCCAACACAATGGGCAGCACATTGAACACATTTTATAAGTGGTCAGAAACTTGTAAATAACTCATGAAAGAATAAAGTTACGTTGAAACCAAGCACACCATTGTTTTTCTTGTGACATTACCAATAAGTTTGATGTGTCACATGGCCCTCTTCCTATTGAAAAAACAAAAGTTGTATCCAAGATGGCCGACTTCTAAATGGCCACCATGGTCACCACCCATCTTGAGGAGTTTGCCCCCTCACATATACTAATGTGCCACAAACAGGACTTTAATATCACCAACCATTCCCATTTTATTACGGTGTATCCATATAAATGGCCCACCCTGTACAATGCTCCCTCGAAGCTGCGCGCATGCGCAATTGTGCACTGCTGGGACGGTCTCTGTGCACAGAAAATCTGCGTTGCGCACAGAAAAAAAATCTAACCTGAATTGAAATTCAAATTAATACTTTAACAATTCTGATTTGCAGTGTTAGTCAGTAAGTGACTGGCTGCTCCCGTATGGGATTAGAACGATGCCACCTTATCCGATAGTCCAGCCAGTAATGCGATTCACATTCATATATACGCAGCTAATCAACGTCGCTGACAGGCTATGACAGCGTCCTTATGTGCCGACACCGGTGCTTTAGCTAGCAAAGCGGCGTGGCTGATGTGGACTGAAGCCACGTTAATGACAACGTGTACAACCATTGGAGATGTGAGCAGGACAGACGGAACAATTGGCGGAAAAAGTGTGGACTTTATACCAGTTTTTAAATTGTGTTGATAGGCCACGTAAAACCAGAGTTATGATAAAAATATATGCAATGTTTGGTTTTCTTCCTGAGTACTATCGTTGTTTATATTTACTGCGGGAAGAAACGGTAAAAACTGCGTTTTATACGGAAAACCAGAGGTGTGGACTTGAGTCACATGACTTGGACTCGAGTCAGACTCGAGTCATTAATTTTATGACTTTAGACTTGACTTGAAAAAAATGTTCTAAGACTTGTGACTTGACTTGGACTTTTACACCAATGACCTGGGACTTGAATTGGACTTGAACCGGTTTACTTGAAAAGACTTGATATTTCACTCCAAATATAAAATTTAACATGCATATTATATAGAGATTGAAAATGTGACGTCATTCAGGGGTAAAACTGCAAAGGATTCTGGGAACTCGTGGCAAGAGGTACTAGCGCACGCAGGCTTTCAATTGAAATCAGTCACACAGCGATAAAAAGAAACACAAAAATGGCAAGAAGCTGTTGTATTATTAACTGCAATAGCCGGTCGCATGACAGCCACGGGAAGCCGACGGGTAAAGAGATCAGTTGTTATCGGATTACGTCGTTGAAGAGAAATTGTTCAAGCCATGTTTCTGAAGTAACAAAGAGCCGACGGATGGCCTGGATTGCAGCCATTCAAAGACCAAATATAACGTCCCAGAACACTCCAGCTCACATGTTAGTCTGCTCCAAGCATTCCCACAAAGGTCAGTCTTCTGTTGTAGTTAATACGTCATTTTTCATAACATAATTGGTGATATAGGTTACAAGCAAGTCTGGCGCTGAACAGAAATTGTCGCGCTATGCTCCTTTGTTTATTGTGCATAAATAGTGAATTGTCCTGACACAATATTGCGTTTTCGCTTCTGTTATTACCATGGTACATTGACAAAAACATATACTTTTATTCACAGGATAAAACAGTTTTTTTGTATCACTAATTGCCCAGTACGATTACAGCATACAATATTATTGTCACTGCTACATTTCTGTAATGCGAACCAGAAATTATTTCCACTACTAATTAATTACCGTTGAGCTCAAAGGTCCTATTAATAAACTGTTAACGAATGTGTATTTATGAAGACGATTTGTGAGACTGGTAAACTGATGATACGTACGATGGTCTTTCGTTCTACACGGTGCGTTTCAAGGTCCTGTACCCATCCGTCGGTAAACTGTACCTGGGCTTGTTGCAGTGACCTGAAGTTACTAAACTTCATGAGTGTATGCACTCACTCCAAGAACCGTATGATTATAAATATGCATATAAATATGCTACGATGAGATAGCTGACTTCATCTAACTAGCAAATGTTGTCCAGGCTACGTTGGTGATGCAGTTTTTTTTAATGTGTATGATATTTTTGTCATGCAATTTTAAAGCCGGTCCTACAAGCGCATCCAAGAATAACATGCAGCTTATCTCAGAACTGTCCGTGAAAATCATTCTTGGAGCTAAGTTTAATTGAGCTGCATTTTAAAGAGGTGCAATTTCACAATTTGTGTATATTTTCTAAGTTCACTATTTTGTCATGTGTTGAGAAAAACACAGATTTAAAAATTACATGGTCTAATATTTACATTTAGCATATAACTGCAACATTCTTTTTTCGTTTTTTTTTTAAAGACTCGAAAGGACTTAAAATTCAAAATTTCAGACTTGTGACTTTACTCGGACTTTTACACCAGTGACTTGAGACTCGACTCTGACTTGCCTGACATTACTTGAGACTTGACTTGTGACTTGAGGATAAAGACTTGAGACTTACTTGAGACTTGCAAAACAATGACTTGGTCCCACCTCTGAGGAAAACGCTGGAAAGCACTCTCCACCTGTGAGGAAAAACAAAACCAAAAACCCCACCCTTTCCTATTGGTGGAAAAATGTACCATGTCGACCAATCAAAAAATGATTTGGCAACATGGCATTTAGTTGTTTAGGAAGGGGGGAAGTTTTAGGAGTGACAGCGGTGTTTTGAGATGTGAGAGATTTGCGACTTTTAGCGCAAATCTTGTGTAGTTAGTGTGTAGTGTAGTCAATAGTTTTGTTGTGTGTGTCAGAACAATGAGGCAACTACTGAATGTTACAGGATGTTACAGGAGTGATACATCTCCTGTTGTCAGACCTGCAGGTATCAGGCTGTTGTTCTCCTTCATCTCATAGTGGACAGAAATTATTTTTTGGAGTGGCACAAATAATTTCAAATTTGATGCAGAACAGCTGATTGTTCTGTAAATAGTTTGAAACGTTTATTTAAAAAAAAAAATGCCTTAGAAATGCATTTTTAGGTAAACAGCTGCAAAAAACTTTGTTTGCATAACTCAGTTACTTTTTTGAAGAAGTAACTATATTGGTCATTATATACTGTATTTTGCAGACAGAGAGTTACAGGACTCTCTCCCAGACCACAGACTCATACTCATAATACAAGTCAGAGCTTTATGAAAAAAAAAAAAAGAAAGTTGTGTTTTCAAAATTGGAGTTCAAGTTATTTTTACTTCCAATAGTGTTAACATACTACACAGGTCATGAACAAGATTTCTTTTACATTTTCATTGTAAGTGGGCTAAAGCAGTTAATTAAAAGTAGTGTAACATAAATGTAAATGCTGTAATTTGATTATTTTAATAAACCATGTAAATTGGATGGATTCCATGCTGGCGTGACCACAGTGCACACGTCTGCTGTTGCTCACAGTGCTGCAAGGGTCCGCTCAGGGAGTTTGTGTGTTTGCTCAGACACATGAAAAATTAGAGGGAACATTGCTTGTGTATAATATAAAAGAAGATGATTTTATTCATCAGTAAGATACATAACAAATATTTTCTTTCAATATTAGCAGCCAAGATAGAGACAGTGTTTGTTATTGCCATTATTGTGTCAACACTACTCTGATTCGTATAATCCAATTACTACTAGGCCAACATCAGTTATCCTAATCAAAAATACATTCACTGTATTAAAACTGTCATATTAACGTTACTAATGTTTTGTTTGTTTGTTTGTTTTTATCTATGTGCAACATGATTTTTAGTCTTATTTCTATCACAATATGTAGGAAGTTGGGTAAAATTCTCAAAGGTCATAAAAGGTAAGAAAAAAGGGAAACACCAAAAACAAAAATTATAGAAATAAAACGTTAATCTGTAGAAGGATAAATCATGGAACATTTTTCATTTTAGGACATCAAATAAAAATGCTTTAAAAAATAATTCAACTATTAAATAATAATTAAAAGTGTGATTTTTGGCTAAGTTACACATTACCTTAGATTCTGAGAAATTTCCCCTGATAGATTTTCTTGGTATTATTTACCTTCCGTACATCAGAAACCTTTTACATATTTCAGTACAAATAAGACCCAAACTCAAACTAAATATTTTAAAAACTTCATCAGCTGATTAATATTAATAATGATTAATATTGCCAAATACAAGAGCACATCAACATGTTTGATTATTAAATGTAAATGTTACTTACCAGGTCAAATCTGTTACTTTAATTCCAAATATTTTAAATTAAAGTAATAGTTAAAGCTTTTTCATAGGCCAATAATAACAAATAATGACTTTTATTAATTTTTTATTTGTATCTCACATAAATAAATAAATAATAAATATTTAAATTCTATTGTTGGCAGTAATTGGATACCATTTTAATTCATGAAACACCAGTTTGAAGCATCTTCACCTGATTACATGAACGAGTGTCTGAAATATTTTCTTACTACCATTTTTACTGTCTGTTATGATTATTCCTTCTCCTCTCTCATATTAGCACCATCGTTGGTTTCCCATAGCAACTGGCCTGTTGGTCTTCTCAGCACAGTGGTTGTCATGGTGATATGCTGCGCAAGCAACCCCCATCAGCATTGGACCAATAACCACAGATGGACGACATCATTTCCTTTTATAGAGCCAACATGTTGAAGGCCTGGGAGACAGAGATAGCGGGCTGACAGTGAGGACGGTCGATGGGAAACACCGAGGCTGCAGGACGCTGTAAACAACAACAAACAGCAAACACTGAACCAGCCCTGCCCTGTGTGAGCTCAGGCCCCCATCCCACCAGAAGGGGGGATTCATTGGCCAATTTGGGTGAACTGACCGATTAAAAGGGTCCAGAAGGAGGGGGTTAGGGTGTTAATGAATGAATGGGAAAGGAAAAGTTTGTCTTCATGATGCCTGATCATCTCTCAACATAAGGATCAGTGAATATTATTGGTTTATATTAGCTATTTGGCAATCTATCTCTACCAGCAACTGTAACAGCCAATATATGAAAATGACAAAAGCAAAGAAGAGGTCAGAGCAACACCTTCCAGTCATGTTATGGCAGTTAATGTTGCATTGTTTGTCCACCAGAGGGAACTCTGCAACTTACCTGTTGGCAGCATTTTTGGAACAAACAGGCAGAATGTGAACAAATTAAAAAAAATGAGTGCTTACTTTTTAAATATCTGTCTTAAAAAATAGGTCAAGCTCTAGTTACTCATTTAAAATGTTTTAGTGATCTTTAAAAATGTCTCACTTTCAGGCACTAAAGATGAATCTGTGAGACATGGATAACGATGGGGGTTTGGATTCAAATAAAAGTGTTGTAACTTCTTGGGACAGACATGAAAAATACTGAAATACATCAGCTTGTATCCATGAACATGAACTAATAAATGATACTTATATGATGTTTTTGTAGTGCAACCCAGTTGCAAACTCTGGAGCTGTGATGGACAGGTTGTTAGCCAGCGTCCTCGCTCATCCACACTGCTTTAAACCCCTACAAAACAAAAAATGTGGCTTTATTAGGACGAGAGTGAAAGACCTACACCCAAGGTGGCCGAGGGACGTCGTACTTTGGATTATTTTATTTATATCATTTTAATCATAAAATTGTTTTTGTTAATGTTTATATTTTTGTCTCTCTTCCTTGAAGCCTGGGTCCTCTAACAGCACTCTTCTGGACAGAGATCTCCAGTGTAGTTCATGGGATCTGAGATTATACAGTCCATATCAAAAGTTGTAGACCATTTGAAAAATGGCAAAAAGAAATCATATTTTGCATGGTTGGATCTTAACAAGGTTCCAAGTAGAGCTTCAACATGCAACAAATAAGAGGAAGACAAGACATATTTATTTGAGCATGCAATTTATTGAAAACAACGCTTAAACTGAAATAGGCTGTTTTACAGCTGATCAAAAGTTTAGGACCACATGCCTTTAAAAGGCCAAATCTGTGCAAAAATGTGGATTCATTGTCATTTTCTGTCAGGTGCTCACACTGTCATGACCTTCTGATGGCAAAGGCAAAAAAACTTCCCTTTTTGAACGTGGTCGGGTTGTTGAACTGCATAAGCAGGGTCTCTTGCAGCACACCATCACTGCTGAGGTTGGACGCAGTAAGACAGTCATTTGGAATTTCTTAAATGATCCTGCGGGTTATGGAACAAAAACATCAAGTGGAAAACCCCCCAAAATTTTTCAAGCACTGAGCCGGAGGAGCCAATTGGTGACAAGACACTGGACAATCCTCGATCCAAATTAAGGCCATTACTGGTGCCGACTGCAGCCCCATAACCATCACACATCAGGGATCTGAGACTGAAGAGCTTCAAAAACAAAATACGTCTTCAAAGGCCTCGTCTCCTTGAACACCACAGAACTGACCGTTTGGACTTTCCAAGAGAGCACCAAACATGGGACATTGAAAGATGGAAGGAGTTTTATTCTTTGATGTGAAAAAATTTAACCTCGATAGTCCTGATGGTTTCCACCGTTACTGGCATGACAAGCAGATCCCACCTGAGATGTTTTCTACACTCCACTGTGGAGGGGGCACCATAATGGTCTGGGGTGCTTTTTTCTTCAGTGGAATAATGGAGCTTCAGGAGGTGTAGGGGTTTTTCAACAGGACAGTACAGTACATAATGCCCACAGGACTTCTTCCAGGAGAATAACATCACTCTTTTGGACCATCCAGCATGTTCCCCTGACCTAAACCCATTTGAGAACCTTTGGAGACGGATGGCAAGGGAAGTTTACAAAAATGGATAACAGTTCCAGACAGTACAGACACTTTGTACGGCCGTCTTCACCACTTGGAGAAATGTCCCCACTCAACTCCTACAAATTCTTGCATTAAGCATGCCGCAACAAACTTTTGAAGTGAGGGTTAGGGGGGGGGTTAGGGTTAGGGTTTTTTTGTTTTAGTCTTAAACTTTTGATCTGCTGTTAAAAAAAAGCCTATTTCAGTTCAAACGTTGTTTTTAATAAATTGCATGCTCAAAAAAATGTTTTGTCTCACTCCCGTTTCTTCTTGTTGCATGTTGAAGCTCTACTTGGAACCAGTCTGCACTTCTGTTAAATTCATGTATTTTTTAAATTTATTATCAATTCAGTTTTTTTTATATATAATTGGCATAAACAGTCTTCTGTACAGCAGTCTTCAGCTGAGGGGGCTCATCATTCCCTCATGTAGCCTCGGTCCGCCCCTGCTGACAGAGAAGAAAACATCCACCCTCCTCTTCCTCAGCTGCAGCTTCATCCTCCAGCTGCCGTGATGTCTGCTGGCTGCTCGGACCTCCTCCTCCTGTGAATCAGACACCATCATGAAGCGTCTCTCCATCCTCTGAGCGCGTATCTGCCTCACCTGCGGACTCCGGGACACTTGATCACCTGCAGGTTTTGTCGGGCTCGTCCATCCTTCATCATCCTCCTCTTCATCAGCAGACATGTTGTTTAGGCAGGATCCGTGACGCCGCGCTGACTGCTGATGGATGGAAGGAGCCGGAGGAGCGGCTAGAATGACGCTCGGCACGTAAGATGGAGGCTTTTGTTTCCTTATCTTGGTTTTTAATCCGTAATTATTCAGAACATGGCCTGAGCCTGAGCTCGTTATTCAGAGGACATGACGTGCTGCACGCGGCGGACAGCTGCAGCAGGTGTGCCTGCTCGGTGTTTTTCCATGAGCGGTCAGGCTGGACTCTCAGCTGCTCAGCTCATCAAACTGTGCTGGTGTGAGCGGTGAGCAGGTAGACATGATGAGCTTCAGGCCGGAATCAGTCACAGCGGGGTTTACAGCACCATCATCAGCCTCCTCTGAGACACATTCGTATTTTAATGGAGGAGGTAATCATTTCAGTTAGAGAGCCTTCATCGAACTGTCCACAAACATTTGGCCATGTACAGCAGATCGGCATCTGCACAGATCTGTTTTAATCAGGACTTTGATGTGAAAACCCCCCCCAAACAAAACAAAAACAAACAAAACACAGCTGCTCATTTATTTCCATGCATCGATTAATCGATCACTTCTTTTTTGACTCTAATGTTCAGGGCAAACAGACACCTAACCGGCTGATTATCAGTTATTGGATAAAAACGTAACTGATTTTTAAAAAAATTACATTATGTATGAAAAGCAAATAAAGTAAATTAAATCTGGAGTTTTGTAATTCTCTAATAAACTCATGTAAATCAACATATCAGATTTTAGTTGCTGAACAGTTTGAACAAAAACTGAGAAAGTTTCTGGCAGTGTGAGAGCATGATGATGAACATTTGTAATTTTATGACATTATAACAATAATTAATTAGTCATTCAGTAAAAAGTGCTTTGTGTTCATTATTAATTATTAGTATCCTGGTTATGGATGAAGTAAACTGTTCGCTTTGAGTCCTTTGTGTTTATATCAGAGTGGAATTAATCCAGATCAATAATTTAAATGTACATTTAAATTTACACTTAAGCTGTTTTCAAATGTCTGCATGTGTTGTTTATAATATGAAAGATTTACAGCAGGGTTAAATTACAGCTGGAGACTTATTTAAGTAATTATTAAAGGTAACCTTATTCTGTTCATTTCCAGCTTCATACTCTTATTCCTGGACTCTTCTAGAGTAGCTTTGCATGATTGAGAGTTAAAAATAATCTCTTTAGGAATATTTAGTGTGTGATGGTTAATAAGGAAAAGCACAGGTCTGCATTAATTATCAGTTACACCTTATACTAAATCATTTGGGGCGTGAAATGTCAGAAAGCTAAACACGCCACAAACCTAAATAATTCAGAGTGATTTATGTTTACTCTCTTTTGGTGACGCTTTAGTTTAAACTGCGTTGTCCTGCTTCCCTTGTTTACCTACCCACCATCAGTCAAGATGGATGTGGTTGCTAAGGTTAAATCCAGAAGAGTAAACACAACGGCAGCCATAAACAGAATCTCCTCTGAGAGCTTCTTCACATCCTTAAAGAGCGACCTCAGAGGAGAGCCGGCTCTCTATGGAGGATTAATCAAATCAGCTGCAGCACTGACTGGAAATTAAGTCCTGAGGTGGAGATGAGGACGGTGATGATGAATAGTTCCATGTGGTGGAGTTTGTCTTGTACCTGAGTGGAAAACATGCAGCTGTGTTTCCATAAAACAGTCCTGAGCACTGCTGCCTCTGACATTTCCTGGATTTTAAGAAAACATAAACAGCTTCCTCACTTTTTTAATATCTGGAGATTCTACATTTCCCCAGACGTGACTTCTGAAGTGGAACTACGGCTTCATTAACGCTCCTGTCCATGATTTCAAGTCCCAAGCAGAATTCCTACTGAGCAAAGATCACCCTCTGTAAATGTTTTAATTAGAACTCAGAGATGAGCATGGCTGTGACATGAACAAACCATAATCACATACTGTGTATGCTACCGTTGTATATAGTGTATTATCTTACGTATCTTTTTATTTGTTTATATTTTATTTGTATTTTTTGTATTTTCCTTCTGACCTAAGTTGAGGTAACGCAAAAATTTCCTCGTTGTGGGATCAATAGTCTTATCTTATCTTATCTTATCTTATCTTATCTTATCTTATTTAAACTCACCAGTATGACTCTCAGCTAACTTACTTACTGCTAACTATCTGATATCCAAACAACAAACCAAACTTTCAAACTTCCTACCAACTTACCAACCAACCATATCCCTCACTCTTTATCTCAGTGCCAATCTACAAACAAGCTTCTGGAGCTGTGTATCAATGACGCTAATTCTGACTAACCCTGCAATCTATTTAAGCTCCCTGTGCAACATCAACAAACTCTTATTAATGACTTCTTTTGCCTTTAACTGAACTACAGTCAGAGTTTGAATGCAATGAAACTGCTAGTGTAGCTAAATTAAAGCTAGCTGGCTATCCACCCCTGCATCCTGGTAGTGCTCCAGAAAACAGTAATAAACATTTCATTGGTGAAGTCATTTGGTACTGAGATTGTATTTTACTAGCAATAATATTACAAGGTTATTTTGTCACATTAGTTGATGATGCTAAGTTAGCAACCCAACTGTGGCATTTGGGTAGTACGGCTGACCTTATCTATTCAGGACACATTGATAGCTAGTAATCTATCAACATTAGCATGCAAGTTAGCATTAACTAATATTAGGCACAGTCGATTTTGATTTTCAAATCTAAACGAAGAATGACTAGCCTGTCAGTAATTTTCACCTGATGTTGGCTACAACATTGAGACAGGTGGGCCTCATGAGATAAAGCAGTTTCTATCTTTTGTTAGCACACCTGCCAACCTACCACTCAGCCAACTATTAATCAATCAATTTTCCTAACCAAACACGTGACTTGCCAATCTAATAACCTATGGTGCTTTCACAAACCAGCTATTCTACCCAATGACCTCATCTACCTACCAGAATACCAATCTACGTACCTGTCAACTAACTTGACTATCTGTTCACACACCAACGACCCATTCTCCTAACTACCTACCTTTGTATCTATCAAAAAATTTGCCATTAACCTACGTATCTCGCCAATAAAACAAATCTCATTACTTCTTGATCCTCACACCTTTCTGAAAGATGACCAGCAGTAGTCTATCTAACCACCAAACAACCAACAAACCTTTTTATTTTGCATGTCTGAACTATTTATTGTTGAGTAATAACTTGGTGTAGGGATTGTGAGGAGCTGTCGACTGTATCTGGTAATCAGGAGTATTGTTGGGATAAATAAACAGTTTATGTTGAAAAATATTTCCCAAACATTAATTTGGTTGTGGTTTTTCTAATGCCAAATGTCTCTGTCTCCACAGCTGCTCTCTGACCCAGCAGTACAGCAATGGTGTATGCCCAGACATCAAACACAGTCGGTGTCAATCCCTCCATCTACTTGCCATCGTTCATGTATCAGATGTCATTTAACTACTCCAAGAGAGAAAACTCAACTGTCCTGGCAACCTTACCCACAACTCCCCTCTGCAGCCTTGAGGGCACGTCCACCGGCCAGTTGAATACTACCTCTGTCCCTGATGAGCTGACTTCAGGTGAGGTTGCCGTCCTAGGCTTGGTATTTGGGGTTCTATGGCTGGTCTCCATCTTGGGAAATGCCCTCGTATGCCTGGTCATCCACCGAAGCCGACGGACTCAGTCCACAACCAACTACTTTGTGGTGTCTATGGCCTGCGCGGACCTGCTCATGAGCCTCGGTTGTGCCCCATTCGTCCTCTTGCAGGTTGCCTCTGGACGTTGGCCAATGAGCACAGCAGCTTGCAAGGCTGTGCGCTATCTACAGCACCTTTGTCCAGGTGTGCAGGTCTACGTCCTGCTTTCGATCTCAATAGACCGCTTCTACACAATCGTCTATCCCCTCAGCTTCAAAGTGTCCAGAGAAAAGGCAAAGAAGATGATTCTGGCTTCGTGGTTATTTGATGCAGCCTTCGTCTCCCCCTGCCTCTTCTTCTATGGATCTACATCTACAGACAGTCATTGTGACTTTTTCCTTCCTGAGAGCTGGGGCAGCATAGTCTACGCAGCAGTTCACCTTCTCATTGGTTTTCTGGTCCCTGCTGGATTGATCATATCATTCTACCAGAGGGTGGTCAGGTACATCTGGAGGATCAGTGCTGATGGCCACACTGTGCGGCGGACAATGAACATTGTCCCGCGGACTAAAGTCAAGACCATCAAAATGTTCCTTATGCTTAATTCTGTTTTCTTCCTCACCTGGACACCCTTCTATCTTTCCCAACTGTGGCATCCGAGGGAGTCTGATGGGCCCAGCAGGCAGGGACTGCTTTTCTTCACAGCCATCACCTGGATCTCCTTCAGCTCCACAGCATCCAAACCCACCCTGTATTCTGTCTACAATGCAAACTTCAGACGTGGCATGCGGGAGACATTCTGCATGTCATCCATGAAATGCTACCGCAGTAATGCCTACACCATCACCGCAAGCTCCCGCATGGCCAAAAAGAATTATGTTGGGGTGGTGGACATCCCAGTACAAGCTACGATGGTGACTAAAGACTCGGTCTACGATACATTTGACCGAGAAGCTAAAGAAAAGAAGGTAGCTTGGCCCACTAATGCGAACCCTCCAAATACCTTTGTGTGAATGAGCTTGGACAGCTTTAAAACTGAACTCACAAACATAAACTTGTCTAACATAGCAGTGCCAGTGGTGGCAGGTGAATTAGCTGGAGGCTAACATGCTAGCACTGTATTTAAGTAAAACGTTTACCGAATGTGTTCAGATTGTATAAAGGGCTTTTTGTGATGTGAGAAACCCTATAGCAGCCATATTGGTGATTTTTTTATACTTCAGATTTCAATCAGAATTTGTTTTCGTGCTGTGTTTTGATGGATCATTCTCCATGGATAAATTCCATTTTGTGTTTTGATGTCAACTTGTTAGCTAGCTAACTTTCTGTGTGGTCATTGATCATAAAAGTCTTGTAACTGCATCTGGTTTGCTACAGTAATGTACGTGGTAGATGCTAATGTTAGTAAAGGCTAAAATGTTAACAATGACATTATCTGCTTTGTCACAATGACTGAGTAACGGTGAGCTGGTTAGATACCAAAGCCCGGGATCCAAGCTTGTTCGAATAAACTGGGCTGAATCATTGGAATACAATCAGGATCAATTATGACTTTAACAACCATGACAGCAAGACCCATTCAGGTTCAAACTTAGCTGAGTGGTCATAGCTAAACATGACAACATGCAGACACTGTTTGATTCGGTTCAGTTTCAGAATGGTGCTTAGTTCTTAAACAGCATCAAGGCAGAACTCGTTTGGTGTGGATCGGTAGCTTAAATCTTAAAGTGCGATTGCAGAGGGACTTAAGTCCTGTAATTTCTGATTGAGATGAGTTCCTCAACATCATCCTCAGCACTGCTGTGTGGAAACGCTCGACAAGAATAGAACCTGAACATTTGTCCTCCTTCCAGTGTGCTGAAATATCCAGACTTGAGATCAAATGGATGTTTGTAGCTGTGATCAGTTCTCATGAAGTTTGATCAGTGTGATTAAAGATGATTTGTTATATGAAGGAAATTTATGAGTTTTTGTGGGAATATCCAGGAAAATGTTCCAGAAGACAAAAGACAGAGAAACAGAAGCAAGCTTTTAGAGAGTGAAATTTAATGAAGTCAGTAAAGTCATTGCTGCACAATCACCTCTTTCTGTTTTTAAGGCATTGGTAAATCTGAGACTTGTGCACGTTAATGTGTGGATATCTGAAGTCTGCATATACATTACAGATCGGGGTGAGCTGCAACATTGCTGCAAAGTTATGAGCATTAGTTGGTCCTAACATTAGGTCAGTGCACCACATAATCCACTGCGTCATCGTGTATTTGACTAAAGCTCAAAAACACTGAGAAACTCTAGGATTTGGTTGGATCTCTTTCAGCAGCAGTGACCTGCAGTGATCTACAGGTGTCGCTCACCTGTGTTACAGCAGCAGCTTGATAGAGGTGCTCTTGTTTGCTTATGGTCAGATAATCAAGTCCATTGATTAACTGATATGGATGCAGTAACAACGCACTGAGGTTTTCACACAGTGCCTCTGCAGACTGCTCAGTGTGTAATAAATGATGACACGATGGGAAACATCACATGCTTCTCTTAGTCTCAGGTTATGTTTACCGGATTCTGTGACTTGCTGAGCCTCACCTGAGTTTTTATTGTGTGGACCTTGTTTTTCATGGAAGGTAAATGTGTGTACCAACTTGCACTTTAAATGTTCCACAGTCCCTGCAGAATGAACACGGTGGCTCCGTCTATGCAGTTGCTGCACTAACATCAGTGCAATCAGATCCCATAGTCTTGAGACTGTGTTTCATCCAAAGTCCCTCTCTTCCTTCCTGCAGACAGTCACAGCACTTCCTGCGAGTCTGCATTAATCTGCACATTGTTTACGGGACACTCATTACCTGGTGTAAGTACAAATGTTTGTGATCCATGCATGAATCTAACTATCCCGTCCTCAGATTCATGCATGAACAGAAGATACTCTGAGCTTCACTGAGGATCAAACAGTTTATTTATTTGCTCTTAGACATTTTAAAATCACATTTTCTACAATCTTAAAACAAAGTGCTTCAGCTATGTTTACAAAGGTGCACAAAAAAAAAAAAGAGCTTACAAGCTGTTCAGAAACAAGATTTCAGATTTTAGTGCGTGAAAAGAAGCCGCAGGCGCCGACCTGCTCGCTGCTGGTTTAGTCAGTCCTTCAGCTCACAAACGTTATCAGGATCAAACCAGAGGAAAGCCCGGCTTGACCCGATGACCAGACAACAACAACAACAACAACACACACAAGTGTCACTATAAGAGTTTAGAAACAGGAGTAAGTCATGTGACCTGCAAACCACCACAGAAAGACATTGATCCTCAGTTCAGAGCATGTATTTGTGTTCTCAAGTTTAACATCTTTATTCACTGGAATGGTGATTAAGCTTCAGCTCCACAAACAACTTTCTGCTGCTTCTGTGTGAAGATGTCGGATCTGACCTGCAGCCAGGAGCTTTTGTCCCCCCCTGCTGGCTGTGAGGGTTACTACATGCACTGTACGAGGAGGTGAACCTCCGTGCTGAGAACAGAGGGAGGTTTATTCTCTGGAGGTTTAAAGGTCTCATGAGTCCTGTGTGAGTGATGAAATGCAGGAGAAGAGCAGGAGAAGGAGGAGGAAAAGCGTCTAACTCTGCCCATTGCTGCTACTGATGTTGTTGTTCTTGCTGTTCTTGGACGTCTTGTTGCCACCGCTTGGAGGCATTTTCTGCTCGTCTCCGGTGAGCAGAGCTTTAATCTCTGATGGAATCTTGCCCTGATCCATGGCCGAACACCACTGCTTGTACTGCAGGAGGACGACAGGAGACAAGTGAACAGCAAGTTAACAGTCTATATACGATGAATATATATGACGAGCATCTGACCTGACCTTCATTGTGTTCTCATAACCACTGGAAACTAAAAGCACAGCTGAAGTTAAACTCCTGACTCATCGCCCAGAGAGCTGCAGTTGTACCTGTCCAGGTGACTGCGGTCGTGTTTTTACTCTCAACAGAAACTGGGTGAAGTAATGTTAATTGTGACATTTGTGTGCGCCCCATTTTCAAACTTTATTTAAATACCAGGATACCAGGGGCGCAGAGAGACTTGTGTGTTTAAACTGGGAGTGTGTCTGACCTCTGTGGTCGGTGTTATGAAGCTTCTCTTTGGCACAGAGCTCAATCATGTGTTTGAAATCTGAGTTCATGTCTAACTGGTGTCTCACCATCTCAAGCTCCTCCCGCAGGGCACAGATGGCTCTCTCCTTACTGGAAACCAACTCCTCCAGGTACTGGTACCTTAGCTTCTTCCGGGCTCGGCACTCGCGGGCGCTCTGCCGGCTTCGCTCCAGTTTGGCCTTCAGGTCGATTTTGGCAGGTTTACGGCCGCGTTTTCCCGGCTTCTTCACTTTGCCCGCCATCTGATGACAAGCAGACACGAGCGATAAATTAGACACAGGACAGAGACACCACCAGCAGACACCACCAGGTCTGTTAATGTGCTTTGAGCAGAGAGGTGATACCTGTTATTTCTGACTGGATTGGTTGAGCCAGCTCACACACAGAACGCCTGGATGTGCTAAAGTTCATTTACAGTGAAAGCTCTCAAATTAGCTTCCAGATTAGACCTGAATGAGCAGAGTTGGCAAAAGTACACACATTCTCTACAATACTACTGTTAAAAAAAATACTCCAGTAAAAGTTGAATTTTTATTCAAGTAAAAGTAAAAAAAAGTACCGGCTCTGAAATGTACTCAGAGAAAGAAATAGTAGCTCCTCAAAGAACATTTCCATCACCTATTTTTATGCAGCATTGACTGAACCTTGTGTTATATTAATGTCATGACATAACAATATTAGTCGATATGAATACAAACTTTATTTCAGTCTAAATTTTATTTCCAATAATTGTACTCAGCTTGAATCGGTTAAGTAGAACATGAGCAGGAAGGAAAATAAAAACTCTGTTTTCTGGTGCCTGCATTGTAGAGGGTGACTTTACTTTTAAACAGCAAAATGAATGCAGTCAGGGGCTAAAGTGGATTCAGCAGGTGGGTGAACACTAAAATCAGTTTTAATTGCTCAGTGTTGGGGAAAAAAATCATAACTCACTATAATTTCTACTGAGAGCTCCAGTAGATTTTTCTTAGTGTACAGGTTGTGATCAGCTGACCTGCTGCTCTTTGTGGATTTACACACCTGAATTCAACCAGATGTGAGCAGATGTTTCATGAGTTGTCCTGGCTGATTTCCATACACTCACAGTACACTGTTTATGCTGTCTTTATATTCAACACTATAAAGTTGGTATGAAGGTGGAATTCAGTGAATGAGTCTCAGCATCATAAGCTAAAATTCAAATGAATCTCTGCTACACTTCATGTAAAGTAAATCTGACCATGGAACCACAGCCACTGTGCACCAGTCACATACTGTTCTTTACTTTAAATCCCTCACAGTACAGCAAACTAACCTGTTTATCCTGCACTAACCTGCAGATGATTTTCATGCAGGCCTTAAATAACACAGTTAAGTCTACCTCAGTTTGTTTAGCATGTTTCACAATATGAAAAAACACAGTTGCACATGTAGAGACCCAATATCTGATTGGATAACATACTTGATGAGGACTTACGAGTAAGCTTTAAATGAGCCGTCCTTTTAAATCTAAGCTCTCTTTTCTGTTTCCTGTCCTCTTTCTTATCTTTCTCCATCTCTGAGTGTAGTTAGCCCTCTTTCTTTTCTCTCCCTGTGAAATACAGAAGCTGGACCTTTAGCCAGCAACTGTGTGACAAACTGCACACAAACAGTTCGTGTGTTTGCTGATGCTTGTTAAAGTGCTGCATTTCAAATTACCTAACACAAAATGTTACTCCCTTTATCCTCGCTCCTCTTCAGTAGCTAGCTAGATGCTGAAGTACCGTGAACACAACCTATGGACACCTGCAGTCGTTCTAGTGTTGTGTTAAAAAATAAAAATTTAAAAACGTAATAAATGAATAAATAAATCAAAACTCCGGCCCACTGTAACCCCTGACTACATCTCTTTTTATGCCACATTGCCTGGTGATTAATAAACGAACGGGATTTCCTTTTATGTGTTTCTGTTTAGGCTCAGATCGGTTTTAAGTTTGGAGGCTCGCAGTGACTGAAATAATGACTCCCCTCAAATCATTTAAAGGAAAAGTAACGAGCCTGTCTGAAACAGTGACGAGTAGAAAGTTAAGATATTTGTTTAAACATGCAGGGAGTAAAAGTTAAAAAGTAGTCAGGAAAAAAAAAACCTACTCAAGTAAACTACAGATACAGTAACAAAGTATTTCGTTACTGTATCATCCAACAAGTACGACTGACTTCTACTCACCAATCAGAACACTGGAAAACAGCGTCAGCAGTCCTGAAGTCCCTCAGACCTCGGTGTGAGGACAGCAGGAAGGTTTTTTTAATAATATCTGACAGCTGATGAATATCAGCATTAAATAAATAAACTTCTTGTGAGCTGCAGACAGTTTACAGCAGGTTTGTTGTTCTATAAATAATAATTTCTTATCCTTCCTGAAATAAACATGTTTACGGCACGGGGAGCTAACGTAGCCTCGGTTAGCACACAGGATACACAGCTGTAATCTAGCCCATTAAAGTAATTCCTTCTTTAACCTCCTAAGACCCGAACTCTTCCACTGCATGCATTTTTAATTTCTCTTTGATATTTGGGTATATTGGGGCCCGATGAATGTAAAAACAATTTTTGTTGTTAAGAAAAATGAGAGCCATATATGAGCATAGTCGTTTAAAATTTTGATACACCAGTAGCAGTATAATGTCCTTGTAAGTGGATATCAGGCCCTTGTAGAGCAAAATTCAGTATTTTGGTCTAAATAACCCAAAATGTGATGTCCACATATGTGGACGGCAGGTCCTAGGAGGTTAACAACACTATCGACACTGACAAAGGTGAAGTGACCAGACGTTGACTAGTTAAAGCTACTAATTAGTACCCCGCAGTTTCCTTTAGCCGTTAGCAGTCCTTAGCTAGCTCACCTTGTTGTCTTCCATGTTGCTAACGCGCAGGCTGCCGTTAGGTCCGCTCAGAGATCACACTGTGTTCCCGGAAGTCTGGACGGAACGAACCGGCTCGGTATCATCAGCGAGGGCTCCAGAAGCAGCTCACCAATCAGTCTGATCACCGATCAGTCTGACAGCTCCCTGCTTTGTTTACATCTGCTGACGTCTACGCGTTTACGTCACTTTTTTTTTTTTTTTTTTTTTTTTTTTACAAACAAAACTTTATTAAATAAAATAATGGAACAAAGACAGCTACCACTAAACCGGAAATAGTGAGATGGTAAAATAAATAAATAACGTCAAACCCGAGTAAATAGTCAGATAAAAACTAATTATATTCTTAACAAGTATATTAAAATATATCTGACACACTCAAACGTTTAATGTTCAGAAGCCAAATATTAACAATTCGAAAATCTGTAAGTTAGCAGTAACAAATTATATTTATATGTAATAAATAAGCTCCAGCTTTAGTTTAATATATTGAATGTATTTATACCATTTTATATGTTTAATGTGCATAAACAGTATATCCACTTAAACCCTAGTGTAATCAAAGAAGTTACCACGCCTCGTGATATCGCCTTTAAAAAGCTTGTTCATTTTACTCTAGTGAAGAAATGAATTGTTGTGATATCGTCTTCATGATTTGCAGTAGAGCACAGAGCAGGTCTTGAAAAGTGCGTTCTCTGACTACACGATAAAACTCTGGGTTTCCCAAAATGAGGGAACAATAAAACTTCTGCTTTTCTCCGACCTGTTCCCTTTTCCTTTCCCAACCCTCCTCTGACCAGAAATTCTCACTTTTCACAATGACGGTCTGAATTTGGACGCTCAGTTAAAGTTTCAGTCTGAGATAACGCCATGTGAATGAGTGAAATTGTTTTTTAGAATCTCATAATTTGGATCTTAAAAGTAAAACGCTTTACTGTCTCTCTGATGAGTTTTGCCTCTAAAATTTAAAAAGTCTCCTCAGTAAATTAAATATCAATCTTTAGAATCTGTGGCTGAAAGTTCACAGTTAAGAGGTGAAAGTTCACACTATTTACACAAATGCTTTAAGAAGTTGATACATACAGATATATTTTTCAACCTTTGATGTTTTAAATAAAGTTTTTCACCTGCATTCTGCCGTCATCTGGTGTAAAGAAAACAGAATAATATGAAGAAGGTTTGTAAGGGTCGCTGTTGTCACAGAGAACAGACGGTCAGTGTGTGCAGGACAGAAACTGATGAAGAGTCTGAGCTCATCTTTACTGCTCAGTCTTCAGTATACACCAATTCACTGTTGGATATGAATGCACATATCTTTTATTATTTTACTTAAAGTCTTTAAAGAGCCATAACTTATAACCATAACCACCTCTCCTCTTCCACAATCATTTCATCATCGCATTCAGAGGGTTAGAATTCATTCATTCATTCAATTATTTATATTAAGAAAACACATCCTGCTGTCCCTGAGAGTGGATTCTATGATGACATCTCCTCACAGGCCAAAGGGTCAAATGTATGTTAATCTACCCATGACCTGCTGACTAATCCTGTTACATCAGCTGCTGGAAATTTAGAGGAAATGAAGATGATGTTGTGGAAGAAGGTTATACAAATATCAGAGCTTCTGTTCTGAGTTTACTTCCTCAGCAAGCTTTAGTGGGATTAGCACAAAGAGACATGGAGAGCAATCATGGTGGATCCTGCTGAGACTGTTCAGGTGAAGTATGAAGTCATCAGGCTACTGTTACACACACTTTATTCATTCCTCTGATGTCACTGACAGTAGATGTTATTTTAAAGATCATGCCCAGTTCTGTCATGATACGTGTGAACACGTGTGAAGAGAGCCAGAGATTAATAACTTAACAATAACTAATGATTAAATGCAGAGAGGTGTATAAGCACATAGTGAGTGAAGAAGAAACACTCAGTGCATCATAGTGTAGCACCCAACCCATGTAGCTAGTATTCAAATTAGATCAAAGGGGTGTTGTAGCACTGAGTAGGGCCGTGGGTTCTTTAATTTAGTGGCTTGCCCTACTAACCTGTAATGCTGATGTACCAGATAACACTTCAGAAAGTGCAAACTGTCAGTAATGCCTGGGGTTGCTGTCGGTGAGGCAGCTCTCTATGCTCCTCCTGTAGGCCTCCTTGCCCTGTTTGATGCCCCTGCTACGTTGGCTCATGCAGTGCTGTACAGGGAACTATCCCTGTTCTGATTAGAGCCTGTACTCCACTTGTCAACCAAGGTTTTCCGTTAGGAACAACCCAGATGGTTTTAGTCACTGGCACAGTCTCTACGAAGCACTTAATGTAGAAAAGGACTGACTGATGATAAGCCAATATTGGAGAATTCTGCTCTCCCTTTCTAGTCCCTGTCAGTACTCTTGCTGCGGCATTTTGTATTAACTGAAGGCTTTTCATCAAACTTTTAGGACATCCTGATAATAACGAATTACAGTAGTTCATCCTAGAAGTAATAAATGCATGAACTAGTTTTTTCAGCGTCACTCTGACACAGGATATTTCTAATTTTAGAGATATTTCAGAAATGGAAGACACAAAACAAGACACAAGAAGACACAGGCTTACATATTTGTTTAATTAGTGCATTAAAGGACATATCCTGGTCAAAAATGATTCCAAGATTCAAATGTCCAGCTGGGATAACCACATTTACTCAGAGCCTTCTTGATATGTTCTTCTGCTTCCCTGGGCCCTGTGTCTGTGGGGATGTTGTTCACTCTGTGTTGTAGTGTCCTAATGACACCCAGTTTGTGCTCCAGTGGATAATGAGAGTCAAACCTTAAATACTGATCTGATTTACGGTATACATCAACTTTTAAATGTCCCCCATTATTGATGGAAATCTCACAGTCTAAGAAGGCTAACCTGCTACTTTTCATATTCTCCCCAGTGAATTTGATGTCTTGGTCCATTGAGTTAATGTGACCACTGAATTGTGGTATGTCCTGAGATTTAATTTTCACCCAGGTTTCAGCCACATACCTGAACTAATGACTTGGGGGTGTTCCAGGGTAGCATAACAGAGCCATCTTATCCACTTCTTCCATGCACAAGTTGGCCACAATGGGTGAAACTGAGGAACCTCAGTTAGCACTGGAACCCTAGGTAGTACTGACCCTTGTATGTGAAATAGGTGGAATGAAGACAGTTCCAAAAGCAAACACACTTGGTCTATGCTGAAGAGTGGTCCTGTTGCTGAGGTTGGGGTCATCCTGTAATCTCTTACGAACTACCTTCAATGCTTCCGTGACTGGGATGCAAGTGAAGAGAGATGTAACATCGTACAAGACCATGGTTTCATCTGCCTCCATAATGACGTCTCTCACCTTCTCAACAAAATCTAAGGTGTTCTGGATGCGGTGCTCAGAGCTGCCTACCAACAGGTTGAGCATCAAAGCCAGAAACTTTGAGATGTTATAGGTGACCGAGTTGATCATACAGACAAGTGATCTTAAAGGTACACCCTATTTATGTATCTTTGGTACACCATACAGAATTGGTGTTGCTTCCCCTAGAAATAGCTTGTGGTATGCGGTCCGGTCAGTAGCGTTATCTTGTTCTACCTGCTCCAGAAAATCTATCACCCTCTTCCTGTAATCACTTCCTGGGTCTCGTTTCTGGGCTCATGAGTATTTTTGTCACTGAACAAATTTTCTCATGATAGTCTATATGGTTTAGCAAAACTGTGCACCTACCCTTGTCTGGCAGAAGGATGATAATGTTGTCATTACTAACTGATGTAAGTGCCTTCCTCCTTCATGCTGATGTTGGATGCTGGGGGCTTTGCATTGCTGAGACATGCAGAAACTTTTGTCCGCAGCTGCTCTGCTTCTACATCTGCAATGTTGTTGTTTCAAATTTCTATTTCTCTTTCTGTGGCTGTGATCAGTTCAACTAGTGGGATTTGCTTCGAGAAGCTGGTCAGGGACTTCGTTTGCCCTTCACTACCAGACTCACTGGACCCTCTACAATTTGCATACCGCCACAACAGGTCCACTGATGACGCCATAGCCCTGACACTACACACTGCCCTGTCACACCTGGAGAAGAGAGACACGTATGTGAGAATGCTGTTTGTAGATTACAGCTCAGCATTCAACACCATCGTTCCCTCGAAGCTGGACAGGAAACTGCAGGATCTAGGACTGAGCAGCTTCCTCTACACCTGGATCCTTAGCTTCCTGTCTGACAGACGCCAAGTGGTCAGACTGGGCAGCAATCACCTCATCCTAATGAACACTGGTGCTCCACAGGGGTGTGTACTGAGCCCTCTCCTGTACTCACTCTACACCTACGACTGCACGGCCACTAGCAACTCCAACGTCATTGTGAAGTTTGCGGACGACACTACAGTGGTGGGTCTTATCACCAACGGTGATGAGACGGCCTACAGGGAGGAGGTCAGCGCCCTGACCCACTGGTGTCAAGACAACCATCTCACCCTCAATGTCGCAAAGACAAAGGAGCTGATAGTGGACTTCCAGAGGTGCAGAGAAGTACACACCCCCATCACCATCAACGGCGCTGCTGTGGAGAGAGTGAGCAGCTTCCGGTTCCTTGGTGTACATCTGGCTGAGGATCTTACGTGGTCAGGACACATAAACAAAACAGTGAAGAAGGCGCAGCAGCGCCTCTTCTTTCTCAGGAGACTGAAAAGATTTGGCATGCATCCTCAGGACCTTCTATCATTGTGCCATTGAGAGCATCCTCATTGGATGCATCACCACCTGGTATGGCAACAGCACCGCTTACATCCGCAAAGCTCTCCAGAGAGTAGTGCAATGTTCTGAACGGATAATTGGAGGTGAGCTTCCCTCCCTCCAGGACATCTACAGGAAGCGGTGCCTGAGGAAAGCGGGGAGGATCATCAAGGACTCCAGTCACCCCAGCCATAAACTGTTCAGACTACTTCCATCAGGAAGGAGGTTCTGCAGTATCCGGTCCCGTACCAGCAGACTGAGAGACAGCTTTTCCCACCAGGCCATCAGACTGCTGAACACTTCATAGACACCTCACCTTCACTACTGGAACTTCAACATTATGCACTCCACACTGTATATAAATGCCACTGTTTTGCACATGTCCAACTACCAACCTCTGTATATTTTATATATTTTATTTTATTGTTTACTCTATTTAATTTGTAAAATATGTATACACACACACACACGTAGAAAAACATATTTAGTATACACATCCAGTAATGCATACACTCTTATATTGTACATATATTTATTACTCTCAGATTTAGCCATTCTTATATTTTTCTTGTTTTATGTTATTGTATTGTTGCACAACTCTGTTGCTTGTGAAGCTCGCACACAAGAATTTCATTCGCATGTACTGTACCAGTGTACCTGCACTTGTGACGTGACAATAAAAGTGATTTGATTTGATTTGATTTGTCTCTGCATCACAGATACCACCATGACTGTCACATTTACCTGCCGTTCCTCCTCAGGTGTGGCTGTTATCTTGACTGTACCTGTACTACATTAGAGCTACGATCAAACCTCTTCATGCAGTGTGATTCTAACTGGTTGCTATGGTTATACCTCTGACCTCTGTACCTCCTGCGGTACCATTAGAGAAAGTGATGTAGTGAAACACTGTGTCAGAATAAAAGACATAACACTGATATTATTTTTCAGGCTTACCGTTTAGAGCAGCTGCGAGGCAGAACATGTGAGCCCATCATTACTCTCTGTGCTCGTTGATCAGATCCTAATCTCTGGTCTGCCTCAGCAATCAGCTTCTCTCTGAATCGAACCGAGCTGCCGATCTTCTCACAGCTTGTTCACGCGTGTTTTAGCGTTCATTACTTTAGATTTATGGTCTGCATCATAACTACAACGTAGCCACAAACTCCCCTAATTCCACACTCTAACCTAACCTGCACCTCTAAAAAAGTACCTGTACGTCAGGTTGATGCAGCTGCTGTGATTGGTCTGTTGAACACCGTTGATTCTTCCTGTGCATTTCCAGCTACTTTTTCAGCAGCCAGAAATTCTTTTAATTATTTATATTTTAAACCTGCTGGCGTGAGATGAACCAAAGATGAAAGTCTTTACTGTGAGAAGAAACAAGTGTGCTCAGAGCATCTGAAAGCAGCCATGAGATGACAACCGTCTGTCTGATGCCTTCATCAGTGAGAGTTAGCCATGCGTCCTAATTGCTCCAGTATGAGAGAGCTTTCAGTTTTCTTCTGCTTGTGTCGGTTCCATTGTCATCTCTGTGCTCGCCATCCCAAGACAACTAGCTGATTCAGAAACATTACACAATCAGCAAGGTTACACAAACACAAAAAAATATCCCATCCACCACATTCTGACATTTTACCAGCATGCTGGCAGTATTTTCAGTGCTCCATGTACACAGGTTCCAGATTAATGCTTTCACTGTTTTTCCAACACTTTGAGTGCAGCAGAGCACATGAAAGTCTCAAGCCTGAAAAACACTATCAGGCTCCGTTAGATCAGGTTTACACTGCATTCGTCGCGAGAGCAGGACTTTTATTCTGTGAGTAGCACCTGTGTGATTGATCAAAGTCTGAATAAACTGTTTCTGTGACGGAGAGGAGCAAAACTGCGTCCGTGTTTGATCTGTGTTCCTCACAAAGTGCATTCTGGGTAAACTTTCAGGCTCATATGAGTGAGTATAGGTGTCTGCGGAGAACAGGTGAGAACAGATGGAAGGTCTTCTTTCATCTGAAACCAGGATCATCTTCTGCTGTGACATACACTTTGCAGTATATTGTACAGTGAACTTGTCTGTCTATTTCACAGTATAATTTGCAGTCTATACAGTATATTTCGCAGTATATACAGTATATTTCGCAATATATTGTACAGTATATCTTGCAATATATTTGGCAGCATAATTTACAGTATAACTTGCAGTATATTTCGCAATATAATTTGCAGTATATACACTATATTTTGCAGGACACAGCACTCTCGGGGTTTTCCAGAGGCAGTATTTTGCGCGTGCGCACTGCATCGCTGCCTGCGCCTTTAAGAGCCCGCTGCGCCGAGCCGAGCAGCTCTGACGATGACGCCATGCTGTTATTTTTATCGCGGTGACCTCATCGTTCTATGGCAGCACCGGGACTTCACCGAGTCCCTCCGCCGCTTCTGCTCTCCTCTGCGACCCGTCCTCTCCGGTACACCAGGTGGACTCCCCCGGTTTGTCCAGCCGGGTCGGAGGAGCTGCTGTCCGGACTCTGACGTCGAGTTTTCAGACGGTGAGTTCACCAAAATTTCTGGTTAAAGAGTGACCGAGCGGCGGCTGAAGTTCCGTTACCGGGCCTAAAGTTAAAGTTCGCTCCGTGTGTCAGCCCGGGCTAACCCCGCGTCTGAGGGGAACTTAGCGGGAAAACGTCGCTGTTCGTCGGTTTCTTTTTAGGTGAGCCGGAGTGGCGGTCAGACGGTCCTGAACGCGGAGACACACCGATAAAATGTGAGAGAGCAGCGGGCTGAAAGAGTTATAAAACGGCCAACGTAACATCCGAAATGTCGCCCACACCGCCCGAAGCTCCCAGAACCAGCGAGGAGCCTCCAACAGCAGCCAGGCCTCCCTTAAATCAAACTCACACTACAACAGCACAGGTTAGCTCGTATTAGACCGTCTGTGACCGCGCTAAAATATACCGAAACTGCCTTAAAATAAAGACAGAACAATATTTGTGGGTAGTAATGTCCTTTTAAATAATAGTAAATTTACTTATTTATTTAAATTACCCTTAAACTCTGCTGACACCACTCATATTAGCTCATATTACAGTTCCAGTGCCTGTAAGTTCCCTTAAATATGCCAGGACTTCCTTAAAATGAAAACTAGCGTTATGTATGTGTATTAACATCCTTATAAATAATAACTAACCCAGTCTATGCAGGCAGATATCCATTTATTACCGCAGAAACTCTTTTTATCTGCTCATCTCAATTTCATTTTGACCAGTCTTCCTTAAACATGGTGAAACTTCCTCAAAGGTAAAGTATGAGCATTAATCTCCTCGTGATTCACTCAGATAACCCTGAACACCACCGATGACAGAGCTGTAAACATTAAGCTCTCCTTAAATCTGCCCAAACCTCCTAAAATAAAAGATAAAGCCTATTTGTTTATATTAATGTCTGATAAATGAAGCACCCTTCAGACTCTCAGATAACCTTTAAACTGCTGAGCATGCTTTTAACAGCACACACTAGACTTCCCTTACTAAATGTCCTTAAAGTTAAAGGGACATTTATTTTAAATATAAATAATATATGTAATGGAAATGTTCCATTATTTTTTTAAGTGAAATAAACCTCCAAATGTAAATAAGTTATTACAAAGTTAACAGGTGACCATTAGGTGTGTGAATCAGGTAAGCTGAGTAAATGAAGCTCACACTTCTCTGAGTGATCTGACCTCAGAGTCACGTTTCAGACTTCAGAAGAAGGTTTGACATTTAAATTTGAGAACCGTCTCTGTTGCATCATCTCTGCACACTGTCAGTACAAACGCAGGCAGCAAATAAGCATGATCAACATACTGAAGGATAATATGAGCATCAGAGGGTCCACACAGCATGTACAATAATAAAACTTTGGATTGAAATACTGCAGGGTTAGATCAACCTAGCCGGCTGCTGTAGGTGTGTGCTGTACAGCTATACCGGTCTAGACAGTCCCCTGAGAGTCTGTGTTCTTACAGATATCCAGACTGTGACGGAACAGAGTTAATGAAATAAAACAATTGTGGTTCATCTCAGTGGTAATAACAGTCTAAAGGAACTGAAAACTGATGGTTTAAGCTGCCAATAATCAATCTGTCAGTAATCAATACTCACCTGTGTGGGTGGACCTTTATCAGCCTAACCTGTGTTAGATTAATTCATAAGCACTGTCAGGTAAATGAAACCCAGCTAACTCACTTATTATCTGTGTGTTTCCTTCAGGAGAGGAAAACCTCGCCGTTTTCAGTGGTTTGTTTTTAAACGTTTGCACCGATGCTGAGAGGTGTCAGTTTCGAGCCGGTGGGTCACATGACCAGAGCAGTGAATTATTTTTATTTATGTGTTTAAGTTTAGTGAGTGTGCTCAGTGAGGAAATTTAAGTGTCATGCAGGTCAGTAGGATGGTGGTGAAGCCTGATCAGTGTCCTTGAGGGAACCGGAAGTGATGTCAGGGTGACGGCCAGCTGTTGACAGCGTTTCCACCAATTACAATTAAACGCTCAATCATGGCGTTGTTTATAGCCATCACAGCACTGGTTTACTTCCTCTTCAGCACAATGAGCTGATCATGTGTTGGGGCTGAACCACAAGTTCCTCTCTGTAGCGGCTTTGGAAGCCTCATTTTAAATTTTTTTATTATAATTAATAGTTAAAAAAATCTGCTGCAGCATGCCCCACCCACCTTTTTACCAGCTTCTTATTTTGAATGCTTGCCTCTGGGTGATTGGTCGACACTCCAACGTCATTTTCAGAGTGTTGGCTCAGGTGAGCACAGGGGAGTCTAACCTGTCTGTGTGTGATGTCAGCACAGGGCTAAAGTCCTGTAATTGGCTGCTTTTAACCTCAGGTCATTCACCTTTGACCGGTCTCCACTGTCAGCTCAAGCTCTGAGCGCACCTGTCACATGTAGAGGCGCAGAGGAGCAGGAAGTGGCAGCGCTCTTTATCTGATGGTGTTTGAAGATGAGGGCTCTCTGTGTCTCAGAGGCCCGACTTCACCGCTCTGTTACACCTGATAACAGCCTCTACCTGGACTCTTACCTGTGGTGTAGAGCTAAGGACGAGGTCGGCGCTCGCCCTCAGACTAAAATCATCATGACTCAGAGCTCGAGCCTCCGGAGAAAACCAAACTCTGACAGGAGGTCAGTACTCAGTGAGCGCCCACCACTCAGATTATTTTTGTTTTTCTGCTTTAGTGACAGTGACATCGGCTTGTCACACAAATAACACTCCAGGGCTATTTTTAGGTTTTTGAGTCAGAAGGACGACCAAGCAGCCTGTTTGTCTCTCTGAATCTAAATGCAGTAGTGATGTTATACAAGGCGCCTGGTCACCTCACTTCCTGTCACAGATCTCCTGCCGCAGGGGTTCATGTTTAACATGAAAGTTTTATAGGTGGGTTCCAATTAAGATTAATGGTCATGGCTACGGTGGGTCACGTGACCCCGGCATGTCGCCTGAGCTCAGTGTGTGATGTTGCAGGAGGCTGGCAGGTGATTTGGGTCGAGGCGTTTCTGCAGACCAGTGCCCGTGATGCCATCTGTTCCTGCGGCTCGTAGCCGGTAATTTGACCGATCGGGTGTCAGAGTAAGAATGTCCTGGCTTGGAAAAACATCAGCGGGATCCGAATTATTGGACTGAAGTGGAACTTGATGTTGGAGACACAGCCAGAAGCTCCAGCTGCTGTTTAAAGGCTTCAGAAAACACAATCGTCCTCTTTCTTCCTGGTTCATGGCTCCAGGCTGGTCTCCTCTTGATTTTACATTCCTCCTTGCAGGCGCTAATTCAGTTCCTCCACATAAACCATCCGTTCTGTCAGGGGGGAATGTAGGTCAGTGCTCTTTGGAGGGATGGCTGTAGTTTACACAATCGTTTTAATGTGGACGTGATGCTAACACACCTGAAGGTTGATGTTGGAGCTGCAGTCTTGTGTGTCCAGCTCACTGTGGACATGTTTACTCTTTAAACACCATCACAGCTCTGCAACCACTGTCCACACTCCTTCAATCATTGGTTTCATTTAACCATCACAGGTACCACTTTCATCAGTCTCATCTCCACCTCATCCTCTTTCTCCTCAAGCTTCTCCTGAGTGAAGTCTAACACATGAAAACAAAGATAAACGTGCTCATATATTCTCGTCGTTGTCAGCAGCTCAGACATGTGACCCTCACGTCTCCCCACAGCTGATAGCGAGCCAGCTAAACAGCAGCAGCTGGTTATAAGCTAACATTGTGCAGCTGATGTCAGGCTCGAGTGTCTAAAGCAAGGGTCTCAAACTTAAATGACCTGAAGCTCACTTTAGTGTTTTCAAGTAGTACTAAAAAACAAACAAACAAACAAACAGGAAAACACCCACAAATATTTCCAAAAATGTAGTGTCTTTTGTTTGTTTTTTAGATTTCAAATATTGTATAAAAAGACAAAACTGCAAACGTGAACACAATTGTTTTCCCCCTCACTCTTAACTAACTGAAGCCTTACAATGAACTACCAAATAAATAAATTGTTACTCTCTTTCTGGCCAAACACATGGCAGCACATCTCCTATAATTTTGTTCGTATTTAACGAAATAAGACAGACATTAGTTTTTACACTTTACACATTAGTTTTTGACTGCTGGTGTTTTCTTTACAAATAACTCTCACTAACACAGCCAATCCTTAAACATGTTTGTACTCTCTGCTCATATTGCCTTCATATTAAAATGTTTTTTTGCTTTTTAAAGAACTTATTTTAACATTAAATTCAACAACACGTGGGCTGCAAGGGGACCCAGGGCTGCGAGTTTGACACCCCTGGTCTAAAGTCACACTTTCCCTCTGATAAAGTGTCTTAATTACATCTCACATAAATTTATTCATCAACAGTCCAGAAAAGTTCGAGCCACTCCAGAGATGCTGGTGAGTCTGTGGAGCTACAGCGTTGCCTCCGTGTCGTTAACATGTTGTAAATGTGGTGCCGCCGACAGAAGGAAATAAAATGTGGGGACTTTTTCTGGGTCTCCTGGCTGTATACGGGTCAGTCCTGCTTACAGTTACCTGTGAAGGTGATTTGGGATTCCTGCTCTCCGCTGTGTTATCTGCAGCTGTAGAGACCTGGGACCACTCCATCTATCCCAGGTGGATGGTTTCACTTTCCTTTGGCTGGGTCCGCGAGTTTAACGGTTGACCACTTGTGCGCTGAACCTCGGTGACATCACTAAAATGAAACAGCAGGACCCTTTACAGATGTGCCAAGCAACTAAGTCCCACTCTGAGGAGGAGGTGTAACAAGTTTGGGGATTTTTCGGCTCTAACTTTTACAGCATGAGGGAGTGTCCTGGCGCAGAGCTGTGAGTCATCCTGAGACCAGCTTCTGTCATACCTGCACAGCTGGATCAAGTCAAGTCAAGTGGCTTTATTGTCACTTCAACCATGTGCAATGGTACAGTACACAGTAAAGCGAGACAGCGTTCCTCCAAGACCATGGTGCTACATATAACATATAACAGACAATCAACACAGGACTACATAAAGTGCAAGTGTGCAAAAATTGCAAAAAAAACAAAACAAAGACAGTGCAACACCAGACAGAACAGAACGATACAGACACAAGACAGTGCAATTGAAAGGTGCAACAATGACAGTGGGTTGTGCAAAAAACTGAACATTGTGCAAAAAGTAATTTGATGTATGAAGGTGTGTGTGCGTGTGTGAGATTGTGCAGATAAGTGCTTCAACATCTGAGCTCAAAGAAGCAGCTCAATCATTCGTCACACTTTTACGAGCTCGAGCACAGAAACCAGTGCATCGCTGATTTCTTACACAGCTCAGTATGAGGGTGTTATTTGATAATTATTTTCAGCTGGAAGGTGAGATCACCTGCATGTAGTGTACCTCCTCCCAACAAACAACTGATTTAAATCTTTATTATTGACTGTAAGGCCCACTCCAAAACGCACGTCTGTTTTTCACGGTTTTCAGGAAAGCAATGAGAACAGCGCCGTAACTCTCCAGCTCCTTCCTCTGCTCATGTTTCAGGTTCTCTATAAAGTTTAGTGAAATTGGGCGCAATGCGTTTTGTGTCATCCTGGTGTGCCGGACAACCTGACCCACCTGTCTCACGGTCATGGTTTTCTGTGTGAATAAAGTTTGTCCTGATTTGGCGTGGCGTCGTTGAATGTTTCTGAAGCGACTGTGATGCAGACTCACTCTGACTCTGTTTGTGTTTCAGACTTTAAAACTCAGAGTGATGTCATCAGGAGAAAAGACGGCTGTTGGAGTGAATGAAAGCCCCTCCCCCTCGCTGCAAACACACACACTGATGGACTGAACACACACACACACTCTGAACCACCATCTCACACACAGTTGGGATTGGCTCTCTCTCTCTCTCTCTCTCTCTCTCTCTCTCTCTCTCTCTCTGGGGCTGCCATCGGGATGACATCATACCCGGCCGACACAATGGAGCTCTTCATCCTCTGAGGTTCCTGGCCAGACTGCATCACTGCGCTGGACTGCCGGCCGGGACGCCCACAAGGAGGGGGGAGGAGGAGGATTACTACCAGGGAGGGGGGTGGGGGGGGTGGGGGGTGGTAGGGAAGTGAGAGGAGGCAGCGCACATGTGTGAGCGTGCGGGGTCGCGGACTGGACTGGGTATGGCAAGGCCCGGGACTGTGCGCCCTATCGGGCCAGAAGCTCTGGTAGCACTGCTGGAGGGGGCGCTGGACCGGGTGGTGCTGATTGACAGCCGGCCCTTCGTTGACTACAATACCTCCCACATCCTGGAGGCCGTAAACGTGAACTGCTCCAAGCTGATGAAGAGGAGGCTGCAGCAGGACAAGGTGCAGATTGCCGAGCTGCTGCAGCATTCAGCCAAGAAGAAGGTGAGTAGTGGTGGTGGGAGGGTGGGGGCTGCTCCGGTGTGGTTAGAATACGGCTCAGATTCAGAACGATGCGTTAGGTTAAAGTACGGAGCAGGCCAGGGGACAAATGACTGGTCACTGTGTCACAAACTGTATATAAAAGATGGACACAGCTGTCGCTTTAAGTGCTGCTGCAATGTTTTCAGAGTCAGACGTGACCGTGCCTGATGTGGTGAGTGGAGTTGTTGGGTGATGCTGACATGATTTGCCATTCATCTGCACATGCTCACTGAGGCATTGTTTCTAGTTTCAAGTTGATGGGAATTTTTTATTTATTTTTTTTACAAGCTCAATGTCCTTTATTATTATGTACAGATTTATTTTCTCTTTTCCTGATCCTGGATGTACCTGTGTATCTGTGTTGCAGTTGGAACTGCAGGCCGATCAGGAGGTGGTGGTGTACGATCAGAGCTCTGCCGACCCAGCCGCTCTGAGCTCCGAGTCCTTTATCAGTGTCCTGCTGGTTAAACTGGAGAGGAGCTTCCCCTCCGTACACCTGCTCTCAGGTGAGCCTCCCTGCACCCGCGTCGTTCTGCCATTACTAAAGTTTAGAGTGTGGCCTGTAGGGAACGTTTAACTGTGGGGGGTGAGCAGTTCACCGAGTCGCGACGATGAATCTTGAGCCTCTGACTCTGGCATGCAGCTGTAATCTAAGTTTAAACAGGAAACCTCTGAAAGCGAGCTGCTGCTTCCTGCTGGACGTCTCTGCGACGCCATTAAACCTCATTTACACTCGTTAAAGGTGATTAAAGTGAGATGGCAGCAGCTAATGGGAAGGAACCGATCAGATTATTGATTTCTGATCGGTTCTAGCTCTGAGTGAGCATGCTGCAGCTGCTTGCAGCTATTTCTACTGAGTGTGGCGTTATGTAACGATGATGTAATGCTGCACGGTGGCTCCACCCTCACATCAGAAAAACCAAACAAAGTGCTCGCTCTGAGGTTTCAGTTACACAACAGCCACTTCCACTGGGAGACCAGAGTCTTCATCAGCGCCGAGGATCACAGAACACGCCCGCCAGCGAACTGAGTCAGACAGGCATGTGAGCAGGAAGTGCTCACATGCTATGTTTAAATCCATAAACAGACAAGCTGTTAAAATTAGCTACAAAAACACAGAATATTTAATTTTTTAAAATTAAAATAAGAATGTAAAAGAAATGCTTAAAAATAAAAGAAAAAACAGAAATCATAAAAAATTGAAAAAAGTAAAAAAAAAAAAGTCAAAAATGGAAGAAAATCAGTCAGTAAACTTAAAAAAATTGTGACAGAATTTAATTGATTAAATGTATTTATTTATTTTTTAAAAAGTACCAGGACATTTAAACCAGGAGTGTTTGGGCCTCAGTTACAAACTGTGTGAACATCTTTCAGGTTCTGTCTTTGGATTGTGCACAATCATGATCACAGGTGTAGTTATAGATCAGAACGTTTTCTTTACATGATCAATAGCTGGACTCACCTGGCACTCTCTGCTGGAAATAAAGCGGTTTCCAAAGGAGGCTGCAGAACATCGATGCTCTGGCTTGTTGCCTGGCAACAGGTGATGAGGATGTTTGAGTCGAGCAGAGACAAAGATTCAGTCTGATTCCTGCAGGAAGGAAAGGAACACGACAGCACAGCTGTTGACCTCATTATTATTTCACTGTCAGCTGACTGTGTGTGTGTGTGTGTGTGTGTGTGTGTGGTCTCAGGTGGGTTCTCAGAGTTCTCTCACCTTTTTCCTGGTCTCTGTGAGGGGAAGTCCACCCTGGTTCCTTCCTGCATCTCTCAACCCTGCCTGCCCGTCACCAACGTCGGGCCGACCCGTATTCTGCCTCACCTGTACCTGGGCTGCCAGAGGGACGTCCTCAACAAGGTGACACAGCACCACCCCCACATCACAGCCCTGCCCCCGAACGCTTTTTAAAAAAAAATGTATTTTATTTTTTTAAATTCCAGCTCTTCTTGGGGTCCAGCCTCTCTGGTCCGGCTCTGATCCAAACCTGTGTTTGTTTTCCAGGACCTGATACAGCAGAACGACATTGCCTACGTCCTGAACGCCAGCAACACCTGCCCCAAACCGGACTTCATCCCAGACTCCCACTTCCTCCGAGTCCCCGTCAACGATTCGTTCTGTGAGAAGATCCTGCCGTGGCTGGATCGCTCGGTGGAGTTCATAGGTCAGCATCACTTGCCCACCTCTCTTGTGTGACTAAATAAACCAGACCCTACTGCTCTCTGCTCAGTCTGAACTTTGTTGTGTTTCAGAGAAGGCCAAAGCCTCCAACGCCCGAGTCCTGGTCCACTGCCTGGCTGGAATCTCCCGCTCGGCCACCATCGCCATCGCCTACATCATGAAGAGGATGGACATGTCACTGGACGAGGCGTACAGGTGAGAAGTCAGGACTTCTGAATCTGACCTGGGACCAAGTCTGTTTGTTAGTTTAAAATGTTTGAATGCTCAGTTTTCTGAGTTCTTCCCCCTGTGATGTCATCAGAGGTCACTGAACTCTGAACATAACCAGGTTGTAGTCATCAGTCAGCCGTTGACAAGGTTTCTGAAGCTTTAGACATTTATTTTACATCCACGTAATGTTTGCACAGAATCTGGAGCTCAGACACTCTGTTAGTACACGAGCCTCACAGCAGCTATATAATTGGGCGGATTATTCAGACGCCACCAGATGGAGCATCGTTGGTGAGAAACACCATCCAAGCTTATCCTTTTTCAGGGTCGCGGGGGGCCCAGGTCGCCAGTCTGTCACAGGGCTAACGCACAGGGACAGACAACCATTCTCGCTCACATTCACACCTATGGGCAATTTGGATTAACCAGTTAACCTATCCCCACTAACTGCATGTCTTTGGACGGTGGGAGGAAGCTGGAGTACCCAGAGGGAACCCACGCAAACACAGGGAGAACATGCAAACTCCACACAGAAAGACCCCGGCCTGATGGTGGAATTGAACTCAGGACCTTCTTGCTGTGCGGCAACAGTGCTACCCACCATGCCACCGTGCTGCCCGAGAAACACCGTGTATCAGTTAATCTCGGCCTGATGTTTGTTAACACTGTAGTTAGTTCTTTTAAAGGTGAAAGAACTAGATTGAAGGCACAAGTGGCAGAAATGAGCTTTCCCCTAGGAGTGGATGGACTCTGCCTTGTGATAGTGTGAGGAGTTCAGTCATTCATTCAGTCTAAGCTGGAGGAGGTGGTGAGAGGGAGGTCTGGGCTCCCCTGACAACTCCAGATAAGCAGAAGAAAATGGCTGATTTTTGTGCCACACTTTTCTGTCGCAGTTTAGTTTTCAGATGATAATTTGTCATTAAGCGGCATTTGTTTTTATTGAATACTTACTTTTAGACGAGTCGGTTCATCTTGTTTTTTTCTCAACTAAGAAACAGTCACTAGGACGATCCCTAACAAACACGGTTAGCAGCTACAGCTGCATGTGTCAGCCTCCACCTGTCAGTCAGAGGCCACGCCCCTAATAATGCAAACTTTAAATGTGCGCATGTTTGGTATTGAATGACACTGACAGCCGTAAGTGTTTGATCCTCATTAACCTGTCGTGTTGCTTCCTGTCCATAGTCATGCTCCTGTTTCTCTTCCTCATTCAGGTTTGTGAAGGAAAAGCGGCCGACCATCTCGCCCAACTTTAACTTCCTGGGTCAGCTGCTAGACTTTGAGAAGAAGATAAAAAGTCCTCCTGGTACGGACGCCAAACCCAAGTGTCTCCATCCTCCGGAGCCCAGCAGCGAGGCCTGCGCTCAGCCTGAGGATGCGGTCCCAATGCCCGGCGTGACACTGCTGGAACCTTTGACCCTGCCGTGCGTTTTAGCCAATGCCCCCGAGGAGCGCCTGCTGGCTCAGGCTCTGAGTGGCCTGCAGCTCGCCGACGGCTCAGAAGACAGTGCCCGGTTGAAACGCTCCTTCTCTTTGGACATCAAGTCATATGGCGAGCCTGGCGGGGGCGGCACCCATCGAGTTTTCGCGCCTCACAGCGGGTCGGGGGACAGCAATGACTTCTACAAGCCGCCATCCTTCAAAGAGACAACGAGTAAACCCTGCCAGTTCTCGCCAGTGGAGGAGGTTTCAGAGCAGTCCACGCCGGAGCAGAGCCCTGATAAGGAGGAGGCAGGCAGCCCGCAGCCAGCGGTGTCATCGGCCTCCAGCGGCTTTGCTAAGCCACCCGCCGCTCCAACCAACTGCTCCCACCACTTGCACCGGAGCGGGAGCATGGAGGAGAACGCCACCAGCTTCCTGTTCGGCCTCTCGCGGAGCCAGCAGCACCTCGCCAAACCAGGAGGTGGCAGCGCCCTGAAGGGCTGGCACTCGGACATCCTACTGGGCCCTGTCACCGTCTCCACCTCCTCTTTGGCCAGCGGATGGTACCTCTCCTCAGAGTCCACGCGCTTCTACTCTACGTCGGCTATCCTGAGCGGTGGCGGCTTCACGGCGTACAGCTGCAACCACGGCTTGGAGGCGGTACGGCGGCGGCAGCGGACACATGACCGCGGTGACTCGAGGAGGAGCTGGCACGAAGAGAGCAGCTTTGAGAAGCAGCTGAAGCGGCGCAGCTGCCAGATGGAGTTTGGAGATGGGATGGCGGACAGACGCTCCCGCGAGGAAATGGGCACGGCGGGGAGTCAATCAAGCTTCTCGGGCAGTATGGAGGTCATCGAGGTGTCGTGAGTTCACGCACGCAACACAAACCAACGATTCCGTGTTGTGTCAGGGCCGACCCTGACAGTGGAGGACAAGGAGGGGACGAAGCCAGCAGTTGAATGGTTTTTAAATGCAGGTAAAAGTCGAATAAATCAAACCAGCTATGACTCGATCAGGTCAGATTCACGGTGACGGAACTTCCTGTGTGAGCGGCATTCAGGGGCATACAGGTAGTGTAGCAGCTCTTAATCGATGACAGCTGGGTCTAATGGCAGGTTTCTGCTGGGGTAACAACTTTTCATGAAGGTCAGACCATCTGAGTGGTCTCACAGCTCGGCAGCCATCTTGGTAACGCCTCTGAGCGGTTGGCTTTAATCTAATTTGTCACAGTAATGATCGTCTTTCTGCTTTCCACAACGATCCACTCAGTGTGATCGGAGATTGGCCCTCCAATCACATATTTGACATCATCTGTACAGCGTAATCTGTCAGGTCAAATAAATCTGACCCCTGACCTGACTCTACCTCTGACCAGTCTGATTGTTCCCTGACCTTCATGTTCCACAGTAACTGCCTAATAAGTGCCTTTATGCGTTTCAAGATGGCTGCCGAGTGGTGAAGGAGTTTGTGATGAAGCTCATCTGTGTTTATCTGGTGGCAGGGGCTTGAGAGAGTACTGCAGCTTTACGTGGGCATATCCATAGGGCGGGTTAGAACCATAGGTTGGCGTGACCTCTGAGCTAATATCAGGATATGAGGTCTGGAAGAAGCACTTTGGGAACTGGTTAACATGTCCGTGCTGCTGTGGTAACTCGTTAAAGGGCCAAAACGTCACTCCAACAGTTTAAAAACAGGAAATGCTGAAATGCGTCGAATCAGAGAGCTGCTGTGACTGAACACTCACCGCTGCTTTAACATGTCGTGTGCAGACCTGTCTGAGGGACTCGCACTTTAAACTTTTTTTTTCATTTCTAATCAATTCGTGATTGAAAATTGTGGCTGTAGTAATCAGTACCTCCACCGGAGGCAGTACTCACTGCAGCCTGTCAGCTTTGGAACGATTTTTTCTGTTTTCTGACATTAGTACATTGGGAATAGTTGGTTCATGGGACGTTAAATCAATACACTGATGTCAGACATCGCCTATGTGTGTTGCCGTGGTGGCTATTCCTGCCACGCTTGGACCTTGTGATTGACGACAGGAAGTGAAACAAAGACTGCCAAGACTCTCTTGGGGGGGGGGGGGTCAAAGGAGCTTGTTGGCAGGTTAACTCTCAGGTGACCTCTGAGGCAATCAGAGGGGATCTCTGGCCTCACCTGGATGGACAGCAGGTCATGTGATCAGACGTATTCACAGGTAATCTTGCACTACTGTGGTATAGAGGTTGGTTTGATTCAGAGTGTTTAAAAAGAATAAAAAATATGACTTTTCAGATGTGTAAGTTTGTCTGCTTCATCTTTAAACTTCTAATCTCACACTGTATGGAAGACCAACACTGCCAAAAAATACAAAATACATGCTCTGACGTGTCATTAAAGTGGACGTGAAACTACACATACAAAGGCTAATTTACACCTCTGAGCCCTGCTCTCAGACACTGACATAGATGTAACTCTATCTGCGAAGCTTGATTTTTAGAAATAAATTCTTAAAGTTTTAAAAGCATGTTTAGCACAATGTTCTGTCAGTACGGAACACGACATTTTTTCCCCATATTCATTTTCCTTTGGATTTATTGAGCATAAAAATAAAGTGGACAAATTATTGATTATAAAATAATCAGCTAATGTCACCTTGTAGAATAAAATGAATTGAGTGTAAAAAAAAAAGAAGTAATTTCTGTAATTGTTTTTCCCATATTTATCAATAAATGAGAAATATGAATAGATCTAATGTAAACAGTTTGAAATTTTAACAAAAGTTTATACACTATCAAAAATGATACATTAATTCCTGTATGGGAGTCTGAAATGTACAAAGCATAAAAGAAAAAGTATAAATAAATCAGATGATTCAGTTTTTTTTCATGCAGTTTTCATCTGTATGAAACGTTGCTTCATCATCCTCGTACTGTAAGTCAGGTTTAATGTAGTTTTTGTATTTTACATGTAAATGTTTTCCTCCTGCAGATTTGTAAGTAAACAACGTCGATGATGCTGTTTTATTCCAGAGCAGTTTAAAGAGTTAAAGCGACTGGTAATGTTGCTAATGGACCAATCAGAAGGCTCTGGTCAATGACCGCTCCTCTGGATGCTGAGGCTGTGGTGACGCACGCTTCAGTAACAAACAGGAAACTGTGTTTAAAGGTTACCCTCCACTGAAGCTTTCACCAGCAGGGGTCAGCATTGGCTGCATTACCTGCATGTCCTCAGCAGGCTTCCCTGTTTCCAGCCAGCCAGGAACAGGCTGTTAATGACTCACCTGGTAAATGAAGGCCACACTGACTCGCTTAAACAGGATTCAGATGTGCACTGTGATTGGTCCAAACCTGACCACAGTCATCAGGGTCAGCTATTTATGAAGCTCTAAGAACGGGGTGCGGGCCAAGTATCTGCATGATGGCCATAATCTGAGCTTTTTCCAGTTCTCCAAAACACTAAGGAAAGGAGCGTCAGTGCTTCTTTTATTGTTTCCTTTAGCAGAGGAGACGCTGGACCATCCTTTATGAAAGGGGAGGAGAAAACACCACCCTATAATTCATAGTGACTGAGCATCTCACCCTTTATGACAACGACAATACAGAGCAGAAATGAGGATATAAATGTTCAACATAACAGTATTTTCCATTTCACCCATAACCTTCTGACATATTCAGTTTTTATCAGCAGCTGTTAAAATGACATGCTACATTTAAACGTCACACCAGTGGAAGAAAAACTGCTTTCTGTTGACCTGCTGCTGCGTGCAGAACGTTGTATGAGCTCAACATTATGATCTATAACAACTGATCAGAGTGTGTTTAAGGTTCTGTGTGGTCACTGTTCAACCCATCAGAGGAGAAAAGGAATTATACACAGCAGGTAAACATAAGAAAATAAGACAGGTTTTACTTTACGGACTACTGGACAGATTTACTAAGTGGGGCAAATTATTGTGATGTCACAACTGAAGATGATCTGACAATGCGCTTTAAAGTTTCACACAAGTGTTTCTCTTTGAAAACAGGCAGGATTTTTCAGATTTTGTGCAGTTTCAATTGTGTGTCAGACTTTTAATTCACATTTGCCATATTTGTGTGACTCATTAAGATATTCTCCTCCTGAAGGTGAAACTCTTACAAACACGTGTGCATAAGGCTAGCCGCAGTCATGAACTCTGAGTCTTTTCACAAAAGGTTTCACAGAAATTCCAGTCACATGCCTTCCTGTTTTCATTGTCGTCACCATGACAATTGACTGATTTTTGGATTATTTTCATTACATTGTTTCATCATTCGCAGCTCTTCTCCCTGAGTATTCTGGCTAACAAACTGATCTCTGGGTTCAGGCCACGTGGAAGAGTCCTGACTATACTCGGATACTTTTACTGAGTACTAGTACCATGGTGTTGTTTTACTGCAGGCAGAGGTTCTGCCTCTCTGTTGCTGAGTGTGTCCTGTCCCAGCAGGGGGGGCCCTTGCTGCCTTATCACTGCGAGGGACCCCTTCTTCCCTGAGTGTAGGCTGGAAGGCAGCTTTAGGTGACCTGATCAGCACTGTCTCAATAAATTGAAGATTATTGGTTTATTGAGACATTTATAGATCAAAAATCAATATGTCCCTCATTTTGGAATATTTTTAAGATATTTATAGCTTTCAGTGGCGAGCACTGAACTGGTGCACTAATAACATTCAATCCACAATAATGTAAAATCCATCTAATGTAAAAACAGGTTATTTACATTTTTACACTGTGTTATAGACGGGGCTAACAGATGCTAACAGAAGCTAATGGAGGTTAGTAGCAGCTAATAAAGGCTAATAGCAGTTAACAGTAGCTAAAATTAGATAAGGGTAGCTAACGTAGCCCAGCAGTGGAACAAACAGCAGTGTTACGGCAGAAAAGTTCAGCATATCCTCAGCAGCTCACCTCAGTATAGTTTTTATCAGTGGGATCTGAGCTTAATAACTGAGTCATCGACTCATGTCTGAGTCCTTTCATGAAGTTTTGCAGCCTCCTCCAGAGTAAACAGATACACACTGCCAGCCTTTACAAGAGGGAAAACTCCGAGCCAGATCTGAACCTGCAACTTTGCAGATGAACAGTAGCCGACATTTTTGAGGTGAACCCAAAATATCTAATTGACACATTTCTGGGTTTTATTCATGATTTATTGCTAAGTATTGATATTATTCAAATGTGTTTATAATGTATTTTTTTTTAAAAAGTAGTAGAAATATGCCAGTTGTTATGAGGTAAAATCTAGATTCAGTGTCTTTGATCTCTCTTGGCAGATTAAAACATTTTTGTCCTACAGCAGCCACCGTAGCTAGGATTATGCTCTTGATTTGGGAGGGTTAAGAAAACAAAACTCAGCAGACTCCAGCTACTGACATCCGTTAGTGAAAAATTGACACACTGTAACTTCAATAAAAAAATATTCATAATAAAATGTTTCCAGTTATTTTTGTTTTTTATTTCTCTGTATTACCAATATCATAAATATTTCATTAGTTCATATTATTCTGTGCTAGAATCTTCTTTTATGCTTCTAACCCTGGCTAATCACTGCAGATTTATCCGGTCATTAAGCGATGACCTGACGTATCCTACTTCCGGGCCTAAAGTAGTCTGCGTTTTTTGTGTTGTTAACATGTTTAATGTTTTGTATTTTCTTCTATTTAATCTCAAAAAGCTCCTAAAACAGTCAGTGATCACTGTTGACCTCCCTCGGCTTTTATTACCGCTAATCATTTATTTAAGCTCAGTTTTTAAAACTTTAGGATGTAACTACAGCCCAGCCCATGCGGCAGTATATGAATGACTAACCTCGTATTGTGGATGGATTATCTCAGTTGTTCTCCTGGCTGAAGTTTGGTCCTTTTACAGCATCCTGCCATGCGATTACATTTGTTCCTGACCACCGAGAACACTCACGTTAACTTTTATCGAGTGGAAAAAAAGTTAGCTTGTTTATATTATGCTAACATAGCTGTGTCGCTAGCGGTCACGTAGCACATCATTATATACCAGCTAGCCAAACTTCAGTAACCCTACAAACGTCACTGCTGTTTCGTTTTTGTCTTCATTTATGTTGGAAGTGATAACAGAGCTGTACGTTTTAATTTGTTTCCAAAACCCCGCAGTCAGCACATGCTATATTGTATTTAGATAGAAGCTAGCGAGCTAACTTCCTGCTAACTTCTGACTCCGTTAAATGTCATAAATTCCATTTTCATGGATGCCTGGATGTTAAACTCAATTGTTACACCTGGTAGAGGAGAACGCTGATCATTTTATTTAAGATGAAAGACTTTAGACAGTTTTTCAACTCTCAGTAATGCTGAGTGATTGTTTGATATATGGACCTGCAGCGAGTTTAGGCCCAGACACGGCTAGTGACGTCAGACTTAACGACCGGACTGGCGTGAAGGGGGCGTGGCCAAGCAGGCAGACTGTCCTGTTAGTCCTCACTCAGGGCACACACCGCCCTCTACTTCGGTCCGTTGCTTTAAAGCTGATCCAGAGTCAGCCGCAGATTAATCTCCGCTGGAAGCTCCCGCAGCCGAACAGGAGTGCAGTTATTCAGACACAGAGTGCAGGCAGGAGCCGGTGAAGCGGCCGGAGCTCTCAGCGCGGACTGTGCCATGTTTCTGTGACCTCGGGATTTTTGAAGCCGCACCTGCAGGTGAGTCTCCTGATCCGCCGCGGAGGGGGGGCGTTGAGGTCCGGGTTACTCCGGCGGCTCTGAGCCGTGGGTGGTGGTCTCTGAGCGTCTTCGAGCCTCTGACCACAGTGGAACTGCGGACCGGAGCAGCTGAGCTGCCCTCTGCTCTGTGGCAGCAGCCCTGCGGTCACGGGCTCCCACACCAGATTCCGCCGGAAAGATCACACAGTGAAGCTGTGACCGCACGCGCGCACACACATACCTGAGTCCTCTTTACCTGAAGCGCCAGTGTCTCGGCCTCAGTTCGGCTTCACTCAAAAACACAGACAGGGCTCAAGTGAGTGTAAATTAAACTTTTATGGCCGCTCTCTCTGTTGCTGCTGGTGTGTCTCAAAGAGACTTAGTGGACGGGTGACTGGAGCTAAAGACCAACTTTAATGCCAGTCTATTCCGGATAGAGGGGCTAGGAGCGGGCAGTGTGTGCGCCGGGATGGCTGGAAGCTTCCATTTCAGCTCCCAGCTTCTCATTTACAGCCCACACCTTCATTTATTCTGGCTGGAGTCCAGTTCTTCTTAAATCAACAGAATCTTAAATGGAGTTTGGCACGCTGTGTGTTCATAATAGTAAATGAAGGTGAAGGGCAGCTCCTCCCTGCGCCCGGGTGCTCGCTCTCTCCGGAATAAAAACACCTGCCTGCTTTTGATGGCGGATCCGAGCAGTCAGCGGGCAGGTGTGTGAGGCGGCCCTGGCAGCAGGCGACCCTCCCCGGCTATATGCACAGGGCTGCCCGGTGCTCCACTTGTTCGGCTCGGCCTGGAAGCTCTCTGCTCCTCCCGGTGGTACCGGCTAACACCTGGATTCATGTGGTGCACTGAGCCTCGTGCCATCACTGCCGAGAGCAGAGCAGCTCTCAGGTGAGTGACCTGACCGGGTCACAGTCACCTGATGTTTATCAGAAAGCTCCTTCCCCCACACACCATAATGAGCCTCTCTGAGGTCACGTCTAGGTCACTGTTACTTCACTGAGGTGGTTCTGACAGAAGGTGTGATCAGACCTGCTTCAGCTGTGTGTGAGTGTTTACTGCTGGAAGATGGGGTTGTTTTTCCTGCAGGTCAAAGGTCAGCGGGCTCTGAAGCTGAACAGTTGGAGGACCTTTGAGCTGGTTGTGTAATCGAGTGTTTGTATGTGGGCTTCCTGTCAGGCTGCTGCAGGCCACAGCTGGTCTTGGATCAGTGCTCTTCATGGGAACCATCGTCAGCCTGCCATCCTCCTGAGAGCCTCGCAGGATATTTCTGGATGTTTCCATGCCTGTGCTGCTCCACTCCACCTCTGATTGTGTTCAGCTTGGTGGTTGGAGGGATTTGTCCATGGTGAGCGGGTCTTAACTGTGCTGTATTGTGCACCATAACTGACTCCAGGGTCAGCGGACGTGTTGTCATGAGGGTCTGTGTGTGATGTCAACAGCAGGTACAAATGGAGTGGAAACACGCATTATGATGATATCACTTATAAACTTTTCCCATGAAGTCTGAGATCAAAGTGAAAAACGTCTGTCCCATCTTCTGGGCGTCTCCCTGGAGCTCTCCCTGTTTGGCTGTGTTGTGGTTGCTGTGACGACAGTGTGATGTAACCGTACCTGCCAGGTGTTGCTACAGGATTATGGCTTTGAAATGGGAAACTGGGGGCGGTTGGGAGTCGGGTTTCGGACTGAGCCAGCGGTCTGATTTTTAGCAGAACAAAGAGGAGGCAAGGGCGTCGGCGCACCTGTTTCACCTGAGACTCACCTGTCTCACCTAACACCAGGTGTCACACGCTGTCGTAAGGAGCAGAGACAGGAAGTAAAGGAGCTCAGGACCTCCTGAGGGACTGACTCTTCAATTACTGAAGCACACCACGGCCCACCTGCCCCATCCTCCACACGGAGGGCAGCATGGACCAATCAGCATGGACCAATCAGAGATGAGACTGTACTCAGAAACAGGAAGTTGAATCTGAAAGTTGAGACTTTGACCTGTTGGGTGCGCTGCGATGCACAAAGCTCGGTGAGAAGAATCCGAGGACATTTGCTGTGCTCTGCTCGAGGATCCAACAACAGAAGAAGAAAACACAACAACACGCTCACGTGTGTTAGGTACCTGATCAGAGTCGGTGATATCATCAGGTATCCAAGTCCTGCCTGGAGACTGGTGTTTGGTTTCTATGACACTACTGAATCGTCGAAGAGGAGTCGTGGGGACACATTTGGTTTATGAAGCCATGAAACGCCAGATCAACAAATCCCAGGTTCTTCTTCTCTGCTGATCAAACTTCTGATCCAGTCCAGATGACCTGTGAGCAATAACTGATCAATAACTGAAGATCTGTCTGCACTCTGAGCTTCAGGAGAAGCTTTGAGTCTGAATCAGAGGCTCTGTTGATCAGCTGCTAAAGATCAATAAGTAATCGTGACACTGAAGTGTGATGTCATCAGGCAGCAGCTGTGTGAAACAAATAACATTTTATTTTTAAAGCGGGTCAGCGCCACAGATGAATGAGGACCCATTATCGCTGCAGGTTAGATTAAACTTTATTGATCTCCATGGGTGCGGTGGGCGTGGCCTGCTGATAAGATGCGTTTCCCTCACAGTGAGTCATTTATTCTAAAAGGAAACAAAAATAAACCGCACATTTCCTTAGTGACCAGTTTTGATAACAGTATTGGGTGTTGCATGACTCTTCTGCACAGAGTAAACTGAGAGTTGTTTAAGTCTCCTCCTCCAAATGGCTTCATCAACTGACTGATGGATAATCAATCAGTTGTGAGGAGTTTTAAGCCCACTCGGTGTTTCCACTGCCACCTGTCAGTTGGAAGCCCCGCCCCTTCCCTATCCCCCACCTGTCCGTCATTAGTGATTAGTCAGGCTTAAAGCAGAGGATCCTGGACGCCAACTCGCTGCTGCAGCGAATCCCGGTGCTGCACCAAGCCCTGGATCCTCGCTAATCCGCCACATGATGCTTGGAGTCAGAGCAGCTTTATTCGAGCCGTCTGCGGTGTCGACCTCACACTCCGCTCACCTGTGGACGACTTGGACAGGTAGGTGCTCGCTTGGTTTGTTACCGAGGCTTTGTGGTCTGAGAAGACGCCGTCTGTGGGTTTGTCTGCTGCAAGGATTCCGCGGTTCAATTTCTGGATTCAGAATAATCCGCTCTCCAAGTTCTAGCTCCTCCCTTTCAAAGCTGCTTCCTGTTATTGGCTGTCTCTCACAAACTGGTGGTCTCAGGTCACAACGATCTGAGTTTATCATGAATCACAGCATCTGCAGCCAGATGTTTTGAGTCCCGAGGAGATCTTTGTTAAACCCAAACCTCAGTCAGACAAGTGACTGACACTCCCTCCAATGGAAGCGAAGAGAACTGCTGATGTGAGTGGGCGGGGTTTAACCTAACCTGAACAGAATTTAGGACCAATAAACGGGGACTGAATGTCTGTGAATGATCCACGTGGCACAAAACATTGTATCCGAGCTCCTGAGGAGACAACAGGAAGTTGCTTTTATGCTGCGATTTTGGATCCGCTGCAGTCGTCACTCTGAGGCTGCAGCTTGGCAGTTTGAGCTGGTTCAGCTCACGGTGCCAAAGGTTTCCTGTCTGTCCTCAGGGTTTAAATCATCATGTTGGTACAAAACAGAGCAGCTTTGTTGGTTTGTGGAGGTCAGAGGTGTGTGTGTGTGTGTGTGTGTGTGTGTGTGTGTGTGTGTGTGTGTGTGTGTGTGTGTGTGTCTGGTTCAGTAATAACATCAGTCTGGGTTTGCGTGCTCAGCTCTCTTCCACCTCATTGTTAACGTCACAGAGCCAAAGTCAGACAGACTTCAGTGACCCAGCCGGCGTGGACGCCTCTTTATTCTTTTCCGCTTTTGTCTCAAATACCTGCTGACGAGGTGGATTAACCAATCAGGAGGCCCACGGGGCATATTTGTGCTTAGCGGCAGGTGTAATCAGAGCTCAGAACTTCTTTGAGATCAGTTCAGTTCTGTGGCTCTGACTGGAGGAAGTTTCTGCTGAACCTGTTTGAAGCGCCCTTCAGTGTGACCTCCATGATGTCAGCAGGTCATGGTTGTGACTGCTGCCGTGACTGCCACAATCTGTGTCAGTCAATGATGCTCGGTGTGTTTGTAGATGCACTTGTTCACTGAAACTCACTCTCACAGAGACGAGCCACTCTCCACTCGCTCTGTGCAGTGTGCTCCTCGGTACTCCCTCGCTGTGAGCCGGTGTAACGAGGCCGCCTGTAATGGGCACCGTGACCCTCTGAGCAGGAATGAAGACTTCAGCACTTTCAGGATTACTCAGGATTATTTTTAGCCTCCTTTACTGTGCCGGCCCTCGCGGACCTGCTCTTGAACAAACTGCAGGTGGAAAGGTGCCTCCGGCTGTGGGTCTGAAAACGGGTCAGCTGGCGAACACGTGCTGCAGCGTCCAATGTCAGCGCCACACGGTCACTGCTGATGAGTATGGATCTTTTCCGGAGGTGATGGAGCTGTGAGCGAATTGGTGTCAGTGACCCGATCACTGAGGCAATTTTTGTTTTACATTTTTATTTAATAAAGTGTTTCTTCAACATACAGTTCACATTCAAATCTGCAACAATCTTTAAAAACTGATTAAAAATAACACTGTAAAATAAAAAAATGAAGAAATAAATGAATGAAATTATGTTTTTAAAGGTACTTGCTAGAAAAAGAAACCAGGGAAATCTAAAGAGACATGATTAAATAAAATTGGAAATGAGACAAAACACTGCAAATAATTGAAGTTACAAGAAAGTCATGAAAACTGATTTTAAAAAAATAATGCACCACCTAAGAAAAATTCTCACAAATGTAAATAAAATAATAAAGAAAAGAGTTAAAGGAGTCAAAATAATTTACAGAAAAATATAAAACTAGAGTACATGAAAATAAACGTGTCATAAAAGATTTGAAAGTGAACTTTGAGGCATCAAACTGTTCCTCCTGCTGAAGCTGCAGAACACGCTCAGTATTTGGGTTACAGACCAATCGGAGGACGTTAATCAATGTCTCCTCACTGTGAAGCCAGTCACATGACTAATGACCGCCATCCGAGATCAGGGACTGGAAAACTGAAAATTGGAGGGGCACGGTGATGAAGTTGTGATTGAGCGGATGAGACGTGGCGATGGCTCTCCTGTGTCAGCTGATGGTTTGTGAGGCAGCGGCAGACACCAGAAGCAGTTTCCATGGTAACAGAGCTGTTTCACAAGCGGTTTAATATCTGAGAGATGAGCAGAGCTCGTTCACCATCTGCACTGAGAAACATCAGTGAGGAAACTGGAAAAACTCTGAGATTCAAACTAAGAGGAGGAGTTGTAGAAAATGTCTTCTCTCTAAAACATGGATGCAGTGTGAGCGGAGCACTGGATTGAGGGTGTGTGTTCTTCTCCACCTTCACTTGTATTAGAGTTTGATCCTGAATTTGTTTCAGGGGAACGCTGTGAGGTGGATGTTTGTTGTCGGAGTAAAGATGGAAGCCGACGGTGCTGCGGTGACCTTCTGAACCCTGACATCAGTGTCATCTCTTTTATGTGGGTGGAGTCTCACGGTTCTTGCTTCATGTCAGACCTTTCCAGGTCTAGAGGCCCAGAGCGTGTGGCGGCCCGAGCAGAGTGTTTTTCCAGTGTCTGAGTGTCGGCGTGGAAACGCCTCCCAGATCAAACACACAGTTAATGAGTGACCGACAAGGACGTTGTTATCAGCCTGGTGACTCCCCGCTTCCTCTCTTTTCTTTAACGTGTCACTCTCCTCTCCTCCCGCCGCTCACCTCAACACATTTATTATTCACAGCTGGAGTTCCTTTGAAAGCCGACCTGTCCTCACATCCATATTTTTGTGACATCACAGCGTCCTATATTCATAATGTACACTCATAATAAACATGGCATTTTATTTTTTGTAGCCTGATAAGACTGACCAATGGATTGTGGGTAACTGAGGGGGCTTTTAGGTGTGACTCACAGCGAGAATCAAAGTGAACTTCTTTTTCTTTTCCTGACACAAACCAGTAGTGCTGGGCGATATGGAAAAAAATATTTATCACGATATGAATTATTTTATATCACGATAACGATATATATCACGATATACCACAATATTACCACGTTTCCAGTTATTCTCTGAAAAGTTTCTTTTCTCCAACTTTATTTTGAAGAGACATTTAACGGAACTGTCACAAATGACAAACATACATTTTAGTGCAGCAATATAAATGTACCAAATGAAAACAGCTGTGGCCTTCACTTTTATTTTTTTGTTTTGTTTTTTTTTTTTCAAAAATTATAACCAAATCCCAGATGTACCCCCTCTTTTCGGTAAAAGTGCTGCTTCTTGAGCTGCCTGTGTAGCCGTCCTGTTGCATGTCCGGGCATGAAACTGCAACCTGTCGCACGTCCATCGTTTTGAGTTACCGTAAAGCATGTTGCAAATCTGGGTGCACGTAAAGCAGCACCATGTCGCAAAACAACAAGACGGAGTTTCTTTGTGAAAAACATTTTTTTTTTTTTTTATACTTTACGCAAGAGAAAATAGAGTATGTATAGTGAGAAGACAACACTGATATATTTGCCACAGGCTATTTAATTATATATTTTATGTAATAAATTATAAAATTAGGTTAGAAACGATAGAAGACAAATGGCACGATAGCCATTTTTCTATCGTTCACACGACATATATCATCATATCGCCCAGCACTACAAACCAGTTTAAATCTGTGTGCTTTTACTTTGAAATCCACATGGCATTTAAAGGATTAAAGTGTGTGTCACAGGATCAGTAAGGAGCTTTAACTCTACATGGGCACACACACACCTAATCCCCACCTTCCTCCTGCTGAGTGAAGGATACCGGGAAACGTTCAGGAAACTTTATTTAAACAATCATGCTGTAAACGCCTCGTTATCGTAAAGCTTGCTGACCTCACAGCGCCATTGATGCCCCACCTAAGATAAGTGAGAAAAGAAGAAGTGGCTCTCGCCGTGGTGACCGCATCTCCTCCCAGAGCAAATAGAGATGACAAAACTGAGCCTAACCAGTGTGATCTTTGACCCCTTCAGCTTCCTGGGGTGTCAGGAGGAGGTGGTGGAAAATTAACTTCATATCCATCAGAGAGTGGGCGGGGCTTTGTGGGAGTAATGATGAGGATTTAAAGCCACTGGGGCTGCACAGGTGGGTGGACGTGCTCAGGTGAGCAAGTTCAAGTCAGGATGACAAATTTGGAATCAGTGTAGAATCAAGCCAGATGCTGATGGTGGAGTAAAACGTAAATGATCATTCAAATTTCGAAACACTCAAACGATCCTGCAGTAGCGTCACTGCCCACCAGAGACATCACAGCCTTCAGACATGAACATTTAGAGCTGAACTGGATTTTCAAAAAAATTTATTTCCTGAACGTCATTAATCAGTGGCGGTGTTCCTGCGTTTGGATTGTATTGGTTTAGTGGAGAAGCACACAGCGGATTATGTGGTTGGTTCTTCTTCATTGCTTTCTGTATCTGCTGTCTTTGTACCTTTTGAAAACATTGACGGCGCCTTGTATATTTGGCTCCTTTAAGCTGTGGATTTTGGGGTCGTGATGGCTTCCTGTCACGCTGGAGGCAGGGTCTCGATGAGGTCACAGATCCGGCCTTGGCCCTGGTCTCAGTTGGTTTGGATTGTAATGCCTGTACCTTGACTCTTCCTCACCTTTGTGTCCTCATGTTTCTGCTGCTGTCACCCGCGAGGGCTCATGATCGGAGGAGCTAACCAGCCAGTGTGTTTTGAGATGGTGTTTTGGTATTTTCACTCTGCTGTTGTTACATCACTTCCTGCTGTGGACTCATCTCTCCCTGATTGCGGTCTCACAGGTTTTCCTCCTCTGCAGCACAAACAGTATGGCTGCAGCCTGGTTACCATGGCTATGAGTCCCAGCTGAATGGCGCTGTGGGAAAAGTAATCACGCGTGGCTGCACTGTACATACTGTGTCATTAACTGCCATAAATCTGCTCGGGCCCCCTTTGTGTGCCACGCAGTTTTAATTTCCCTGCCACTCAGCGGGGAACGCCCAACGAGCCATTAATGAGATGAACTCTCTGAGGGTGACTCGCCACTCAGCACTCAGAAACATCCAGATTAAACCCTCGCGTTTCAGCAGCCATCCTGGATGCTCTGGCAGTACTTGCAGCAGCCATGTTGGCAGTCAGGTGGTTGCTCTGTCATCGTAGCGTCCATACCTTACAGGTTGAACCACTGCTGCCTCTGCTGGATGTCAGAGGAACGGCAGCGTGGCAGCTTCATTTTCAGCTTTTAGGAGTTATAGAGTTTTAGGGGACCCACAGGCCTCTGAAGAGCTGCTGTTTGGCCTTTTTTGTGCCGTTTCCACTAATTTAGTTTTAGTAAAGTGATGAGTTTTGACGCCTCAGCATATATCAATAAAATTGTGGTTTAACGGCACCAGTGCATTCCAGTATTGTCAGGAGGTATGAGCTTTGTGCAGATGTTTGGTCACAGCAGATAAATGTATTACATTTACCCGGAGCTAGCCTTTGACCCTGCAGTGTGGTCATGTGACTCATGGTGCGTCTGCGTCTCTTCCAGCTGATGGTCCACCGTGAAGCAGCATGAACGGATACGAACCTCCAGCTCTCGCCTCAGGCGTCTTCGGCTCCTACAGCTCGCCCATCAAGTGAGTTTCCCAGCAGCCTTTTCTGCTATTAGCCATGTTAGCCACGTTAGCTCACATGGTCACTTTTTGAATGTGAAACACTGTTAATAATGCTTACTCTGATATGAGGCATAACCTGTGCTGTTTCTGTTGTTTATGATCAGTGTGACACTGATTGTTTCTGAAATAAGAGAATCTCTTCAGGTTTTAAAGTTTTATTTTAATACTGAGCTTTTACTGGACTCTGGTAAATTTCGTCCATCAATTCTTTAAGTAAATAACTGAGGTTAATGTATAAAACATTTTATTTTGAACAGTTTCAATTTTCGTTATGTGTGTATTTTGTGGCTATTTTTAAAATAGTTTAAACAATTTGGTAAGTATTAGTTTTAAATATTCAACAGATTTCAAAATAAGATTACAAAAGTACAACTTTTCTTTTTAAAAATACCATAAAATACAACCATAAATTTGTGATGTAAATGAACTGAGTAAATTTAAGTGTAACTGCAGATTAATTGTAACGACTGAAATCTTTCATTAGTAAGTCTTGTATTATGAATTATTATAAAATAGTAATTATTATTTAAAACATACTTTTGTATAGTCTTTGGTAAAGCTTAAAAAATATTTACAGTTTCAATTTTAAATGTATTTGAAGTGTGCATGACAATGTTCAGTTTTGTTAATAATTCCAGTTATTACTGAGTAGCGCCCATTAAACAGTTTTAATGATTAAGTCAGAACTTTTGTTGTTTGTTTGTAAAATGACAGTTTTTGGAGGATTTTTGTGGCCAACTGAAAGCGTCTCTGAGTTTCTTATCCGTGCTGACGCTTCTCGTCTCACAGCAGTAGAAGTTAAATATTACTGCAGCTCAGCTTCTCTCTGAGAAAACCTCAGATTAAAAATTAATGAAAACTCAAACCGGACACGCTTCAGGAGCTTTACTGGTCTCCGTTACGTCTATACCGAGGCATCTGCTTCTGTGACGGTGTTATTAAGAAATAAACTGAGATGTGGACAGGAAGCAGCTGTCTGACCTCTGGAGGAGCAGAGACCGGATCTCATGATTTCTGGTTCTGAAGCAGGACCGTTCTGTTTTTCCTGGTTCGTGTGTTTATTCACTGTCCCCCAGCCCTAAAAACATCAGCGTGTCCCTGCCCACATAAGAGGATAATCTGGGATAGACCAGCTAATTTCTCTGGCTTGGAGTCATATATGGAGACTGGATATTGATCTGAAATCAATGATTATTGATTTTATTTATTTATAAAGTCAATAATCATTTAAAGAGGATCTCGCGTATAACTTCATAAGAATAACTTCCTGTGAGTTCCTGGCACAGATTCATTTGTGTGGCAATCATCAGCGGTGTGTCACATGACCAGCTGCTGTGCTGCGCTTCCTGTAAGGTGTCAGGTTTCGTGCCGGCGTGGCTCTGATGTAGTCTGTAATCACGCTCATTCATTATAAACGTCTTCATGCGGCAAATTAAAGTGTGAACGTGCAAAAGTATCAAGTGACACAGGCGGGATGCCGGTTTGAGATCAGCACAGGAGGGGACGCAGGAAGTGACATCATAAATAAAACTGTAACAGAAGCCAAACTCGGACACCTCAGAGATGAAGTGAAATAAAACCAAACACTCACGCAGTATCCCTGTCGGGTAAAATCACCTGGCGTCCAATCAGAAGCTGCTGTTGGTTGCATCATCAGCTGATCTCAGATCTGACCTTTGACTTCCTAACTCTGTTCTTCTTTCTGTCCCAGCGGCCATGATGCTCCATCTCCAGAGCCTGCAACGCACAAAGCCAAGACCAGTGCCAAAGCGCTTTACGGTGAGGACCCTCCTTCCTCCCTTCTCCCTCCTCCTCCTGGGAAACGGTGAGGCCGTCCTGGATCATTCTGGACTTCATTTATAATAAAGCTTGGTTCAGAGATGACATCTGTGATCGGGGTGGTACAATGGGTAGCTGACTGTAAGGTGTCTGCAGGTGTGAATGTTACCTGTGAGAGGAGCTGATGTTAGAAATGGTTTAAGGTCATGACGTCAGTGAGGACTAAACAACATGCACAGATTTCTCTGAACACCACATGCTGTAGTCTTCATTACTTCAGATTTAGGTGCTTTTATTCTTGAAACAAACTGAGACTTGGAGTTGAGTTTGAGACTCCAGGTGAGTCAGGTGAACTGAACCTGAGCAGGTAAAAATCCTCTGTGAATCTTTGTTTGATTTATTGGGTTTCAGAGAAATTAGACATGATCCATGACCTCATTATCTGCTTTATCTTTGTTCACAGGATCTGATGAAATCTATTTTCTTCGTTCGTCTGCCAAACACAAAAAGAAAAGTCACAGTGAGACGTGTGTGTTTTTGTTTGCGTGTGTACCACGTTTACATATCTTTGTGAGGACCAAAACTTGGAATTTTACTATTTTTGTGGGGACCAACAGTCCGTTATGGGAACAAAAGGCTGTCCCCATGAGATTGAAGACATTTTGAGTCTCAAAATGTCTTCAGTGTCAAGGTTACAGTTAGGTTATGGTTAGGATTAGGCATTCATTTTTGATGGTTAGGGTAAGTGGCTAGGGAAAGCATTATGTCAATTAGATGTTCCCACCAAGATATGAAAACGTGTGTGTGTGTGTGTGTGTGTGTGTGTGTGTGTGTGTGTGTGTGTGTGTGTGTGTCGTGTTTTGCCTTGTTTGGGCGTTACGTGTTTGCAGAGTCGATGTTTCTTGTGAAGCATCGATTATCTTCAGACAGAGATTTGAAGTCCAAACTCGGGGGTACGACTCGTGTTGTCAAACATCTGTAATGGGACAGATGTTTGATTCGTGTGAGCTAGCCCTCAGGTCTTACTGTGAACACGTGTGCAGTAGCTCCTGGTCTCTATCTCCTATGATCTCCGTCACAGTGAACTTTACCTCAGTGAACATGTGACTGAAGTTCAGACCTCCAGCTTTAGACTCTTCAGCCATTGACTGAGGCCTCCTCAGTTCATCAGCAGGAAATCAAAGTTTATGCTCACGTTGACATTTACCACAGCTGTCCAGCGGGCCTACTGTTGATATAAACTTCAGTTGGAGGCGCTGAGTTAAGGCTGAGTGTGAGGTAAATGTGATGTGATCAGGAGCTGCAGGATTATGGAGCTGCTGTGTGTGTGAATGTTCTCACTGCAGGAACGATTCCTGCTGAAACTTTCTGCCGTGTCTGAGGCAGGAGGAAGATCTGCAGCGTCCAGAGACTCCAACCAGGATTTGGACGGCTGAGGGTTAACCCCGTCAGAGGCTCAGTGTTTCCTCTGAGACATGTTTTCAGTGATGGTAGGATCTGGTTGCTCGGGTCATTCGTGGGATCCAAGTTGGCTGCTGTTCTCCAAACTTTTGAACTTTCAGCTCTGCTCAGGATTTCATTGCCAGGTTTATTTTGCTAATTTGCTCTGATCCCTGTCAGTCGCCCAGGGGCTGTTTGGAGTTGCTGCCCATGTCCGAGGAGGCTTCAGGTCACCAAAGAGACGTCAGCACTGTGTTTGATCATGTAACCAAGATTAAACAACGGTTTTGATCACATAGGTCACTTTAACATTTCCTGGGACCAATGAAGGAATGGCGTCCCTCACAGTCTCAACAAACCCAGTTAGCCCCGCCCCCTAACCTGCAGGAAGTCCAAAACGCACACACACAGCTGGACTTTAAGGCAAAACTTTCATGTCATCCCTCCTCCGTGTGTGGACAGGAAATTTATTCAAGTGAAGAAGAAGCTCCAGCCTGAGCTCAGGTCGTTCCTCTGTGATGAGAGCTGAAGGATTCAATGCTGTTTTTGTTTTCACACAAATAAAAACCAAACGTCCTGGCGCTTGGTGGAGAGGAGCATCATGGGCAATCTGTGAACCCGTTACCTGTTGGTGCACATGTGGATGAGTTTGTTTAAAAACTGAAACGACACATGGACTCTAGCAAGGACATTGCTGTTGGCTGTTGTTCTGCCGCTTTGCCGCTGATTTGTGAGCAGCTGTGTGCTGATGTTTGCCGGTCCTCCTGCCGGGTGGAGATAATGGTGACGATGCAGATTTGGCTCTTATCTGCGGCTCTCAGCAGCCTCTTTGTTCCCATCACAGCTGATAACATCTGTCACCTCCTTCCGGAGGGGCTCTGAAGCGTCTGAATTACTGACGTCCTCCTGCAAACACCACCTTTAATCCATCACATGTCCAGGTTCACTCTTCTTCTCTGCTTAATTCAGAGCATCGTCATGTGTGGTGCTTTAGTGTCACTTGTAGGTCATTGGAGCAGCATAAAACCATCTTCTCATTACAGTTTCCTCAAGCCTTCTCTGAGTCCATAAAATCAAAGCTAATTTCCAGCTTCAGTCATGAAATATGAACACAGTCAGCTTCCCAGGGGGACTTTAGGGAGACATAAACATGATATTCATAAGAGTTTTTTTTTTTTTTTTCTGTTCTTTTTAACAGAACAAAGGAAACATTACACCAAAACCAGCATCAACAGCCTGACAGACACATCGCAGTATCATGTGGAGGTTGGTGCTCACGCCTGCTCCTCTTGCCTTGCATTTTATCAAACCAAACGTGTTCAAATTTAAGGTTTTCACATACAAACTGACCAAAAATCACCACTTTAATTATAAAAAAACATAAGCTGTTTTGTTTGTGACTGTGATCGCTTGAATCTCCTGATGTCCTGCTGACGTTCAGTTTCCTGCCGTTACTCTAAATCTGTCTGTTCAGCATCTGACCACGTTTGTGCTGGACCGCAAAGACGGGATGATCACGGTGGATGACGGCATCAGACGCCTCCGTCTGCTCGATGCTAAAGGGAAGGTGTGGACACAGGAGATGCTGCTGCAGGTGGAGGAGAAGATGGTGAGCCTCATTGACTTAGGAACAAAGGTGAGGCTAAAAACAAGGATTTATTTTTGGCTTTGTTTTTTTTTTGGGGGGGGGTTGTTTGTTTGTTTGTTTTAATTACAAAAGGCAAAAAAAGAACACTGATTCTCAGTGTGTCCTCAGCTTTAAGCTCAGTGTGACCCACTCCGACTTTGACTTGTGGGTTTTTCTCCTTCAGAACGAGCTGGAGAACTTCCAGATTGGCTCGATCCAGCACTGCCAGGCCGTGATGAACGCCTGCAGCTACGACTCCATCCTGGCTCTGATCTGCAAAGAGCCGGGTCAGGCCAAACCCGATCTCCACCTGTTCCAGTGCGACGAAATCAAAGTAAACAGCCTCTGATTGGGCAAGACACTAAGCTAGCCCTGAGGGCCAAAAGTCCTAAAACACTTTAAAGTTGACTTTACTGTGTGATGAAGGAGTTTGCTGTGAAACCTGTTTGCTGCTAATAAATGAAAAGTTAGATTAAAATTCAGCTTTGATGTAAACGGCAAAGGACTGAGGGCAGAGCCCTGTGGGACTCCAACAATACCGACCTGTTCGGACAGAGTCAGATGTCACGTTATAAATGTGTTTCATCCTGATGAACAACTTAATGATCTATGTTCTTTCTCTAATAGGCGAATCTGATCCAAGCTGACATAGAAAGTGCCATGATGGATGCCAAAGGAAGCAAAGTGAAAAAACGGCCGGAGACCCTGAAGTAAGAGCTGAGACACTCTGAGGGTTACTAAGCCCAGTTTCTCATCCTAGAAGCTGATTGGCTGATCTGTCTGTCTGCAGGATGATCCTGAAGAGCGATGGCATTATCCCCCCTCCCCCTTCCGCTCCTGCCCCCCAGCCGCCACCGTCACCTGATCTGGTGGACGTAAAAAGTCGTGCAGCAGCCTGGTCGGCATGGACCAATGAGCAGTATGAGGGTGAGTTATGTCACTTGCTAGAAGCCCCAGTCACCTGCGGTTCAAACCTTCTGGTTGTGAGGGGCAGCCAGTCAGAAGAAATTTGGGTTAAAGTGGGAGGAGTTTAAGCGGCTTGTTTCGCAGAGTATTTGGGATTATCTCTGACCAGCTGCTTCAAGCTCACATGGGTTTTGTTTTTGTTTTGTTCTTTTGTTTTCTTTTTGATAGTGAAAGCAACAAATACTGAGATTTTATTTTATTTTTTTAATACAAAGGCTGCAGGTAAAGTTTATTCAGATGAATCATTCTGCTTCTTATTTCTTTGAGGATTTACTGTGATGTGACTCTGTGTGGGACTGATATGGGCGATAGGACGTAGTAATAAAAATGTCTGTGTTGGTTTTCAGTCACACTTTAATGTTTTCTCATGAATCGGGTGTTACGTTTTCCTCACACATGTGCTTTCTCCCTTCTGCAGCAGACGATAGACGGCTGTCGCAGGACAATGGGCCGGTGGAGATGACGGCAGCTCGCGTAGATCGCGATGTGGTGAGTGTCCCATGTGTGGGTGGGGTTTCAAGGCTGATCTGAGAGCAGCTGGAGGAGCTAAACTTGAATCTGAGGTCGGGTTGTGGCACAATAGAAGATTTAAGCCGATTGAAGAAGGCTGCTTCATTCAAGCATAATCAGAGTTTGGAAGCTTTGGAGAGCAAATCTGCTTACATAAGGGAGCTGAGAACGTTGAACGCTGCGCTGTTGTTCAGGTTTAATCATTAAATAACGCATACAGGAAACCTGCAAGCCACCGTGAAGGTGAATCAAACATTAAAAGATCCTGAGCACAGCTTCTCCTTTTCGCAGCAAATCCTGAACCACATCCTGGACGACATTGAGTTTTTCGTCACCAAACTTCAGAAGGCTGCCGAGGCCTTCGGTGAGCTCTCCAAGAGGAAGAAGAACAAGAAGGGCAAGAAGAAAAGCCCCGGAGGTGAGAAGGCAGCAGAGCCTCACCAATCAAAATATGCAGTAAAAGTGCTGTTACTACAATACAGTACTGTCCACACAGACAGATCCTGCTGAAACCAGAGTGAGGGATGTGCTGATCAGAGATCAGCTGTTTCCCATCAGGCTGCTTCAGATTTCTGAATCACTGCATCCCTCAACAATACATTTATTGATTTATTTCCAAACTGTTTTAATAAATTGGTGTGAGTGACAGGAACACCTATCCTTCCTCCCTTCCTCTGAGTCATGTGACCTGTGACTGACCTCAGTTAAACAAACTGACCTCTGTCATGTTCTGTGTCCACCAGAGGGCGTCCTGACGCTGCGCTCCAAACCTCCGAGCGAAGACGAGTTTGTCGACTGTCTGCAAAAGTTCAAGCATGCCTTCAACCAGCTGGTACCTCCTACCTCCTCTTTCTCTTCCTCCTCCTCCCCTTCCCTCCTCCTCCCTCCCTCCTCTCACAGTTTATTTGCTGATATAAAACTCGCTGATCATAAATTAATCTTTTGTCCGTGTTTTCTCTTGCGCAGGTTAAATGTATTGATTATTTATTGTCAGACTGACTGAATAGTTTCGTTGGTGATGAACCTGCTTCTTGCCTCATGAGCTCTCTGTGCTCCGTCTGCAGGGGAAGCTGAAGGACCACATCCAGAACCCGAGCGCCGTGGAGCTGGTCCACTTCCTGTTCACGCCACTAAAGATGGTAAGTCACCGTTAGCGCCTCACACAGCTACTTCCTGTATGTGCTCTGACTTCAGGCATGGAGCTGGAATAAACCCTTAAGAACTAAAGAAAGATAGAGGCTCCACCTATCATCCATCCATTCATCCTTTAGCTGAGAGGCAGAATCTCTCCTCCCATCAAACCCCTGACATGGAGGAGGAGCAAACATCAGTGTGATGGCTGGTCCACAAACACCGTCACATATCACAACTGCTGCTCCAACCTTGAATCTCAGGTTCCACTCTCAGTTCCACCCTCAGACCTTCAGGTGGAACACCAGAGCAGCTACACCTAAGACAACCCCAAACAGTGTTGTAAATGTAAGTAAAAAGTTTTTATTGTCACACCCTCCTCCTCCTTCCGCTCAGGTGATCCAGGCTTCGGGCAGCGTTGATCTGGCTCGTAGCGTTGTCGTTCCTCTGCTGACCAGAGACGCCATCGACTTCCTTCACGCCTCGGGGACGGCAGAGGAGAGACACTTGTGGGTTGCCCTGGGAGACGGATGGACAAAGAGCAGGTCAGACAGGAAGTAACCGATGGATCAGTCGACTGATTTGATTGGTTGATTGATTAACATCTTTGTCTCCTAAAGGCTGGAGTGGCCAAAGGACCACTACTTCCCGCCGTGTGTTCTGAGGTTTCGTGATGGTTGGCAGCCACCTGCGTTGCCGGCGACAACCCCGAGTCGTGAGCAGGAGCTCGCTCAGCTTGCCGAAAGCCTCGCCAACACCAACCTGCAAAGACCGGAGGACTCAAGGCCGTGGGTGGCTCAGGAGGTAAGGGGCGGGACGTGAAAGTGGCTCTGAGTTAAGCTTGTCTCTCGCTGACGCGGTACTCACTCGTGGTGTGATTTCTGTTTCTGCTGCAGGTGGCGCTGCAGAGGTTCCCCCCTGCTGACGGGTATGCCTTCACCAACACCTCCTACAAACGCATGCAGATCCTGGATCAGGACACGGCCGTGGCTGCTTTCAAACACGCCGCCAGCCGCCATGTAGACCGGTAACTGCAGGTCACATGACGCCCTGGAGAACTGATCCCACTGCTGTGCTTGCTCTGCTCTACGGAGGCCTGGGAGGGGCAAAATCAATACAGCAGAATAAAGAAAAATCACACAACAATCAACAATGATTAGATGAAATAAAAACAAAATTTATGAAAAAATGAACTAAAGAAAAGAGGAAGTTCAAACATGAGCGAATAAAGAAAACAGTAAATAGAAATTCATTATAAAAATTCAAATGAAAATATTTCAAAAGTAATAAAAGGTTAAACAACTACGTATGTAAACAAAGAAAATATAACAAACCAGAATTAAGAAAAAATTCAATCTAATTTTCCTTTTTTTTCTTCTTCATCAACATCATAACAATAATAATTATTATTCAAATATTTATGCATGCTAAAATAGAATAAATAAAAAGATTTCATAATAAATGAATATAAATATACTAGCGCTGTCGGCGTTAATCTCGTTACAGTTAACGCCATAACCGCATTAACGCAGCAAATCTCCGTTAGCGAGTTAACGCGGATCGCCCCATGCAAGGGGCTTCACGGCGCTAATGCATTAACGAGCGAACCGTGCTAACGTGTTAACGAGCCATCCGCATTAACGCGTTAACGAACTAATCGCACTAACGCATTGATTCTATGCAGCCCTCGCACGGGGCGATCCGCGTTAATGAGCTAACGTAGATTTGCCGCATTAATGCAGTTATGGCGTAAATGTTTTGAAAATAATACATGCATTAATGAAGTGTTACTGAATGTGACTCAGTTTAATTATCAACGTCAGAACATTTCATTTATATTTGAATATAAAACAGAGGTGAGGAAATATAATCATTGATCAGTAAACTTTAATCAGCTAAAATATTGATAAATCTTCTGTCACTTCCTGTTTGTCCTCCTGCTGCTGATTGGTTTTTGTGTTGCTGGTTTTCTTCTTCGCTCGCTATGATCTTTGTCTTCTTCTGGCTGACGCTCCTCTGATCTGTCGGTGGGACATTTCTCCACGGCTGCAGCCGTTTAGTTTATGTCATCGCATTTTTACGATGTTCAGCAGCGTCATGGCGTCAGATCCAAACCGATCAGACTCTTAAAGTGAGAAGAGGTTTTTGTTTGACCTGATGTTCCTCCTCAGAGACTGATCTACCTTTAAAGTTCGGTGTTTGGACACGTGGAGCTGCTGTGCTGCTTCGGGTCCTCTTTCTTTTTCCGACTGAAATCTTCCTTGTTGGTGTGTTTCAGAGGCTTCGACGCTGATGGCAGAGGGCAGCCCAAAATGTTTGCCAAATCGAAGTACGACTTTGTGGGGAGGAACAACACAGAGCTGTCGGTGTTTAAAGACGAGGTGGTTGAGGTAATCGTGTTAGTTTTCTTCTGCTCGTGGTTTATTCCTGGACTCTGAGTAGCTTTGCATGATTCACAGTTCAGAATAATCCTCATGTAGCTGATACTAGACCTTAGTGTGGCCCCTCCTCTCTGAAAGTGCCTTCCCCTAAAAACAGGTCTCTTCTGATTGGGTGGAGAAGGTTTTAACAGCTGGTAGGTGGGGCTTCTGTGTCTAAGATGACATCAAAGCGATCCAAGAGTATAAAAAACTGAGATAAACTGAGTGTTCAGAACTTTAATGTGTAGACACTGACTTCATGTCATATTAAACATGCCCATCTCTATGGGAACAGAAAATACGCAGCAGGAAGTGAGGAGGAGGGGGAGACTGAGTGAAGTAATCCCTGACTCTTGCCTGGCAGGTGCTGGACGACAGGAAGCAGTGGTGGAAGGTTCGTAACGGCTGCAGTGCTACGGGCTACGTGCCAAACAACATCCTGGAGATCACCAAAGCGGTGGACATGACCAGCCGAGGAGAGCCCATCTACAGCCACACCGTCCAGGTAACGCACGCTCTGACGCTCACCGCAGCGGCTCACTTCCTGTCCCATCTCAGTCACCTCAATTCATGTTCTGTCTTTATGATCAATCATCAGCTTATGATGCCAAGGAGGGAGTTTGAGTTGTTCAAGGTAGGACGAGCTGGGTGTGTGTTTCTAGCTCGCTGTAGTTTCCACTTCCTGCGTTTGATTTGCTGTGATCTTAAAGGGACAGTGTCACGTTTGAGCGAATCTGGTTACCTTTAAATTATAAAATGACTCTCAGCTGAGAGAGAGATTAAAGCTGTTTTTCCTCTCAGTCCTTAAAAGTCAGTCCTGTGGACTGGACCAGGAGTACCCAGAGCTCCGTCATAGCGCCAAGGACATTTTACTTATTGTTCTAATATCTACTACTACTTGTTGTTGTTATTATTACTTTCTAAAAATGACCCGTGATGGGTGAAATCTGCGAAGTAGCCAACTTTATATTTTACAATTATTATAGATGTTTTAAGGCTGTAAAACCCCTCACTACACACTTTATACACTTTTCTCAGACAGGCATGAACATTTTCACACTCTTCTCTCTTGTTTAAACACTCTCAAAGTTCAAACCTTCGTAGAAAAATAAGTCCAGTATTATAGAATGAAACCAAAGGCACCCATGGTTGCCTCTGACGGTACAAAACGTTTTGTTGACATTGTTGTGTTTGTTGGGGAGAAAACATACAATACAGCACTCCAGATCACACTGCTAGCAATCGAAGATTTGAAAATTTGTAAATTTGACATGCTGAACGCGTTCTGTATTGTACAGGAGACACGGCACAAGATTGATTGGTCTACAGTCAATCATTGTCAATCAGGACGCAGAACACAATGCGCTGTTAAAAAAAGAAAAAAGAATGCAAAATTGCACAAAAAAAATAAATCTGCAAAACAGCGAGTTTTCACCGCTGTTTTGCATTTGAACCCCATTATAGCGAGGGACCACTGTATTATTATTATTATTATTATTATTATTATTTATAGTATAATATGAAATGTTGCTAATACATTTTTAATTCTTAACAATTACACATTTATTCAGTTTATTTTTTACTTATATTCTAAAAGGGTAAACGTGCTGATCTTTAAAGGTGGAATTTCTGTGGTTTAACGGATTGCAATTGTGATGGATTATCTTTAATACTTTACTTCCTGTGGAGGTTTTCAGTGTAAAATGCCAAAGCCGACAGAAACTCAGTGACGTTTTTCTTCGGTTCTTCGTGGCGCTGCTGTAGATCGCTGAATAAACATTTACTGTTGGTGCCGCTGTTGTCTGAGCAAGGCTAAAATAAAGCAGTGGGCTGTCCCTTTAAGAGGTTTTCTAGGTTCAGGTCAGTGACCAGTAGTGGCTCCTCACAGACCCTGGGTCAGTTTGCAGTGAGTTACACATGTTGATTCATCGTCTCATCGCCATCATCTGTCTCATTTCTTGTTGGCAGCAATTACTGGGAGAGCTTAACGAGGTAAACGCCACTGAGACTCTGATTGTTGCTGTTTCGAGGGAAGCACTCTGCTCGCCTCCAGCTCTGAACAGACTCCACCGCTTTAGATATTTCAAAGATCAAAACAGTTTTTCTTCGTTCAGAGGTGTCTCGTCATTAATCCAGGTCCTTTTTACACCACCTGAAGTTCCAGCAGAGGGTCAAAAAACCCTGACTGCAGGAAGCCTAAACCCTGACCCTGAAAAATCTGACTTATGAGAAAGTTGAGGCTGTGCTTTAAAAGGTTTTAAAAGCTGCTGCAGATACTGGTGGCTTAAAATTACCTGAAGGGCTTGACCAATCAGGAATATTCAGCGCTGCAAGCCCCTCCCCCAAAGTTGACCCGATGGCGTGTGGAAAATGATTCATTGCGAGCTCAATTTAAAGTTCCTGAGATAGAAATCCAATTTATTTTATACAGACAGCTGAAAACAATATGTGCTGCCCCTCTGCAGGCTTCCAGGAGTCGGCCAATAAGAAGAAAGCAGGCTTTTAGGGAGGAGCTGCAGCTAAGGCGCCGAATAAGATAAATGAGGATTATTTTGAACTGTGAATCATGCAAAGCTGCTCTTGAGGAGTCATGAGTAAAACATGGAGCTGGAGATGAACAGACATGCTCACCTGTACATTCAACTGTACATTGAAAAACTCATCTGTATCCTGCAGAAACAGACCACAAGGACAGAGTTTGTCCCCAGCAAACCCGTTGCCACGCCAATGCCCCCAGCCCCCGCACCGGTTCCTCCTGCTCCCGCCCCCGCCAGGGTCCCCACGCCGCCACTGCCTCCTCCGGCCGCCGAGCCCACAAAGCTGGCCGCCGGCAGCAGCACAGTCAGCCGACAGAACAGCAACGCGTCCAGCGACATGGGCAGTGTCGCCATGAGGGAGCAAAACAGCCAGAAACCTGCTGTTGCCGCTGCCAGCCGTAAGTCCAGAAACACCTGCTGATCCAGCTGTTCAGCCCCAACACCTGTTTAAAAACTCTATGAAAAACACAAACAATCCCATCCTTTTTAAATAAAGTTCAGGAAATCAAACCGTGATCAGTTTGAATACTTTTAATATTCAGACTTGCTGAATAAATGTTTCTACTTAAAGAATCCAGACCGTCAGAGGCAGGTGACGTGGTACAGGTAACCCTGTTTGTGTTTCTGTCCGTAGGAAGGAAGTCGAACATGGAGGAGGTCCAGGACGAGCTGATGCACAGGCTGACACTCGGTCGCAGCGCCCAGAAGAAGTTTCAGGGTCCCGCCCGCAGTGGCAGCACGCCGTCGGTCAGCATCACGTACGACTCGACACCAGAAGAAGTCAAAGCGTGGTTGGAGGCCAAAGGCTTCAGCCCCGTGTAAGTCTGCTGCTTTAACCCGCACTGACCCACACGCTCAGTTGATCCTAAAGTTTAAACCTGTGTTTAGAGTAGGAAGGAAACCAGAAAAACACAAACTGGACTCAAGTCTGAGAGTCAAGTCTGAATGTGACCAATCGGGCATGATCCTGACAGTCATGTGACTAAAATGTTTGGATTTATGACCAAGAACAGGAAACGTTCACTTCTGGATGCTTTAATGACAGTTTTTCAAAGTAAAATAATCCACAGTGTGACTTTCATGCTTCAAAGCGGGTCATATAAATAAAATGATGTCATTTTCTTTACCCGTCATCATTTTTAACCATCTCATGATTGTAGTGTGAAACCACAAACTGTAAAAGGAAAGGGGGACATATTTGGAGAGGCTATAATGGTGTGTGTGTGTGTGTGTGTGTGTGTGTGTGTGTGTGTGTGCGTGTGCGCAGCACCATCACCAGCCTCGGCGTGCTCACTGGCGCTCAGCTCTTCTCGCTCAATAAGGAGGAGCTGAGGACTGTTTGTCCTGACGACGGCGCCCGAGTCTTCAGTCAGGTCACCGTGCAGAAGGCGGCGCTCGAGGTGGGTGTCACTGCTCAGACCCGACGTCACCATCAGATTTATTCCTATTCATTATAATCAGTCTTATTTTAAGTAAAGGAAGCAGAAACGTCAGTAACTGCAGGAAAGCAACAGAGACAGGAAGTCACTCTGAGTAAATGTGTGCAATATTAGTTATAAGTTTGTGTATTTAGAGAATGAGGCAGTCATAATGTAGGATATATTCTTATAAAACAGGAAGCATAATTTAAACGCTGAAGTTAAAATGGTCTTAGGTTTCATAATCTTTATATTTCACTAATCAGTTCATACTTATTTGAACAGTAATATTTTACACCCAATAAAATGAAAAGTTAGCCTGTGCTAATATCCTGAAAATACAGTCATGTTTATTATTATTATTATTATTATTATTATTATTTTAATTAATTGATGTATTTATTTTAATTTCACGTTCAGGACAAGATTTTTTTTTTTTTAAAACAAAACCGACTTTTTTTTTTTTTCTACTATTTTAAAAAGTCTGGGTAATTTTTATTTATTTATTTATTTTTTTAACATCACACCTTTTGGATTTTTCACTGAATATTTTGTGATTTTTATTTCAGCTTTTTGAAGAATAATAATTAGACTTTACACATTTTATTAAAAGGCTTTATCTTTTTCTTTAAGGACTAAAGGAGATGAACTGCAAATAGCTTAAGATTGCATTACAATAATAACTGTATTATACATCCATAATACTTTACAGAAGAGTCAGTCCCATGCATCCCATGAAGCCACAATATTTAACGAATAAAGTTTGAATATTAAAAGAATAAAACTGACAAACTACAACTTTAAGTTTCAAATAATCTAAAAATTAATTTTGACCTGTACTTCCTGCCTTTATTGAGTTTAAACAGCTTCCTTAGGGACATCCTCATCATGATTATGTTCTTAGATTAAAGGATCATTGATACAAACGTTCTGTATTAGGACAGATTAGTTTTCACAAATGAATCTTTGATGGTGAAATCGTGTTATTGTTCACTTTAGTGTCTGTCAGTGTGGTTTTATTACTGCATTTTATCAGATCGTGTTAGTTGAGGCAAAGCTTCCTGACAGCTGATTGGTTCATCAGACAAACACGTGCAGCAGGAAACGGAGACAAAACAAAATCTGAGTATCTGACATGTCAGCGCCGATTTAACTGATTACTGAAGTTAGTGAAAATGAAAGAGGGTTAACTCGCTGAGTTTGACCACCAGAGGGAGCCAACAGGCTGTTGGTGTTAACAGACAGATGAGGCTTGCTGAGGTGTATTATTATTATTATTATTATTATTATTATTATTATTAAAACGTTTTGTGCTGGAATACAAATCGGATCACTTCCTGTAATAAAATCTAAACTTCTTTGAAGGGAAGTGTATTATTTGTAGACAACAGCAGCACTTATGATCCTGATCTTGACGTTGTCAGATAATCTGAGGGGTCAGAGATTGTAATCTCTGTAATCTGTTTGCTGCCATGTGTTTGTGTCTGGAAGCTGGAGGCCTCTTCACGATCTTTTCTGTCTTTAAGCTTTCTGTCGCCAAACTCTGGCGAGGTCTGGTGTTCTGGTGTCTGTTTCCCACCTGCAGGTTTTCTTCTGAACCTCCTTTGATCTTCTGATTCTGTTACCACACTCATTAAAGGTATCGTGTTCATGTAAATGCAGCTTCATTCTGTTGGCCAGATTTAAGGAAACCGCATGAGATGGAGGACTCATGTGGTATTCAACAGGAGGTCCTCCATGACTCATGACAGAATTAAGATACTTAATGGGATTCAAGTAAACCCTTAATTTTATGTCCTCTTTGGGTACCAACATGTTCCAGTATCTGTTAGTACTAATTTTATTATGTTTTTTAAAACTTGGTCAGAAGATGTCAGGCTAATGCGAGACTTGTTCATCCTGGCGTGAGGCGCATGTTTGAGGGGTCTTAACTGGGACTTACCTGTCTTACTTTTGGATTGTTGGCCCTTGGGTTAGGGATCATGGTCAATAAACCACTTTAAGTTCAACAACAAAAATTGAATCAACATTTACCATTATTGTGTCTTGCTCTTCTTCTTGACTTGGCCTTGCTGGTCTTGATGTGGCCATAGGTTTGGGACTGTTGGCGATTTTTGGACAGGTTTTGAATTTAGATTGTTGGACTCCTGTTTCTCTTAATTAGTGACATGACTTAGAAGCCAAAAAGGCCCAAGATGCTGCAGCAACTGCTGCTTCTTTCAGACTTGTTGTTCTCAACTTAGGAATCCAAAGTATCCCAAGCTTAGGACTAGTTGGTCTTGATTTGGGGGGAACAAGTCTTAAACGAGTCTTAGTGCGTTAAACTTTTTTGAATTTGGATTGTTGATATTGGGGAGTTTTTCATCTAACAGAACTTTCCCATCAGCTCTCTTTACCTGGCCCTTTTGGATTTATAGTCTATAATTAGCCCACAGATGAAGACCAACATTGTTCGTATCGACACAGGACTCCAGACTAGTTTCTTTTCTCAGAATTCCCGAATCTGGCCATCAGAACGAGGCTCCAGATGTTTCATGTGTAGCAGCATTTTTAAGGTAGTCAGCATTAGGCTTCCTGCTGTGGCTGTGCACAAAGTCCTTCTTAAACTCCCTGAATGAAGCAGCTCCCGAACAATGCCCTTCCTGTTGACCTCTGACCCTCACCTGTTGCTAACTCACAGCCCCACACTCCCATAGAAACCTGGATGTGTAGTAATTTTCACCTTCTTTTGGTAAAATGTGTAAACACATTTTCCATGTACGGATCTGGGTTTCAGGACTTTCTCCAACACATCAATTGTTAGTTTTAGCTCATATTTTTATTTTTTAAACACATTTAATTTAGATTTAATATCTACTGTTGTTAGTTTGTCCTTTATAAAGAAAACAAACACTGAAAAGATTCAGATCAGCTGCTGAACCCACAATCTAGACATGGACCATGCTGAATGGTTTGAAATACCATCTTAGATAAGTAAAGTGGCGATATACCTGTGAAAGCACCTGTAATACTGAAGTGTCTGGTAAGTATAAATTAGCTGTCTGTGGTCCTGGATCAGTTTTTAAAACAGTTTTTTAAATAAAGTGACCAAAAAGTTTCAGATGTCAACCAAACACTTGCCTAAAATTGTTCAATCTGCCTGTAAGATCTTCTTCTGCACCTCTGGACCTTTTGCAAGCTCATTAAAGTAAAACTACATGTGAAAAAAACATTTTAGTTCACTAAATATGAAAATAGACTTTTGAAATAATAACAAAAAGGGAAAATAGTTTGAACTTATTAAACTAAAGTAAAAATAAAATTTTCTCCTTTGCTAATTTAGTATAACTGTTGTTACATGAGATGTGAATGTGACATTTGAGCTCTGAGGAGGACTCACAGGTCACAACAGGAAACATCTGGAAGAGGTCCAGAGGTGCACATGAGACGACGCTGAAGAGCAAACTGATTAAATTTCAGTGGCATGAGGGTTTTTCCTGTAATTGGCTGCTTCCTGTAATCTTTTTGATCACTTCTCGTACCTGAACACCTCAAGCTTCTTTCCACCTGCAGCTGGTTGCACAAATATCGGCACTTCGGCCTCAAACGCTATATTTTCTCCCTGCGGTGAACGAACTGCTCCAGATCATCTCATCTCTGGGAACACACAGACTCTGGTGTAGCAGGTGTTTGTGCCACCAGTTTCAGAAAATCCCGTTACCCAGCATGCTTCCTGACACCACACCGTAGACACATTCATCCACATGCTGTTTGCAGCTTGGCAGTCGCCAAAGGCTTCCCGAGGCTGAGTTTACACCAAACTGCAGCCAGCTGGCGCCGCTAGGCTCTGACCGACAGAAGATTGCACCTCGACGCGCCGAAAAAATCTTCTAAAGCGACTGCACTGACGCTCAGTAGATTTTACATTTATTGCTTGAAAAGCTCAGAGGTCGAGGGGAGACTTTCGGGGGCGCTCTAACGGGCTGAGGTGGTCCAGGAAAGCAGGAGCTTGTAGTTTGTCCAAGGTACCAGACCGATGTAGATAAAAGCTGTGGATAATTACCAAAATTCAAACGTAAGATCAGCTTGAAGAAAAAAAGTTTATAATTACATCGTAGTTTCTGACGGTTCAAGTTCATGGAGAATTTTTTTTTTTTTTTTAAAGAAAAAACGATTCATGGAAACGTGTCTTTAAAGTTGCGATGCTTCTGTTGATCTGCTTTACTGTAATTTCTTTTTTCCTTTCATTTCCTCAAATTTGCATTTTAATGTCAGAAGAGAACTTTTTTTTTTTTTTTTTTTTTTATGTTCTCTTAAATTTCCCTTTAACCCTGGATGGCCACCTGTAATCTGTGGAGAGGAACACTCTGTTTCAGTAAAGCTCAGCAAAAACAAAGTGGTTTTAGTGCGTGATTATTGGTGGAAAACTAAACTGCACTGAGTCAGGAAGGCTGTCTAAATGGGCTCGTCTCACGAGGCGGCGCTCGAGAGTTTCCCGAGATCAAATGTGCGTTTGTGTCCTGATGAGTGTTTGTTCATGTCTCTGTTTCGTCTGCGTCTCCAGAAGAGTGCAGGCTCCGAGCTGCAGGAGATCATGAGGAGGCGGCAGGAGAAACTGGCAGCCAGCACCTGTGATTCAGGGGTGGAGTCTTTCGATGAAGGCGGCGCCCACTGAGCTCCACCCAGCTCCTCCCCTTCCTTCCTCCCTCCCTCTTCCCTCCCTCTGCTGTACCTTATGCTTTTTTCAAACCGCAGCCTGCTGCTCTCTCAATCCTCAGGCGGCGGCCGACCGTGCGGAGTTCGTGGAGATCATGCGGCGTAGACAGGAACTCCTCAGCTCATCTCCATAGAAACAAACCGACCGCCCACCGGACTGCCCACACACACAATATTCTGCCATGTTTGCCTGGAGTTCACATGAACACTTTGGGGACTCGTTTAGTTGGTGAAAAGCTGTTCGCTCACCGTTTCCAAAGCAAAGCCTCGCAGTATTAACGTCAGTGCCGCGCCCGGTCCTCTCCGCTTCATCACTGCGGTCAGGTCACACATAGGAGCGTTTCATGATGTAATGATGTAAACACACTGCACTCTAAGAAGACTCGTGGAGCCGAGACATTCAGGATTTATGTCTTTTGAGTTAAGATTGTGGAAAAGGCTAAAAGCAAACAGGAAGTGCTGATCCTATGTTTTTATTTCCAAAGAGGGATTGACCCTGCACACGTGGATTATTCCCTCTGTGCCTGGGCACAGTGAGATCACGGAGAGGCTAAAACTGAGCCTGGTACTTTAGACATGCCTGACTGCTTGTTACAAAAATGAAATTCACTAAATGAATATTATTCTATCATCTATGCTAACAGACTGATAAATATACATTTAAATGTTTTTGAGAGAGTTATTTGATGGGATTTCATTTTCTCAGATTATTTTAAAACTAGAAGCAAAATGAAATGCACATAACTTTATAAAAATAACTTATGAAGAACATCTGTCACCAAGTGAGTGATCAGATTTCTTACAAGGAAATGATATTTGGTAATCAGCATTTTTGCACATGAATAAAAATGCTGTTGTTTTTCAGGCAGAGGTAACAACCAATGAAACAAGCCGAAGCAGCTGAGGTGTTTGTAATGGCTCAGATCTGAAAGTCTTTCTTTGACTTTGTTCTGAGGGTAAAAACACAAAATGAATGTAGTTGAACTCATCACGCCCCGTCCAAAGCAACAGGTAGCCTCATGTTTCTGTCTCATTGGTCATCTTACCTGTTCGAGCTGCAGGTGATGTGATGCCAGCGATTGCTGACTATATCCAGGTCGAGTAATTGTCATTACTATCAGCCTCCTCATGAAAGAAATGGGGGGGAAAAAATCTACAAATTGAACTCTGTATATTCTATCGAAAACCTGATGGAAAAGAAAAAATTTTACCCCAGAAAAATCTGCATTTTTGTTCTTCAGCTCCACAGAGTTGCATTCTGTCTGGATGAGCTCGAGTGCGCCCCCTGTGGGACAGGAAGTTCACAGGTTTAAGTTCACATTTTAAAGGTTACACGCACACATTCACATGGACTTGATTTTGAACTGGATCACAATAACGACTCACACTAAGGAGTCCAGACCTTTCACATTAAAGGTTGAAAAGGGTGTAATCTGTTTTCTTAAAAGGCTTTTAATGTGAAAAATCTGTCCTTTTTTGATCACTCTGAAAACCACCCAACCCAATCAGTGAGGTGACCATTGGGACTGAAGCGATGATGTGTTCTAACAGTCACGGGTGTGATGGTTCCCGCTGTGACTGGATTGGTTCGTGCTGGTCACGAGCACGCTCAGACATTATTTGAACACTGGCTATTGTTTGAGAATTTACCGCCAAAAATCAGCAACAGAAGATGTTCAGATCAGTGAGCAGTAAATAAAGTAAAAACATGCAGACTGTTTCTGTTTGTACAAGCAGCCTGAAAACACTGTAAATGAAAGATGTAAATGCTCATAGAAAAGAAAATGTACAGAAATGAGCCTGTACTCACTGTGGCATTGATTGTATTGATTTTGTTTCCACTTATGCACTTAATCTTCTGAAGGAAAGTTTTCTGTCTTTGTCTGAACTGTAGCACAGCACTGTAATACGAATAATGATTAAAGCAGAGTAGTTCAGTTTGTGGAGAATTGCTTGTTGCTAATGAGAGAACAGTAAAAGTGTATGTAGTGTAGTTTTACCCAAACAGATGTATAGAGGCCAATCAGGAGGAAAGGTTAGAGTTCATTTGTACGTGTATAGTTTTCTTCGTGCCTTTTCCACGTAAATCTGCTCATTCTGCAATAAAACATTTACTAAAAGCATTTTTTTAATGTCATCACGGAGCTTTTTTTTTTTCTTCTCTGTAATCTTCACGTCTGCTTCTGAGCCATCTTTCTTTCAGAGATTCATTTCACAGCAAAGTTCAAATTTTAAATTCATTCTTTATTTAAATACCGTATTTTTCAGACCATTAGGCGCACTGGATTAAGCGAAACGAAACAGTCAGATAAGTCAAACTTTACTCAACTCATTCTACTTGCTTCCTCCACTTCCGTTCCATTGATTCATTAATGATGAATTCTCTCGCAGCTGCTCTATTCCCGTGTTGTTGCAGTATATTAATGACTAACCTCGTATCTCAGTTCTTCTCCTGACTGAAGTTTGGTCAGTTTACAGCATCCTCCAATGCGATTGCATTTGTCCCCAACCATCGGGAACCCTCACGTTAACTTTTATCGAGTGGAAAAAAGTTAGCATTCATCCTCCAGCCAGAGATGGGCAGTAACGCGTTACAAGTAACGTTACTGTAATCCAATTACTTTGTTCAAGTAATGAGTAAAGTAAGGGATTGTATTGCAAAAAAGGTAATTAGATTACTGTTACTTTCCTGTAAGCACGCTGCGTTACTGCGTTAATAAAACCATGATTTTTTTTGCGAGACTGTCTCATGACAATGACGTAAACGAGTGCGACGTTCGTGGCAACAGTTGTGTGCAGATAACAATGGATAATATAACAAGTGCGGGAGAGAGTATGACCGTGCAGCGTTTAAAGCGTGGACGTACTGACCTTACTTTGAGTTTGATTCCGTAAAAAGTGACAAAAACATTAGCGTCCGCTGTTCACTGCATGGGAAGAAAACTTCTTTTTACACAACGAAAAACACCCTAAACTTCAGAACAAGCACAGAGTACGCTGCCACAGAATGGGAAATTCACAGAGAAACTCCCGGATCCTTCCACTGACCGCTGCAACACACCTGCACCAGGGCAAACCTCTGCCTGCCTCACTCCTGCTATACGGGTGAAAATAGAGCAACAGGACCGCTGAGACTTTGGCTTTATTTATTTTCTGCTGTGTTTTACTCGCATCTATTTGAAAGAGTGAGTGTAAACACAAAAAACTATTTTATTTTATATGCTGGAATGTGCAAAAAAAGGTTTAAATGTTCAACAAATTTCTTCCAGTCAGAGAATGTTGCATATAATTTAATTTTTGCTTGATGCATAAAGTTAAAAGATTAAAACTAATAAAACCAGTTTTAAAAAGAGACTTTTTCATTTTACATTACATTTTATATGATGGATTATGTAAAAAACGTACAGGTACTTACAAGTACTTCCTGCTAACTTCTAACCCTGTTAAACCAAGCACACCATTGTTTTTCTTGTGTCATCACCAATAACTTTGATGTGTCACATGGCCCTCTTCCTATTGAAAAAAAAAAAACCAAAAGTTGTATCCAAGATGGCCGACTTCTAAATGGCCACCATGGTCACCACCCATCTTGAGGAGTTTGCCACAAACAGGACTTTAATATCACCAACCATTCCCATTTTATTACGGCGTATCCCTATAAATGGCCCACCGTGTAGAATTGGGCTGAAAGATCTATTGCTTTATTACCTATTCAGGTTGTAAATCATGTTTTTAAAAAGTAACTAAGTAACTAATTACTTTTGTAATAAGTAATCAGTAAAGTAACGGGATTACTTTTTGGGGGAAGTAATGAGTAATTAGTTACTGATTACTTTTTTCAAGTAACTTGACCAACACTGCCTCCAGCTTCACTGTGTTTATGCTAACATAGCCGTGTCGCTACCAGGTACATCACGTAGCACATCATTATATACCAGCTAGTCCAACTTCAGTAACCCTACAAACATCACTGCTGTTTAGTTTTCTGTCTTCGTTTATGTTGGAAGTGATAGCAGAGCTGTACGTTTAAATTTTTTCAGAAATCTCTCAGTCAGAACATGCTATATCATGTTTAGGTGGAAACTAGCGAGCTAACTTCCTGCTAACTTCTAACTCTGTTAAATTTAATATATTCTGTTTTCATGGATGCCTGGATGTTAAACTTAATTGTTACACCTGGTAAAGCAGCAATGCTGATCATTTTATTAAAGATTTAGACAGTTTTTAACTCTCAGTGATGCCACGGTGCTCATTTGACTTTGGGACCTGAAGCGACGGAGTTTTGGACCCAGATACTCAGAGTCCTCGAGGCTCCTGACTACAGTAGCCGTAATGCTTCGACAATCCATCAAGCGGTCCGGTTTCGTAGCTTACCAAAGTCGTACTAAAACATTTTTGAGTGCCGTGCACCACATAAAATTGTTTCGAGGTCAGTAAGCACAAACACAATTCATACATAAGGTGCACTGTTGATTTTTGAGAAAGTTAAAGGATTTTAAGTGCGTCTAATAGTGCGGAAAATACGGTACAGTGAGATGGTCAGAAAAGCTAGAATCATATATTGTGGCACAGTGTACTCCATAAAGTTGACGTTTCAGTTGGCGACCTTCTGATTTTATTTTTCCCTCAAGTAGTACTCAGGACTCTGTTGTTCAAAGGAGCTACTGTTTTATATTCATGGTGCTATGTAAATCTATGTATTCATAACTATTGTATTTAAAAATTATATCGCCATTATGCCAACACACATGATGGTATCCTAAATTATTATGTAAGATCATACAGTTATACTTAGCACACACTGTTTTTACTGCAACATTTTTATTTTGTTCCAACACACACAGTAAAACTCTGTGACGGCGACCCGAGCTCGGGATCATCCTTCAAACTGTAAGTGACACAATGCACAATAATGGCACCAATGACGTACGAGTTCGACTGGACACACACTAAGCAAGAAAGAACTGTAGAAGAGTTTCAGTGCTGAGCTTCACAAAACTGTCTGCAAGTTCTGTCAGTTTTTAAAAATCTTTTTTTGACAGTCATACCAAAGTGCATTTCTCAGACCCCAGATGCATCCTCCACGTCCACGTCACGCTTCTAAACGCTGAGGCTTAAGAAACGGCGCCGGCGAGAATTCAGCTCCGAGCTCAGAGAAAGATGATTCACATTTACAACAACTTTTAAAAAACAAACTTCTAAAGCAACATCTCCACAAGAATAACTTTGCAATGACGAGTAGAAACAGAATAGTTAAGCAGTAGTAGTAGTATGTACAGTACATCTGATATCTAAGAGTGACATGGAAACTATTTCAGATCGAGCGGCGACTGAACCGAAGTACCCAACCGTCGAGGATCTGAGACGGCTGACAGGTAAAGACTTCAGGTGTGGTAAGCACAAGGCCACAAAGATGAATCATTTCACAAGTGGCCAGTGGCCTTTTTAAACATTCATTAATTACTGAAATATTTGCACAAACTTAATGCAAGGTGTCGTCAAAATAAAAATCTGTACTTCAGCATTAAGTGCGAGTTACCTGGTTTAGTATTCATTATGGGAATAACTAGCAAAGCAATTTAAAAGCTTTGCTCGATGTGCCAAAATGTAATTATTATGGGAAAAAAACTAAAATTCAGTTTGGTATGAAATCAAATTGAATTTTGATTTCATTCATCTGAAATGTGCTCCACTTTTCCCACCACGTATGTTGCAGTACACTTTCTAAAATAACAATAAATTTTGATTGTAGACTGTAGGAAGTGCAGAGTTTGGGTTATACATTTTATAAGCTTGATGAAATTTTTTAGCATTTTACCAAATCTTTTATTTGGATTGTTCAACCAGCTTTTGTGATTCATTCCAAAGCCATAGCTATCCCAAATGATTATACTCCCCCGTCCCCCAGAGTTGAGCTCTTATTTTGACGACACCCTGTATGTCCTGAATCGAGTGTAAAACTTTGGGTTCATTGAAGTCGACCACTCATCTGCTCAGTAGACATTCTCTACAATCATTGAGGAATGATGGAAATGTGAATATTCTTCTGCCCTTCATGTGAAATACTCGGTAGAAAGATGAACAATGAAAACTAAATCGCTGAATAGAACCTGATCTAACTAGCAGACACTGATGCTTCAATACTTTTCTGTACAGATCGAATTTGATGAGTCGGTCTCAGCCATTCGCAAACCGACACCAGGGGCCCAAAACCAGCAAAAACCTGAACTGTGGTGTTTTTTATTAAATGTCTGTGCTCACTGGTTTTCTTATAATGCCCAAAAAATCCTTTCAAAATGTTAAACTGTGGCAAAAACAAAACCCAACAAAATGCATTTTAGTGAAACGCACATGTTTAAAATACTTTTAGTCTAATACATACTAGACTGTAGTATGTGACATGGTAAAAAGGTACGAAATACTACATAAAATGTTAATGATTAAATTTTGGGTGTTTTACTCATTGAAAACACTACAAAAAATCTGTAATTAAAGTTAAAATAGAAAAGCTTAGAGTTCAAAATGAACGAGAAAACAAACCGTTGTGAAGGAAGTTTCTTTTAAACTTTCAAAGATACTTACAGGATGCCTACACTCTGTTTTGTTGCACTACAAACGCTGGATCACACGTGATGTCCAGTGAAATGTACGCTAAACGTTTATCGGTGTAGTGCTTCTTTATAGGAAGTCACTGTGGGCATATATAAGAAAACCACTGACTGCATCGGGACATTGAAATGCAGATATTTTTGTAACTTATTTATTTATACTTTCTAGTCCAGATTCAAAGGTATAATTTGTAGTTGTGTAATAACTGACTGCACTTCTAGACGGTGAAAAATCAATTTATGTGGGACCCAGAAGAGCTCTGCTGATATGCTGAGCAGATATGTTTCTGTGACTTCGGGCCAGTAACGGGGAAACTTGAGAGATTCTGTCTCCGATGTCCATGCTGTCGGATACGGTCCTTTTCCTCTGCCAGCCCGATCGGACAGTCCAAAGCTCTACAGTAGTCCTAACGTTAATCTACAGCTCCAAGCATGGTGACTGCGTGCTGATCGCCCACGGTGGGAAGCAGCAGCAAAATGCTTCCCTTCTTGTTCAGCAGCTCAGAGGCCTCAGTGCAAATACAAACTACAGCTCTACAACCACAGTCTCTAGCTTCTAAACTGGCCTCAAACACGCCGAGCGGCGACGGATGGCAGCGTGGGGACTGCGTTCCCCTCGACTCGTTTGTGCCCTCTTGTTGTACAGACCTAGCAAACATTCACACCGCTAGGGTTGATCACGATAAAGTTCGGATAGTGTTATGATGATGATATTTTTCTGCCGTAATTTGGAGCAGAAATCTGAAAAGTTCCTCATTTTTCACTTCTGAAGTTTGGCATATGCAGCCATGATGGAAAGATGACGTAAATGTCTCCAAACATCCGATTTGTGCTCATCTTGGGTTCGCTCTTTAGTGAATGTTTGCTGGGTTCTTCCTGTGCAGCAGTCCTGGCAGTTAATCAGCGAGCTCGAGCCATTGGGGTTTTTAATTATCGACGTGTGCGGTAGGTGTGGCAGTGCGTAATGATGAAATCTACCGCCGCCGACTCCTACGCCCCAAAAAGCCAGGAAAGCTGCACCGTGCAAGACGACGGGCAAAGCAAAACCTGAACCTAAAACAAAGGTTTGAAGGGGAGAAAGAGGCCAGTGTGCTTGCTGGTTTTACAGCGACTCCTGAGATTAAAAACATAAATAAAAATGAAAAACCACTGACTCCGTTCCACCGACTCGTTGCCTCAACTGATGCAGCTTGTCAATGCTCCTCCGAGCCCACGTTGGTGTGAGTCAGTCCAGTTCAGAGGGCAGGGCTGTGGTTGAACATGTTGGTCAGTCAGTGAAGGCTCCTTAAGGCAAAACTCCATCCCATGCTTTAACACCAATTCAAAGAAAGAGACTGATAATAGTTTTCTCTCGCCCAGATGTTCTATGTTGTGTTTTTTTTGTTTTTGATACTGATGATGAAGCGAGTCTTCTTCTGCAGAGAATGGATGCCTGAAGCACAGGAGGTTGGGGTGTGTTCACAGCCTGCAAGACAAGCAGAAGGGTTTAAGCACAAAGGGAGGATTTAGTCTAAAACACAAAGACATTTGTTTGGATCAACAAGAAGATGAAGGATGCAGAGATAAATTCAATTTAAATTTAAGGTCAGACTTTTTTTTTTATCACAGATTCGTTTCTGAGGTAGACAGCTATCAGACCATGGCATTTATATTTATACACTTTAAAAAAAACTTTTCTTCATAACAGACTTTAGGGTTGGCTTGACTCAGACCTGACAGGGTTCACTGAAACTTGTCCAAGATATTTAACCACTTCCTCTAGAACAGCGGTCCCCAACCTTTTTTGCACCACGGACCGGTTTATGCCCGACAATATTTTCATGGACCGGCCTTTAAGGTGTCGCGGATAAATACAACAAAATAAAACTAGTACCGGTACCGAAAAAAAGAAAATTTATTCATAACACACGTGAAAAGACCCAGGAAAACCGAGTAAACGATAAAAACGATAACAAAATAACGCTGAAAACCGATAAAAACCCTGAAAACTATACATTTCACACCTGAGCCTCAACTCTCGCGGCCCGGTACCAAACGACTCACGGACCGAGGCCCGGGGGTTGGGGACCACTGCTCTAGAAAGTTGTTGCTAATCATTATTGGTAGCAATGAAGATTAGCAGGGTTCTCTCTGGGTACTCCAGCTTCCACCCACAGTCCAAAGACATGCGACCTGTCCAGGGTAAACCCCGCCTCTCGCCCTAGGATAGCTGGAAAAGGGTCTAGCCCCCGCGGCAAAGATGAGGATGGATGGATGCTCTAAATCATTTTCTATACCGTGAATAACCATAAAGCATGTCGCGAATCGGGACGAGCCCTGATACTTCGGGTTTGACTCACGTCTGGAGGTGTCCACATTATGTCTTGCTGGCATTCTCGTAGATGACATCCGAGGTGATGGACTGCTGCTTTTTCTTCTGCCACATTAGCATGACGCACTGATGGATGAACACGTACTGCTCCTGCAGACAACAAACACCCTTTGATACTCACGATCACAAATTCAGGTCATTGAGGACATGTTGGCACAATCCAGTTGACGGTTTCTAAAGTGTGGACACTTAATGACTTCTTCAAGTAACTGTCTTATTTACACATGTATGTGTTGGTGTGACGTGCCAGTGTCTGACCTCAGTCTGAACCATCGACAGGCGATGCGATCGCATTTCCGACACCATGCCCAGGATGTCCACGTACTCGTGCTCTCTGATGTGCTGCATCAGGCGATCCAGAGCGATGAAGGTCCCAGTCCTGCCGACTCCAGCACTGACACAGACAGGCGGCATCATTAGAAACCAAATCACTGCTGTCGCTAGTCCACTAATGGACATCATAATGGCCATTACATCATCTCTCTAATTGCATTTTTATGGCTCAGACTGTCAGGAAACGAGTCGCCTTCCTGCTCTGAGAAAATCAAACCTGCAGAAATCAAACTCGGATAAATAGATTCACTCCGAGAAAGAATGAGGACATCTACCCAACCGCTCATAAAACCTGAACGCAAACTGGGACGTTAATGGAAGGTAGGTCAGTTTCCACTAACGGAGAACTGACTCAGTTCTGGTTCTAATACAGAAGCAATATGAAAAAACATGGACCTCATTGGCTACCAGAAAATACCAAGAGGAGGACTTTTTATGTCTCAGTTACAATAGAAAACCATTAAACATCTGTCGAGCACATACCCATCTGTCAGAGTCTACATGGTTCCAAGTATTTCTACCAAAGAAACGCTCCACGGCTCTAAAAGTTTTAAGTGACATCTAAGGAAGTTGGTGGATTGAGGGTTTTAGGAAAAGCCATGAAATACAAGATGATGGGGTTTGAATGTGACAGATTTACACGATTTTTAAAATACCAGGGAGTCTAAATGATCCAGTCCGTGGTTCTAGTGTTAAGATGGCTACACAGCTCCACAGATTACTGGTCCTGAAGATAGAAACACTGAGATCAGGGAAGGGCTACAGAAAGAACCTCTTCAATGATTCACACATTCCCACAAACCACCATTTTCCTTCCTAGGACCTGGGTTCGGTTTTTTACTTGATCCAATTCCATCGAGGATCCTAGAATCTTTGCAACCATCCAGGAAATCCAGCCCATGTTCGTAGAACCATTAATAGTGGCATATATTGTGCACTAATGTTTTATTTTGAAGACATTTGCGCATTGCTTCTCTGTTTAAATAATCAGACTGCACCACCACTAGGTACGCCGTTTCATTTTATTTCATTTAATGAGCAGGAATGACGAAAAGTTTCAATAATTGTGATTTATTTTAGATTGTCCATGTATCCACCAGAGGACGCTAACAGATGAGTCACAGCAAGATAAAATATCTGCAGATGTTTTTAAGGAGTGGCCTTACCTGCAGTGGACAATGATGGGGTCTTTGGTCCTGTTGGCCTGCTGGCGGACGATATGGACGAACTGCAGGATGCTCTCGATGGCATTTACCGTGGGGACGCCGTGATCCGGCCACGAGGTGTAGTTCAGGTGGAGGACGTCCTGACTCTCATCAGCCTGCAGGTGGCAGTAACAGTTCACGTTTGATAAATGCACTAACTGGAAGCTTTTGTCAGTAGCCGTTTGGAAGTCAAAGAAACTCACATATCCAAGTCTGAACTTCCTGATGATCCACTCTGGAGACTCGCTTTCAGATAGCAACTCTACACTGACCTCACCGTACATCACAGGGTCCTCATTGAAGGGCCAGTAATGATCACACTTCACCTGAAAACATGAAAAAAAATTACGGCCACAGTTAACAATGACCACCAGGGGGCAGAATTGTGCAACTTCTGTCATTTTACTCCCACACTATTTTTTTTTAAAGAAATTTTCGTCTTCAGATTCCCCCCCAAACACAAAATATTTGTGTGTACGTATTTTCCCCTTATTTATACTAATTTAGAAATATGACATTAATAACTTCATTATGCAAATAAAAAACACAACATCTTATTTGTTTTTATTCTTCTAATTAAAAAAGAATAATTTTCTGATCTGATGAAAGGTGAAGATGGTGATTCTGTGCTGAGCCGTAGGTGGATATGTGTAATGTGACTGTCTGTTGATTGTGTTAATCACATTACCTGTGCTCAGTCTGAATAAAACACCAATAAATAAACACCAAAAAAGCAGAATCCTTCGAAAACCATTTTTAGGAAGTATTTGCTACTACAAATTTTCTTCAAAACATTATTTATTAATCAATCTTTTAATACTTATTCTAATGAGTCATCTTTAATGGCAAATTTGTGGAATGTCTGTCTATTTTTACGTGTCTGTTATTTTTTTGATTTAAGTATAAAATTTAAAGCGGCTTGGAACCTCCAGATTTTCCACTTACAAAGAGCTAAACTGATTAAACCTAAAGTCTCACCCGGCGCCGTTCGCTGCACTGTGTGAGCATGACAATGATCGGGGATTTTTGCTGCAAAACCATCTTCCAGAAGTCATTGCGGGTCTCAGGCAGCGGACCCTGTGTGGCGATGTACTCTTTATTGTGTCTGTAGCCCTGGAATCCAAACACAAGCACAGCTTTACAGAAGAAAAAAGTAATTCATGCAAAATATGGACTATAAAAGAGATGAAAAACAAATAGATGCTAATTCCTCACGTTTGTGTTGTGGATGTACTCACGGGTATGTAATTGGCGTTGATGTAGTCTGAACCTTCGTCATTGTGCATCGAGATCAGCTTCACCCGACTGAAGTCATCTTAGAGCAGATTTTCTCTCGTTAGTCCCAAGATAAACTACAGGTCGTCACCAAACAGTAAAACTTGCCCTCGTACTCCGAGGAACACAAACGCTCACGTGACTTTAGAATCAGAAAAAATGAAAGCTCTCCATTTCTATAAAGGCACTTAATAATGGTATCTTCACTGTAGTGGTGTGCGCTGGTTTCAGAATACAACTCTGACGAGCTGGATTTTTAAGTCAGAGAAAAAGCACCGCAAGGCTCCATTTTACACATTTATTACAAACCGTCTAATGAAAGTAAATTTTCTCTGGGCAATAAATCAGTAAAGTGGAGGCTCACGGTTGATTTTATGGTTTCCCCATTATCAGCGGGTTGCTTTCAGTTCGGCCCCGCCTTCCTCTTTGTTCTGATGATCTTGTGTATTTTTTTTTAATAAATCTAGATATATACATGTTAGTGCAGACTCACAGGGGAGGATGTTGGTGTATCTGTTCTTGGGCCTGTTGATAGGAAGGTCAGCAGCATCATGGGAAAGATCCAAACCGATGCTCTTTAGATCCTGGAAAAAAAACCCATCAGTACTAAAATTAAGGATGAGGATCATTTAAATCTGAGTCAGATTTTAAAATTAAAATGCTCTTAACCCTTTAAGACCTACCATAGAACCAAGTCCGCCAGAGTTTATATTATATTTTTACATGCTGTAGTGCCATTTTTCGGAGCATTTCAAGTTGCTGTACACCAATACAACCATTATAGCCCAAATTTTAATAATATGTATGCATTAAGTGCATAGTAATTACATAAATTGCAAAACAGTGCAATAAACTACAAAAAAATTGAAAATCGTTTTGGTTTTTTTAACATATATTTCTAGTTAGAGAAATTTAAGAGGCTTATCCCTCAAAACTGTAAATACAAAAAAGTTGCACAAAATAGTTTCCCACCACAGGAAATTTATTTTGAGCGTCTTCATAGTTTTATTTTTGAAATTCACCAATTTTCATATACTGCAGGAAAAATGAAAATAAGTATTATAATGCAAATTTGCAAAAAAAAACAGCATATGCATCAAAATAAACTATTTCCAGCAGTGCAATTTGACTTCTAAGCATCGCAGAAACGACACAGAAAGTCATAAAGTCTAACATAACTTTTAAAAACACCAGTATAGCCTTACAAGGCCCTGATGGTAAAAAACTACATTTCTGCGAAAATGACGTCACTTTCGGGTTCGGGCAGGTCATGGCGGACATGCGATAGTTCGCGCTGATGGACGTAGGAAGTGTTACGAACAGCTTATTCGGATCGGCAAAGCGTGTTTCTGGAATATTATGTTTTTGTTGCTGCAAGCGCTTTTTATGCAATGTTTGCAAAGCTATATGTGGAAGGAAACTGGGACCTATGACAAGCTGATGGCACAAGATGTAAGTACAACTCCTCCGGTTTCATATGCAAAAAAAATTATTGCACTAGCTTACATGGTTGCAGTGCAACCGGGATTTAAAAATAGTTACGCAAAACGAAGCGTGCCGCTCCGACCGGCTTTAAAGGGTTAAAAAGCTCCGAGGTTATGTGAGATGTAAAATGGACCCAGGGGTCTTCTCCTCATTTCCTGTTCCTGTGCTGGATGTTCATATTAAAAATGACCAGAGTGTCTAATAATCAGCTCAGTGCATGTACACAAATCCCTGCAGCCTGTTCTAAACAGCGTTTATCACAGTTTTTCCTACTCTTGGAACTGTATGATGTAAGAGAGGGTAGACAGAAGCCCCACCCACCTCCTGTTCAAGTTCAAAACAAGTGATTTGATTTTTTTCTGTTTGTGAGTGTTAGAAGAAAGCTGGTTTAAATGAAGAGGAGCTAAAACGGGTTGTTTCAAAGAGCAAATGAACTGAAGCTTGGTATCAGATAAAGAAGGATTATTCTGAAGTGTGAATCATGCATAGCTGCTTGAACAGACAACAGTAAAAAATGCAGGTGGAAATAAGGGGAATGGATCCACTTTGAATAAATGTATAATACTGGGTGTATCAAAAGTTAAAACGCTGTATTTTTTAAGGAATTCAAAATTTTAAAATACCTGGATGAATATAAAGTTTTACATAGAAAACTTTATATAATGTCTGCATGTGTCTCCCGCCAAATGAGTGGCACGTGTCCATACGACAGGAAAAACCATCCCATGCTTTTGCGAGCACGTCTGCAGCCACCACTGTTGCCATGCTACCTACCAGCACGAATCTGCTCTAACAGGACATGTTTTGATTGTTACTCGTGAACGGCTGTGGATTAAGCACTCTAAAAATCAGATGACACACCCACTATAGCGTGCAGAAAAAGGTTTAAGCCTCACCGCAGTTTGAGCGCTAGAGGAACATTTTTAAACATTTGATTGCCTTCACTTCTACTGAGTTTTTGTTTTTTGTGCTTCAGTTTAGACCGTATTTATTTATGTAAAGAAAAACACAAAATCAGGCGCCACATGATAATTAAGCATCTCGCTGTTTTCCCAAGTAAGGGGAAGTGTCGCCCAACACCCTTGAAAGGCACACCCATGCAATATATAACTAAAAGACATATTTCATTTAAATTGTAAACATTTAAATGTTATATGTGAACTGATGAAATATGTAAGATCCTGCTCACTTGCTAACGTCAGGCGATGTATTAGAGCAGCATTCACTCCTGCTGATCTAAATCGACCTGCAGACTTTATTTCATCACTCACTAGCCTAGAAGCTTCTCAAGGTCATTTTGGGACATTTATTCACTTCCTCTTTCGGTTTTTGCTACCGAAACGTCACCAGAACCAAAGTTAAATGATATAAAAAACACAGAGGGTTTCAGATGCTTCCCTCTGCTTCTCAGGACAAACGTCAGGCCTGTTGGTCTCAGAAGACGTGATTAAAGCTGTACCTCGAACTGCAAGGAGAACTTGTAGGCAGAGTCCTTGCTCATGTCTTTGAAGAAGGCCTCAAAGTCGTCCAGCTGCACAGGGCTGAAAGCACAAAAAAACCACTATCAAATGGCTGACACCCACCACCGTCTTTACATTTCGCTTTTAATCTCACCGATAACGAAAGCTCCAAGTCCTACGGGCAGACGTTTGCTGCACAAAACCTTTAATGAGCTCTAATGTTGGACCTGAAGATCTCTTCACCCCAAACAACCTGCAGCTGGTTCTATGAAATATTCAGTTCACCTCACCAACATTTCTTTAGCTCACACTGCAGCAGTGTAGAAGCCTTGATGCTGTCAGCTCATTTATCCATGTGCCTCACTGGCCAGCTTGCCCTGTGCAAGTCATCTTTTCAGCTGTCACAAGAGAATAACCAGCGCCTGATTCAAGAGTAGCTAAGCTACAGCTAGCTTGCTAATGTCAGTTTTTTAAACTGGAAAATTTTAAATTAAGTAAGTTTAAATAAATTAGTCAAGAAAAATAAAGAACAAGCTGCTGTAATACAATCCAATTGCCCTGAATGAAAGATAGATGGGCCTATGTCTATACAGCACCAGCTCACAGGTAGGCAGGTAAGTAGGAAGAAAGAAAGATAAATAGGTAGGAACATAAATAGGTAGGCAGGTAGAAAGTAGGAAGGACATAGCCAAGAGGACAGTTAGGCAAGATGGGATGGAAGAAGGCAGGTAGGTAGATAGGAAGATGAGAAGAAACGTAGAGAGGTATACGTGGAGGTAGGAAGGGCAGGTAGAAAGATAATGAAGATACAAAGGTAGGTAGGCAGGCAGATAGATGTAATTAAGGAGAGAGTTAGGTAGGCAGTAAGGGAATAACAGGGATTTGGGTAGGGAAAGGGTAACATAGGTAGGTAGAAAGGAAGGTAGGAAGGGAGTCAGGAAGGTAGGCATATAGTAAGGCAGGAAGACAGGTAGGTAGGTAGATAGGTACTAGGAAGGTGGTTAAGAAGATAGGTGGATAGATGGCAGTTTGAAGAAAGTTGGAAAGTATCAGAAACGTCAGGCTTCAGACTTCATTTACATTTGTTGATCACCAAAAACTTTGCATTGGTTCTTAAAACACTGTTACAGGTAACCAGCATAAACAGGTAATTAACACATAGTCACTACACTGCACAGGGAACACTTACTCCATAGTAATAATAAGATGGAGCAAAAATGTATCTGTTGCCACCTAAAGGTCGAAGTTCTTGCAATGCATTAATGGGTTCATCACTAAGGTAAAGCATGAGCAATTTCATGCACTTTAATAAATATTTTATCCTGAAATAATTTATTAACAAACCTTTAAACACCCACAAAAGTCAGAAATCCCTCTGAGTACACAGTTAATGTTGGTTCAATTTCTCAGGAGACTGCTGGATAAAACTGTTTTCTGGCTGAAGGATGGTATTAGTGGTGAACACACGCACACACACACACACAGAGAAAGATGGAGCCCACAGGCTGAAAGCTGCATGCAGTCGTCGTTACCTTGTTAGCTTCCGTTTCTTTAAAGCAGTCTTGCTCCTATAAAATACAAACATGTCAAGTCCTTGTGATGATTTCTGACCCCTCCTTCATTCACATCATTAGCTCATGTTGGGCTTTGACCGATGCAGGTTTTTACCCCTTAATGTAGCATCTCCCCCTGCTGTGTGGTTTGTTTTCAGTTCGTTTGTAAATTGCTCATTAAACCCAAAAAGCTCCAGCAGAACAAACACGATCCAGAGGTTCAGTTCAAGGACTCCAATTAGCTCAGGTGAAGCCTAGCAGACAGCAAGCTGCTACACCTTCCTGTGTTTCCATATACCTGACAATCAAAGAGGCCACACCCCTAATAATAGAAATTTTAAGCCATATTACAATTTAAACATGTGGGTTATAACAACATATAAAATTTCACCCCTAACAGTTTCATATTTGTCTCTGACTCCTGATATGTGCCCCACTTAAGCTGCTAAAATCTTCTTCAATATGTAATAAGTATGTAATAAGTTTAATACAGTTGTTATGAAGGGGAAATCGCCTATAGAGATGAAAACAGTTTGTGTATAAGGCTGTAAACATGTTTGTTTCTGCTGTAAAGTTTTAATATGGGAGTCTAAAAAGTTGATTCTGTTCATGTGGATGTAGCGTAGTTTCTTGATGATAAATATCCAAACTGTCATGACCATTGATCAACAACCACTGATCAAAGACCTTTGATCAATGACAACTGATCAATGGCCATCAGTACCAATCACAGTATTGTAAGATGGTGACAGATGTACCCTTAGGCCCCCTCTTCAATTCAGAGATGGTCTTTCCCTTTTCATGTAAATGGCCTCCTTGACTGGATGTGAACATCCTCATCACTGAAACAGTGTCCACTGGCCTGTAGGCGTAAACAGACTGTGAAGTCCTGCTTGATGAGGTAGCTCTTCTGTGTTGTGCCATCTGCTTCGCCAGAGGTTGTTTGTTTCCCTCATGTATAAATCACAGCAATCCTCCTGGCACTTAACAGGGTACACTATATTACACTGTTTGTGCCAGGGGACCTAATTTTTGGTGCAGCGTGTTTAGAGTAAAATGCGTGTCGACTGTTCCAATACTCCTGACACATAAGGGATCGCTAAGGGTTTTTGCCTAGGCAGCAGTTGTTCTTCTCTCCTGGATCGCCTGGAGCTTTCGCTCACCATGTTAGAATACTGTGATTGCAGCCTCTGCTAGAAATGAGAGGAACTGCAGGTTTTCAGTGTTTGTGCCTATTTGCGCCCCAGAGGCTGAAGGTTCAGACTTTAGTTCCACAGTTAAGAGTCATGGGCAGGTAGAATATTCTATTTAAAGCATTTCCTGTATACATTTCTTGAATTATAGTTCTGTGGTTATTATTAACACGAGAAGTTATTCAGTTTTAAGTCATGTCCTGCTGAGTAAAAGCCTTTACTAAAATATATCCAGACTTTAAGTGGAAATAAATGGTCTATTTTAGATCAAATTTGTGAACTGCCACAATGCTTAAAATATTAAGATATTTGATACTGTAAAACACCAAATATCTTTCTTAAAATGTATTTAAATGTTATCAATAATCACTTAATTTTTACTGACAAAAATTAGAAATATTGTTTCTTTTTTGGGCCTTTTTTGATAGAAGCAGTGAAGAGTGACAGGAAAGCGGCAGGAGAGAGAGAGGGGAAAACATGCAGCAAAGGGCCACAGGTTGGATTCTATTTTATTCTAGACTAGATCTCACATTTCATTTTTTGGCGTGAACAAAATTTCCAGGTTATGATGAATGAGCAAATATAGTTGCCTGTTTCAGTATTAGAGGGGTTTTTTTATGATGCACCATGGCAACAATAAAATATATCACTAGCTGGGTCCACGTCCTCATTTTAGGTTTGACAGTGTTTTAGTGGGTAAAAATGAATGCTTTGACATGAATTGAGCTGCGGTTTGGGGAAGGCCTCGAAGGGGACTGGCGATGGCTCCCAGGCCTGGCAGATGCCCATGCACTAAATAGAAATGAAGAAGTTAAAGAATTGAGAACAAGAAGGGAGGGAGGAGGGTGGGGCACGTAAACGAGAATGAACAGCTTGCAGAACTGGGGGAACCTATATAGATGACAACCGGAAGGAGCGTGTTTGGAGACGTGGGCCTGCTCCTGAAATTCCAATACATAATCTCCAACTAAACTGTACATTAATTATTCCAGTCACTTACTGAATTGCATAAAAGCACCAAGTCATTTTGTTTTGGATTTAGTCCCAGGTAAAATGATGGGTTGTAGTTTTTAGACATTTTTGCTGCCTAACTGAAATCTTATTGAGGTTCAGATTCTGTCATATATCTACGCAATAATAAAAGGGTTATGGTCTATCTTCAGTAAGATAGATTCACACAAATCACTTTTGCATATAACGCCAGTACCGAACCCAAGCATCGGTCCAACCCAACAAAGCAGAACTTCAAAATAAGTCGACCCATCAAAGCAAGACAATGTCATGCTCACAAGTATCGTCTTCATCTAGATCTGCTACCTGCTTAATGCTACAGTCACACTAAGGAAAACAAACCATGGCACAACCTTAATTACTGCAAAAGTGTGCAATGAACTTGCCTTGCCTCTGAAATAATTTTTGAATTTGCTTTGGAAATTTGCTTTGGAAAAAAGGGACCAGGTCTGCAACCATTCAGTCAGTTGCTGGCTTCAAAGTGTCAACACAGCATTAAAACAACAAAAAGATGGAGTCAGTCTGCTACCAGTTTACAATTACATTGGGTCAAGTTGGCAATAACATGCAATCTGTCTGTGATAATACGGCAATTAACTGGGATAAATTTGCTTAAATTACAAATCTGTTGCAATCAACAAACACAGAAAATAAAACAAACACACATTCATCTCATAGATTTAAAAAATAACACAAATAACACAGCAGTTTACCTGTACACACAAGCTTGCTTTTATGTAGGAATATAATCAGATTATAATCAGCTGGCAACCAATTGAGTTGAGGTCCTTATTACAAAGTGATGGATTGTAGACGAATTGCAATTATCAGTGCAGACTGACTCAGACTTCAGTATATTGGCAATCTGTCTGCATTTATACATTATCAAGATCTTATTTGTGAATCTTCTCCAATTTTTTTGAGAGTGATTGCAGTCAGTCCGAGTTGGAATACGACCGTTTCAAGACAGGTTTCTTCCTACCAGGCGACCTGTACAGTCACCTTGTGATTGCCCAGATTAAAGGTGTTACACAGTTAACCTCTGGATTACCCAGGAGGTCAAGGAGGTTGCCGTCCTATTTTCACCCTAGTGTGACTGAGCCATTAAGTTTCTCCACAATCATGCATCTTCTGTAATTTTTGCTCTTCATACTTCTGTATCTACATTCAACCATTTAACACAAATTGTGTTAAATTGGGCCAAATTTCCCCCTGAATCACTCATGATGTCCTGAAAGTTCCTTGGTTTACAACCAAGTTTTCAAACATCAAGTGGGAGGAAATCTGGAGATGCTAAAACACAATCCGCTAGTTCATCTTGATCCATCAACATGCACATCACATCTACAATCTATGAGAGAACAGAAATCACAACTGAGTAACAAAGAGACTTCTAAAGAGAAAGTCCACAAAGAGAGAGACAGGGAGCATGCAGACACCAAAGCCGGAGTTAGCATCGAGAGTTCGCTTCATGCTGAAGTACATCTAACATGTTAGTAGAAATACACTCAATGTGACTTTGAAGGTGTAACCACAGACACAGCATTGCAAGACAAAGTTCAACATGTCAGAATTGACATCTGACTACCTATTTACCTCGGGAGTTCCCTGTAGTTTCAAAATGAAGTGTCAAGTCTGGTGATGTTTTATATATTAAGTTTGATATATTTTTGTTCTTGTCAACAAACAGTCACATATCCAATCCAACACTGAGTTTTGTCTCCTGCTGGCAACTAACACTAAAGAAAACATTACAAATAAAAATAATTTATAACACAAAAAAACCTAAAGGGTTCCAAAATGGATCCCTGAGGAACACCAGATTTCATATTCACAGAAGCAGAATTGCAAGTAATCTATTTATACATCTAAAGATATTTTTTCTTTTATTTGACTGTTTTATTTGATATTTATCTACATATAAACATGAATTAGTAAACATGAATAGTAAGAAATTCCAGCTGATTATACTAGATAACTTAAAAATGATCACATTTGTTTTTTGGTTTAGTCCCAAATAAATTGATGAGTTTTTTGTGAGCATTAAGTGTAACATAATGCTATAAACACACACCCAAAATTGTATTCAAATTTGAGACTAAAGGCCATGCATAAATAAAACAGTAAATCCCTGGTGACAGAAAAATAGATCTTGGGTGCATTTGTAACATAAACTATGTATTGTGCTGAATTGAGGTAGCGGTTCTTACACAAAAAGTACCAAACTGAATATCCTGAAGCTTGGTGGCGACGTGGAGCATGGATTATTGAAGAAACCTGTTACATTTTGGTTTTAATCCCGATCACTTTAAACTTGCAAAAGAAGACAATGGCTTTGCAATTAGGCTAATTCATTCAGTCATATTAAATAAGTGTGTCCTGGAAAAACAACACAGGCCTTGAAATTAACCCTTGTGAAAAACTAGATTCACTATCTAATCTAAGTAAATTTGCTAGAATTAGAGAACCATCACAGGACATTTTCAGCCACACCATCCCTATGCAGTCGTGGTATGCAATGAAGTCACTAGTTTCTTAAAAGATAAATGAGTGTATTTTGGCTATAGAAGCATGGATAAAACTGAGGGAGGAGCTCAAGGTGGTTGGATAGGTCTATTAATGTTGTACTTTTAAACAGGACATGGCTATTTGTTTTCTACCAACCACCAAAACAGTCACTGCCCGACTTTAACTCTGTGGTTATTATTTTAAACTTGATGAAGTGGTTATTTTAACCCAAACCACAATGTTTTCCTGATTGAAATGACCAAAACACCTATAGCCAATCAGAAGTTATTTCATTGCTACAAAAAAGGATCAAAGCTTTTGACCCATTAATCTCTCACTTCTCTTGTTTTATGTGGACCATTGTTGACCAATGAAAAGGACTCTTTTGTTGGCAATAGTTTGGTTTTCTTTGTAATTGATATTAAAAAAAATATTGACCTAAAAATAGAAAATATGAATGATGAAAACCCTGAGGTACATCACACTGACAAATGGATTGTTGTTTTACTCCATACAAAACACCACCAGACTTATTTGTGAACTCTGGATCCAGAGGTGATCCGTGACTCCTCACTTTGGTTAATTTTGAGAGTAAAACAGTGTCTCTGATCAATACTGTTGGCTGTGGCTCTGCTTAGACATGCCCCTGAAGTGCAGTGTTTTTGGCCAGCAAGTGCTTACTTACCAAGGATTAATATAAAAAGCCAAAAGATAGTCAGTCCAAAGGCAGGATGGCAGTAGGGTAAGGAAGGCAAAGAGACTTCTTCGCCTGAAGGGGGTTCAAATAAAAACAAGAATAAAAAAAAAAAAAAAAAACAGACACGAGGGGGGTGATAGGTTGGGGACAGAACATGGTGCTCCATTAGTAAAGAGGCACAGAGCGTCAAGAGCTTCACATTAGTGCTGAACACAGAGTTAATGCATCATGCAGCCGCTCAGAGAGTGTCCTGTTGTGTCTCTGGAGGACAACAGGAGTCTGTATGCTGCTGGACGTCAATGGCCACTCTGTTTCTTTTACACAACCCCCCAGCCTGAGTCTGTGACATCACTGCGTCCTCCCCGCCATCCCACAATGCAACCCTCAGCCAGGACCGACACCATGTATAAACAGTTCTCAGTTTGTCACTTGGCAGTGACAGCCACCTTTATGAACCTGATGATCTCATTTACATTTGTGGTGCCTGGGTAATGACCCCACTGATGCCGATACATTTATGAACTCCTCTTTGTCCGTCTGGGTTTTCCTGAGTTTTCTTGATGAAGCTCGGGAGCACAAACATTAAAATTTAAGTCATGTCAAACTTCTACATTTTATTGCCACAGACTTAAATGTCTCTGTAGTATCAAGTAATAAAACTAAGTCTAAAACTAATCCTAAAACAACTTACTGGATGAATTATCTTGCTGACTTGTTCATAAAAAATGGGAAAACATTTAGCCCGCTAGATACACTGGATAATACACTGTTAGTTTCATTCCAATTTTTATCTTTGAAAAATATTTGCATCACCTTCTTGCAAATAAAATTATCTAACCAATGTCATAAAAGTGTAAAACTGTGAGTTTAAAAAATTAATATCCCAGGAAGTGAGCTTTGAGGTACACCATACTGGTTTACACTGGTTGCTTTGGGCTTTTTTCAGGATTTGTTGAAAGCAATCAAAGAATTCAGATAAAAATCAGGTTAATTAGAAGGTAAATTACATTAATTCCAAGACTTATCTTCCTTAACTCTTTCCCCCACAAACATGACATTTGACGACCTCCCCTGAGGTGTAGCAAGTTTCTACACTTCAGTGTATATTAATGAAGAGGTGGTTTGATGACAATTACAGTCATTTTTGAGTTTCTCCAAGAGTAGGTCCATTGGAAGAGACCACCTGTGCTAAATTCTGATGCACTATAAGCAGAAACCGCTCAGTTCATATAAGAACTCCTATTAGGCTTTCAAGGCATAAAGAGTTCAATCAGAATTAAACATAAAATTGTACAAAACATATGGAGAATTGTTCATCATGATGAGTTTCTTGCTTATACCTTTCATATTTTGCAACTATAAATAACCTAACTGTACATCATATTTATATTGTTTTGCTCTATTTTTTATGCTGTTTGTAGTTTTTGTTTTTCTTTAAGTGGTTCCATTGTTATATAACATAAAAAAAGGATCATTTAGTTCTTTAAAACTTGGTATATTCAGATAAATGCTCTCGACAGAATTTCCTTTTGGAGCATCAGTGGGGGCATCGCGTTTTCATCACATCCACACTGCTGTGACATCACACAGTGAGTCTGTCCACATGCACATTAAAAGCAAACTGCACCATCACATCAAGAAGAAGAAGACACTCTGATGGAAATGTGCATTTAGTGATGGAAGGTCAAATACAACAGCAGATGGAAGCCAAGGTTCTGCCTTAACTGACCGTCTTTCAGCTGTTATATTAATCACAAATCTCCAAATGTTTGTCAGAAATAACATGTGAGACTGAATTTGATCCATCAGCCATTTCACAGTTTAAAAACAGGCACTTTTTGCCTCTTCTGCTTGATTTTAAAGGAGAAATAAAATTGAATTATCTTTTCTTGTTTTGAACAAATTAACACGACTGACTCAAAAAGCAACATTTTGTCCTTTTAATCTGAGATTAGGGGAAATTCAAAGCTTTCATCATCATCAAACACCCCATTTCAGCTGGTCCAAACAAAGCAGGCAAGGGTGCTGAGCTCTTTGTCGTCGTCATCATCATCATCATCATGGTCATCGTCACCGTCACCTCAAGCTGTATAAAGCACCACAGATGAGCTAAAATCTGTGCCTATATGTTCAAATCCCTAATCTGCCTCTTCAATCCCCCTTCTGGGCTGCTAATCTGCCTCTGATTGGGTCTTTCGTGGGTGTTTACACATCCAAACCGAGGTTGTGTGATTACTCTAAATCCAAGCTAAAACAACATCCACCCGTGCGTGAACGCTTAATTTGTGATCTGAAGATGAACAAACACATGACGAAGCTCGTACCAGTTATATGGAAGCTTTCCGTCTCTCTCAAACGAGGCGAAGTTGACAAAGGTCTCCGCGCCACACTCTCTGAAACAGAAATTAACAAGCACATGTGGTGAGAACAGCTCAGTTTGAGGAACTCAGAAATTATAGATGACTTATAAGGAAATGGAGGAAGCTGTGAAGTGAGTATGAAAAGAAAATTTACAGTAAAATAAAGAATTTATCAAGCCATCTGAAAATAACGACTTTCTTTGCTCAAACATTTTAGAAGCATTTTAAAAAATAAAAATTCAAAAAGGTGAAAAATAAAAATGAAAAAGATAGAATAACTGGAGAGATGATACAGGGTAAAGTTACGATCATAAGGTAATCATAACTTTGTAACACAGTTTAAACGTTTTAACATCTGCATGTGATTCAGTAGTAAAAGTCTGCATGCCGCATTCTGATTGGCTCATGTGAAAAATTTGAAATAATTCTGCTTACTGATGTTTATTAATGCTTTCCATTACATTTTTTAATGACTTTGGCCACATAAAATTAAATGTAGAACTATTAATTTATAATTTTATAATGTTAACTTTTGCATTAAATTATTTTGACACATTTAAAAAACACTACTCAATGTTAAAAAGGTTCTAGTGCTTCTGTAGTCTGACCTACATTAAAAAACCTGAATTATAACGTAAGTGTAACGAAAACTGTTGAGTAAAAATTATATGATTTAATTTTAAATTAACATCACATTTTTAAATGCACCATTTTAATGTCACAGCATTTATATCCTGCATAAATATGATACAAAAACTCCTAAATTGAATGTGCAAAGTAGAAATTGATTTAAAATGTATTCATTTTAACTTTTGTATTAAATTGATTTTTTTTTCATAATTTTCATGTTAAAAAAGTAAATCTTTTATTTTTGTCATACATGTAAGTATTTTTTATTTTCCACATTATATTTGAAATGTAGCATTAAGATACATTCAAAAAATCTGTATTTTATTTTAGTACAAAAAAGAATACCATTATTCTATAACTCTGTAAAACACACATATTACAGTACACACAGCGTAATACTGTGTAAATATTGCTTCCTCAATAACGTGTAGGTCTATAAAGTGCCTCGTAAACACCGCCCATGCCGCTCAGCCTCCTGACAAGAGGAAGTAGTTTGCGTCCTAACTCGTGCGTGTCATGACTCTAAGAAAAAAAGGTGTTGTGAATTATGAACGCCAGTTAGCTGGGCATTAACGGCTGACCACAGCAGACCACAGCTTGACTGCTTTACAGATTAGTGTACAGCATGCAGACACCCTCTCAGTTATTTCCTCAGAAATTCAGCTGTGAATCACTCTGAAGCTCCAAGATTATTCATGCTCATAAACTCCAATAACTGTGATCCAAATTCCATCATTTCTATTCTAAATGAAGGACTTTACTTTACTTAAAACTAGAATAAAGTCCATAAACTGATCTCAATGGGCATTTCAAAAACAAGACATTCAGGACATTCAGGACACATGCTTGTTTTTTTTTTGCAGGATCTGCTGCAGAAATGCACACAGAAACTAACCTCATGCACTACAACTCATGCACAGTATCTCATACAGTATAAACTCATACACTGTATCTCATACAGTATAACTGTCACACAGAGTGAAGCTGTGAAGGCCAAATGAACAACAGATGACTGTGTGACAGCAGAGGGCACTGCTGCTGTGCTGACTTTGAGTTACCTGGTCATCTGCAGGTGTTTCTTGCGCAGCACAAGCAGGAACAGAACGAGCAGGCTGATGAGCAGGATGCTGAGGACAGCCAGAGCCGAGATGGCAGCAACGCTTGGATTCATCTCTTTGGCTGCAGATATACAGACAGACGCACAGACAGACGTTGTTACCTCTCAGCACAGTCCTCTCCGATTTCATCAGTTTTCTCAACACAGAACCCTTCCTGTATGGTACTTTCACATTAAAGTTCTTTTATCAAGTGGGTGGCCTCCAACTGTACTTTGCTACAAACATAGACTATAAAAGACCGACATAGAAATTGTGAGCTTCTTGTTGTGTTGAAAGAGGGGTGGATCTCACAATCCTTACTCATTGATTTACAACCTGTAAATCAATGCTCACTGGTTAACACCTGTTATGACAAGGTGTTAACCAATGAGCTTGCTGCTTCTCTGTGACTAACGGCACCAAAACGTTTCATTGAGTTGCTGCAAGCAGCTGGAAAGAGTTCACTGAGCTCAGCTCCACAGCACAAATCTTCTTCATGTCATACTCACCCTCAGTGACTGCAGTTCACTTTACTGCCTGCAGGAGTGACTAAAAACATTTTAAATCTTCAAATTAAAGAGCTGCACTTAGTTCAGTTTTCACTTTTAAGATGTTTCAGGGCTCAAATAAAGACAGTCACTGCCCTCCTACGGTGCAGGTAAATGGTGCCACCTACCAACGGTGCTGACGCTGATGTGTGTGGGTTTGCTGGGCGTGCTGTAGCTGAAGCTGGTGATGGTGCAGTTGTAGCTGGACGATGGTATCAAACCAGAAATGGTGACCACGTGGGAGGTGGAGGTCTGCGGCTCAAGGGCCTGAGGAAGAGGAAGAAGAGGTCAGATTTGTAGTCCATATAAAGACAAAGGGCTGAGCGGCTGCTGACCCCAGCCTGGTGCTGAGCAGGAAGACTGAATCACTAAAACTGTATTTTTGTTTATGACCACATATTTCACATTTTCCAAAACTCTTTGGTGTTTTGTTGTTGTTACTACTATAACCCTGGTTCCAGTATGTGCTTCACTGCTAAATCTGTCAAGAAGTTTAAAAAGAAGAAGCTAAAGAAAATTGTACTGTCTTAATTTTCCCAAATATTTCCATGGTTACGTGGCACTTCCTGTTTCTGAAACTCTAATTTTAAATTTGGTCAAACGAGAGACTTCTCACTGGACAGAAACCACCGAGCAGTGCACTCAAGTTTGAATCATTAACAACTGCCTGAAGCTTTCCTTGCCATTCTACAATCAGACATCTTATTGACCTGCATCTCTGCACACGTGCTGCCAAATTACCCTTGGCAGCACTAGGCCTATCTAAATCCTTTTTGTTAGTCTCCTTTTATCGCCTACCTCTTCATATGGAACCATGGATGTGACCAAGTTTCTGTTCTCAAGGTCCAGACCTCCAACACCAGTTCCTGCTAACCTCCCTGCAGTCATTCATCTTTATTTTACCTGAAAGCTGGACTCATATCAAAAATGTTCTCTTAGCGAGTCAGCTGCTGTACAAACTCACAGCATCCCACAGATACCATACCATATATGTGATCCACAGCCATCCACAACGAAAACACGCCTCCTTCACCATGTTCTTCATCATCTGCAGGAAAAACCTGTCTGATGACTCCAAAAGCAGCTGTTTTGGAGCACAGCTGGAAACAGCTGTAAGTTTCCTGCTGTCAGAGGCTTTGGGTTCTAACGTGCAGATGACCCGAGAGGTTGGGGTCAAATCATCCAAATGCATCACAGGCAGAAAAAAAAATTCTCTCTTTTTAAAAGTAAAGTTGGATTTATTTCCAAAATAAAAGATTTATTTCACTTTTAAGCTTTCTAATGAGATTAGCTGCAACTGATCCACATAAACACCAACTCGCACCAGCAAACACAGGTGCTGAGCGGCTCTTTGGGACATCATTTTGCTTTCATGATAAAAAAAACTTCAGCCTGCAGACGGTAAACAAGCCATTACACTGAAAGGACATTAAAAAACAACAAAACATAGTCAGGGATGAAAGCTCGATACAGGAAGAAAACCATGTTTTCTAAACTCTTCTCCTATAGACTTTAAGACTGACAGATGCTCAAAAATCTGATCAGAAATCAGCTGATTTTTTTCCTTTCAGATGCGAAACATCAACAGATTTCCCAAACGTTTGCCATTTGTCATTATTTAACTCCTTAAAGGGATATATGCCAGCTGTATAAAAATAATCTTGTTTTACTGTCCCAACAATATCAGGCCGATCGTGCTCTCTCCACCTCAGCTGGTGTGGGTCAAATGCGACCAATCACATCAGAGTCCTCACAGATCTGAGTTTGGTCTCAGACTGAAAGTGAAAAGTTTAAACTGGTTTATGGAGCTGAAGAGCTCGAGTTTTTGGACCTCCTATAATTTGATGCTGACTCATCCTTTTATAGTTAATCTGATTCATTTCGAGACGCCATGATGCTTTTCAACTCGCTGCAGGACACCCCGACCACAAGACCCAGGCCTTTCATGACATGTCATCATGTTTTACTGCAGACTTCAGGCTTTGTGTGAGTTTGTTTTGAGTCAGTCTGCTCTCAAGTTTTAAACAGCTAAAATAAAAGAAGGAAACAATCAATCATCTCCCCTTAGATGTGCACTCACTCTATTCTGCTTTCAGCTTTGATCACACTTTCAGTTCTTTAATTAAAGCCGGCATCCAGCTCGTTAGCTTGGGAACAAACTAAATTTCAAGCCTAAAAACACGTGTTCAGCATCAGCAGCTCGTTATCTCTGCAAACCTGGTCCCTTGTGTCTGTGTCCGGGTTCATTACTATGTTCAGGGAGCTTCAGTTTGGGATTATTGATTACTGCATTTTATTATTCTTTGGGTCACATGATCAGAAAACTGTTAATACAGATCCCATGTGGCCAATATGAAACAAATTCCCCAGCCTGAGAGAGCCTCAATGAATTTATTCACGCTGATGCTCGAAGAAAACGTCTGCGACTTCTGTCATTCCTCCTCTTTGTTTCTACAGCAGCTAAAATCTGATTTGCAAAAATCGAACTTTTTGGTTGTAGCAGCTAAAATGAGGCTTGGCGTTCCCCAGGGATCGATCCTCGGTCCTCACTGGATCTGTCTGGTTTATTTCTCATCAGCATGTCATGTCATCTCATGTTTAACAACTTCCACATTTCTGCGGGATTATCTCAGAAACTTTCACATCAGCAAAACACAAAAGTAGTTCCTTTATTATTGATTTATCTGTGCATCACATTTTTATTTTCACAATTAACAAAAGTTTGGTTGACTTAATGTCTGAACAACATAGAAAAATCTTTGAAATGAATGAATTTGTATGAGTTAAAACAGAAAACACTTGCAGAGCTGAAACTAACTTGTAATCTCGCTCTTTTGTAATCCTTTCCTAATCGTCTCAGACCTGCAGCTGAGGCAATGAAAGCTGATATAGAGCATGGCTGGAGCACTTTTACCTTGAGCTGCTCCTTGCTGGCTTTGCTGGGTCTGCAGAGGACCTGGTAATAGTCGACCACTCCCTCCTCGGTCCACAGCAGAGTCACGGACGAGTGAGTGGCGTTGACGGCATACAGCGATCTGGGAGGAGCCGGCTCTGCAGGAAACAGCAGCGAAAACCCTTCATGAGAGCTTACAGTGCAGGATGAACTGCGGTGGTGAACTGCAGGGCCGAGCCGAGCCGAAGCTTGCTAAAGACCCCGCACTTCCTCTGAGGAGGACTGAAATAGTCTGATACGCTCAGAAGGGGAAGTGGAGAAAATGAAGTTTCATGTTCACTCTGTGAGTCTGACCTCAGACCCACAGCACAGATTAACAAGCAGAGAGGCCGCCGCGCGGCGATCAGCACCGAGACGTCTTTCCCACTTACATCCTTCACGTTTTAAAACTCCTGCAGCCCAGGGTTTCATTTTCTCAATTATCTCTCTACAAACTGACAGAAACAGCAAACACATTTTACACGTCATCCTATCACAAGGACAGAATTTTTACCCCCATGAAAAAGAAGTGCTGCACAGCTCTTCCAAACATCCTGGTTTTATTTTGGATGCTTACATTGTTTTAATTTGCACACAGGAACTAAAGTATTCCAAAAAAAAAAAGCCCCTCATGCTAACAGTTGCTTGTCAGTCCATTATGCTGGATAACAGCCTGCAGTGTCTCACACTCATCTCCTAAATGATCCCAGCCCGTTCTTCTTTGGAGAACCTCTCAGGTTCCTCCAGATCTGTCCCCAGATCGTCCTCAACATACTTCAGTCTGACACGAAGGTGTCTCTTCTGCAGAAGTGTAATTGTTCTCAGTCTGCAGCCTCATTACTTAACATTATAACTTGATAACTTTCTAAATCCACCTCCTGCTTTATGAGCATAACTGATTCTTTTTCTCAGGTCTAAAGTGATTTCTTTGGTTTAACGCGTGATGCTTTCTCAGCAACAGCTCAAACTTTTACTGGAGTTTAATACTGAGTGTAATCCAGAAGCTAACCCTCCCTTTAACTCAATTTTACAGCTCTGAGAATTACAGAGTTAAAGGTCGGTCTTTCAGTGGGGTGAAAATATTGTTCAGTTATCGTGTACTAATATAAATCATTTATGCTTTCTCAAGAAAACTGGGATGATTTTTTTGAAAAAGCACTCGGGGAACTTTGGGGGAGTTAGTCTGTTAGTCTGCGCAGCCGGCTGCCTCTTTAGGTTTTACGTATGAAACCCTGATGTAGCGGAAACCTTGTTAACACTGCATAGCTGCATCATTATTGCATCTTTAAATTGCAGTGAATACTCGCTGACCCAGTTTGATGATGTTTGGCGTGGACGTGTTCCTGCTGCGCTCTGTGCATGCCGTCACCGTCAGGTTGTAGATGTCTCCGGGAGGCAGAGGGAGGCTTGCCCGCATCACGTTCCGAGTCACCTGACACAGCACCACATGTAAACAACACGTAAACAACATGTAAATAACACTTGAACAGCGTGCACACAGTCAGTCCTGAGTGCCCCCTTCCTCCATCTGATGGGGTCATATTCTGCTCTGCCTCTGTCCCACGTGGAGCTGCTGAAAGATTAACAGTGCAGGTATTTTCCTAAAATATCTTTTTAATCTGCCCTGAATAAAACTAAAAATATCCCTGCAGTAAATCCTCACAGCTGTCTCTGTCTCCGTTTAGTCACTGTGACCGTCTGCTTCCACCACGAACTAAAGATTAAATATAAATGATCAGCTCTGAGTGTGGAAGCTTCATTAAACTTCTGCAGACCTGCTGACCACAAACACAACAAGTCCTCAGTCTTCGTACTTTTAAATTACATTCAACAGACTGTGTATAAAAGATGGACATCACCAATGTGACGTTAGCCATTGCTTTGCAAAGCCATGTCCTCTAACCTCCAGCAGAAGCCCCAGCAGTGATGGAGTCCGCAGAAACTCTCAGGTTACATTATTAGGGGTGTGGCCTCTTTGACTGACAGGTGACTGTAGCTGCCAGCTGCCAGTTAGGCTTACATTCAGCGAACTGGACCTCTGGACTGTGTTTGTGTTGTTGGAGTCTTTTGGAGCATTTTTAATGACATTATCTGACCAATAATAAAGCTGCTGTGAGGTTATTATAGAGACAAACTTAGCTAAACAATGCTAACCAAGTTAGCTAGCATTAGATGATAACTTAGCATGCCACCCTCTTATCCAAACAAAACAAACATTTTAAGAAACAAGAAAACAACGAGCTGGCGTCCAGAATGCTAACAAAACTAATGAATGATGTCATGGTGGCTATGCTCATCTTTTATATACACATTTGACCACATTTGGAAAAGGAAGTGTAATTTTTGGTTTCAGTCCCCGAGGTCAATGCTCATTACTGAGATTTCTATTTCACATAAATTCTTCAAAATAAAGTTACATTTCTCTTGTTTGTTGTGTTTTTGTAAGCTGGTTTAATTGTTTACACATTTATCAGAACTATCAGTAGCAATCTAGTAGAAATGAAGACTGCTTAACATCCTGAATATAGCTGACATCTACACGCCATCTGTATACGCTCTCAATTAAACCTCCAACATGGCTTGGGACCCTCAGACACTTGATCACAGAAGCGAGCTCAGGCTACGGTGGTAATTGGACTCGTAGAGCAGTGACGTCTGCAGGTCATTCTTCTGCTGCTAATCAGACCATCGAACCAACCCGAAGGAGAGAGTCAATAACAGCTCCGCTCGACCCTGAAATAATGAGCTGCTGCTGGAGACACACTCACCGCACAAACGCACAAATACACCTAAAACAGCGAGAACGTGTCTCAGAGTGTCGTGAACACCTAGACAGATGTGTCTGGACTCACGTCAACGGAGTACGTCTTCTCCGGTCCCTTCTTCCCGACAGCGACCACTTGCCAGTGCAGCATCCTTGAGTGCGACAGGTCAATGAAGAGCTCGCCGTATGTCCAGCGGACGTACAGAACGCCATGAGAGTAATCCACAGAGGAGATGTGAGGCGCCTCGGGAGCTGAGAGGAGGAAGAGGAAGGAGACCTGCATCATACGTTTGCAGACACATTAAAGATGTGCCGTCTGGATCTTCACAAGAAATATCAACAAATAAAAAACAAAATAAAAAAAACGTAAGAAACAATAAAAATTCATGCGTTTTGTTCTTCATCTGTGAGCTGCATTATCAGTAAACCCATAAATAGATATAAAATAAAAACAAAATGAATTAGATCATTAAAAATATACATTTATTTTATTTATTTCTATTTTTATGCATAAATTTTAAATTGTATATTTATTTTATTATTTCAGGGAGTGACCAAATTGAGTAATATTTAAACAAAATTAAAAAAAATATTTAAAATGTTAAACACTAAAATGCGTTTTAATTTTGCATGTTTTTATTTCTTAATTTATTTTTGATTTATTTTTAGAGCTGATGGATGAATACAGAAGAATAAAAAATATTCATGAAGAAAAAAATGGCTTGAAATTATGTGTCTAAATGTCTCTTTATATAAAAACTAAATAAATCGGTAAAAACAAATTTAAAAGTCTATTTATTCTATTTTTAAGTCTAAGTCTGTTTGCTGGATCCTGGCCCAGCCTCCCTCGCAGCGTCCTTGCTGCGGTGAGGCATTACCTGTGACGAAGCTCACGGTGGAGCTGTCGCAGCAGCTGAGCGGTGGGTCACCCCACGTCACCATGGAAACACGGAAATTATAATACCAGGCAGGCAGCAAGTCGGTCACCCTCTGAGAGGAAATAGAGACAAATACGGTGAGGTGGACGCGGCGTGGTGCCATGACATGTTTCCTGTGACGGAGACAGACTGGTTACCACTGAGGCGATGACGGAGGCGGTGGCGGCGATCTCGTAGTAGGTGGTCCACTCAGAGGCAAGCGTGACGGGGTTGAAGAAGAAGGTCTGCAACACATACTTCCTGAAGGCAACGTGGTATGGACGCTGCCAGCTGAGGATCACCGCCGTTGGACTCAGGGGGTAAACGGTGAGCTCGCGCACGCCGGTGGGCTCTGACACAGCACACCGACACAGGCGGGATTTAAGAGTGGAACAGGAAGAACAGGAGCAGTGAACAGGAAGTGGGACTGAAAAAGACGGATAAAGTGACGCTCACCGATATCGATGATGACGGGCTCCGAAGGCGGGCTGATCAGGGGTCCATTGGTGTGATAGACGACCACCCGGTATTGAGCACCCGGCGTCAGGTTGGTGATGATGTCACTCGTCGAGTTTTCCTGTGATTAAAAAAAATAAAAGGTTAAACGTACTTGGCCTCCTGCCCAGGAGCCTCTGACCAAGGCCCCAAAGCCTTGGTCAAAGGCTCGAGGTCCAAATCGAGGGTCGAAGCTGGAATTTTCAAAAAATAATTCAAAACAAAAACATTTATAAAGTTTCATAAAGACATTTAAAAGAGAAATATATATATAATTTTTATTCTAATTTATTTTTATTATTTATTGAAAAGACCCCCTGTGTGAGCTTCAATCTGCGGTGCACAGCCAGTAATGAGTGCCGTGCCTGACCTCGCTGCAGTAGGTGTTCTCCATCCTCTGGCTCAGGCTGGGCTTCAGGCAGGTGGTGGAAACCACTGACACCAGGCTCCCATTGTGGTTCTGCGACGATGGCGCCCAGGAGATGGCAGCGGTGCTCGAGTCCAGCAGCCTGACGCTGACGGCTTGAGGACGCTCTCGCAGGTCCTCCAGCAGCTCGCCGCTGGGACCTGTAACCATTAATAAACCAGCAGCAGGTCAACAGGAAGTGGATTACGTTAACAATGACAACACTAGAACAAAGATGCATTTGATTGAATCCATCCTTCATTGCCACACGCTGCTGCATGTGCCATAATCACTTCCTGTACACTTACTGAGGTAGAAGGTGAAGGCAGTGTCGCCACTGCTCTCTCGGGACTCGCAGTCTCCAGACGAGCTCAGTGTGGTCACTTGCACACGGTATATTCCCGGCTCCGTTAACTCTGTAAAGAACTCGTGAGTGCTTTCGTCCACCGTCGCTGTTTCTGTCGAGTTACCTGAGGAGCAGAACGAGAGGTTCAGATGCCAACATGGGAACATCTGAGATGTTCTTTATTCAGCTGCTTCCTGCTTACCATCTCTGTAGATGTAGACGTTGAAACCGTCGTAGCTGGTGGGTGGGCGCGGCGGCAGCCAGCGCAGTTCCAAAAGGATTGGAGGAAGCCTGGTGGGCAGGACGGAAGGCTCGGCAGGGAGTGCCATGGCCGAGCCCGGCTCGTTGGAGTCTTCGTACTCGGGCAGCACGCCATTAACGAACTCCTCATCCTTGTCGGCGGGAGCTGGCTCCGTCGGATCCAGCCAGTAGCTCGAAGGCTCTGCCTCCTCCGTGCGGCTGTTGTTCACATCAATGGGGGCGCTCACCGTCAACACTTTTGTGGAGTTGAAGGGGGCGTAAGTGACTCCTATTACCTCATCTGAGGTGTTCTCCTCAGCCTGGGTCTCCTCCTCCTCCCGCTCCTCCATCAGTGGGACGTCCCGGGCCTGGCGGGGGGATCGCTGCCCACTATCATGTGGGAGCATGTCGGGGAGCTGACCTGGAGCTGCCCTCTGGCTCAAATGGATGATCTTATAGGAGATGTTGAGGGGAGGGTGGGGCACTGGGGGGAGAGAGGGGAGTGAATTATTCTGAGCAGGAAATGGCTAGTCAGCTCGCCAGACGAAGCTCCTCCCGTCTCATCATACATCACTGTTTAAAAAAATGAGGCAGCAGGTCCTCGCTGGAGGCCTCTGAACCGGGCCGCCATGTTCTCCAGTTCTGATCACTGTATTTACTAAGGCAACGATTTCTGAAAGCAGAACTTAGAGCTTCATGCAGGAAGGTCTGCCTCAGAGCCGATCTAATCTACTCAGTACAGAGCAAGCACTGGACTCTCACAGTGGGAGGGGCCTCACCTGTCCGATGATGCAGCGGTGTGTGAGTGATGTCACTGTGGGTCACCAGTGCAGTTTGGTACACAGTGGCCTCTGAGATCAGCTGGAAGGTGATGTTTCGGTAACACATCCCCGGTAACCAGTGCTTAAACACTGTCTTCCCTCTGTAGAAATCTACAAACAACAAGCAGAAAGAAACTGTTAGCACAAAAACACTCTCTTTATTTCTGGAGCTGTGTTAACATCTGTCAGCAGTCAGGACATGAACACCAAAGCACTGAGCGACTATGAGTCTGGAGCAGCTGAAATCAGGTCTGGTCTTTCTCACTCACTATGTGTTAATAGACCTCTCAGCACTGAATCATACTTGTTATTAATCTCTGGCTCTCTTCCACAGCATGTCTTTTATACTGTCTTCCTTCTCTCTCCCCAACCTGTCGTCCCTCCCTGAGCCTGATTCTGCTGGAGGTTTCTTCCTGTTAAAAGGGAGTGTTTCCTTCCCACTGTCGCCAAAGTGCTTGCTCATAGGGGGTCATATGATTGCTAGGTTTTTCTCTGTGTGTATTATTGTAGGGTCTACCTTACAATATGAAGCGCCTTGAGGCGACTGTTGTTGCGGTGCTTTATAAATAAAATTGAATTGAATTGAATTGAATTGAAATGGAGTTCCTCGGGGGTCAATCCTGGGTCCTCTTTCCTTTATATTTGCCTCCACTGAGGTGTGTGCAGGTCAACTTGAAATAACTTGGTTCAGCTCAATTTAGTTTTATTTATATATAACACCAAATCACAACATCAGTTGTCTCAAGCCGCTTTAAGTGGAATAACGTGCTTTCAGAATTGTTTTCATCAGAGAAAGGCAAGGGCGCCCCAGAGTTCCCCGGAGGATTTCTACCCAATCAGAATCTTCAGTTTGGAAGGGGCCGGGCATTTATTCAGACAGACACATTCCTCTATCGCTACTCAGGTGCCTCCACCTGCCAGTCAGACTGTGAACTACAATAACTGTCCTCACATTCAGGCAGAAGGCTCATATTGGTTTACGAAACACACTAAATTACACTAAATAGCACCCACTCATACAAACAGAATGAAATGTTTTACCTTTATAGAGCATCGATCGGCGATCCTGTCCTTCAGCGTAGCTGATGTTGACTCTGCTGAAGACGTTTCTGGTCGGAGGATCGATTTCAAACACCACGCCAGTCTCTGGAGCCTCCTTATAGTCCAATATCTGAGCGCTGCGGACAGGAAGCGGCTCTGAGGAGACAAACGAAACTGAGTCGAACATCACAATCACAGAACTACAGAACAGAGATGTAAGCCCTTTATTTGAACTACATGTCTAATATGCAAAATTTTAAAAATAATAAAATTTTCCTAATTCTTGCAACAACAGTTTTTTGAGGATAATTCTCCTTCATATATGCTCCTTTATTACACATAATCAATTAAACAAACCTCAACCACTTTTAAAGCTTAAATCTACAGAATAATCCAGATAAATCAGACTTTTATAGTGTTGACTTCTTCAGTCACCAATGATGATCAAGCTAACAGAATTTGAAGGTAAAAATAGTCTGCTGATTATTTCAGTTGATTGTTTAACTGGTTTTAAAAACATCAGAAAACAGAGGAAATGTCCAAAATGACGTTTCAGGTTATTAAAAATGGAAAGCAGTGACTCTCAGGTTTATTTCCTGTAAAGGCCAGCAGCTAAACATGGTGCGATCCTGTAATATCAGAATCAGTGATTTTGAACCCCCCACCCCCCCAACCCCGTGATTGGAGAGGTTCTTACTTGTGAGCACGGCAACGGTCTTCATGGGGCGGGACCAAGCCTGTCCCCGTCTGAGCAGCAGCCCCACCGTGTAGCAGAGGCCGTGGAAGGAGGCGTTGTACAGCAGAGGCTCGCTGGTGTTCACGAACTGGATCAGGATGGTTCTAGGTTCTCCAGAGATCTGCACCGCATACGCCGTGACGTTCTCCTGCAGGTCTGAGCTATCCAAAGTCGCCACAATCAAACCTTCGTCGTTTACGGTCGCCTGGAACGCCGTCGTGCTCTGAAAAAGAAAAATGTGAGCAAACAAAGAGGTTAACGTTTATTTCAGCTTAGATGAAGCAGCTCCTTTCACTTTGATACGCTGAGCTCTGGTGAGGCCCAAACGCACTGGATCCTGCCCCTCAACAGGCTTCCCAGAATAGGCCAATCAGAAGAAAGTGGGCTCTAGGAAAGGGGTTATTAAAGAGACAGCTTTGTTTAGATAAAGAAGGATTATTATTAACTGTGAATAATGCAGAGCAGCTCTGGTTCAGTCCAGGAAGAAACATGGAACAGAACATGATTTATTTCTGAAAGTTAAGAAATCAAAAGTGAAAACAGCTGAAAAGCTGCACAGCCTCTCACACTTGCCAACAGCCAACCGTTACCCCCTGCAGTCTCAGTGTCCATGAATATGATTTCCCATCATGCTTTGGCCCCAGAGCTCTAAGAATCAGGCCAAAGAGAAAGAGAAGACACAACACTGAGGATGCAGAGAGGGCTCCCATTGGCTGGTGATCAATTAATGACCAATATTAAACACGTTTGATTGGGTGAAGAGAAGCCTCAGACTGAGCATCGGAGTTCCCGTAATCTCGGCCTGTCTTATTCTCTTCTCTTCTTTCTGAGCGCAAAGATGATTTGTGTTCCTGTCTCTCCTGTCCTGAGCTGAGCAGGCTGGTCTGCCTTCATTAAATCTGACATCAAGAGGTCGACTCCCCGCCAAGCACCATCCGTGTGCATAAACTTCACGCTGCTGATTGAATCACATGAACACAGCACCACACATTTCATTCAGTTACAACCCACTATTTGATACTGGTCACTGATTGGTTCCTGGTCTGAAACAGGAGATGTCAGCTGATTCCACCTTAAAGGTGTTTTTTTTTCCTGATGATAAAACCATACAGAAGTGTCAAACTAATTCTTGGATTCGTGTGTTTTGGTTCTGTGTATTTATTATGCCGTCAGTTTCCATGTATCTTATCTAAGAGCGGCTGCGCTCCGGCTGAGGTCGGATCGGTCGGTTGGAGCCTGTGTTTCCTGTTTGTGGATCAGCAGCGGCTCAGTGACACGATTGCCTACAGCAGCTTCATGAAAGCACTGCGACCTGCTGTGACTGCGGAGCAGCAGATTATCCATCCGCACAGAACCTGACCCACATTTCAAACAGTCACGAACGTGTGCTGCACCGAGGCATGATGGAATCTACCCTGACGCCGTGAGGACGTTAAATATTCAGCGACAAACAGAGAAAGCGAAGCGGGTTAAATGTTAGTAAATGTAAAGTGTAGCAGGAGCTGACCTACATCCAGGAAGGAAACATTTCTGAACCTGTCAGCTGAGAACAACCATTATCCCAACTCCTCCATGCAGGACACAGGCTCTGGTTTTATTGTCTTTTTAGCGCTGTGCTTAATAAGAATACAGTGAAACCTCAATCTAGACTTTACAGACATTTGGATCGCTGTAAAAAAAACCCTCAGGTTGAAAACATCAATTGAATTCTATTTAAAGAACATAAAAACACACTGTGTAAATATATATGATCTAAAAATGATAAAACTGTTATCATTCAGTGTTTCACACAAATTCTCTCAAAAGGCCATTAAAGAGAGGGAAATGTTCTGTATGATGTAAGCAGAATCAAATAAAACTATCAGTTTTATCAAAGAGCCATCTTTGTCATTGCTGTGCCTGATATAAAACTTTTCCTTCAACTGCTGTTAAAACTCTCTGTGAACGACCTCCGCCTACGAAGCTTCACCTCCTCTAACAGCACGCCTCCACATTAGACTGTAGAAGATAAATCTCTCTCTCTCTCTATAGAAAGGAGGCAAATAAAAGCTCGGCCCACTCTGGTTTGGCCTTTTAAAATGCCAGGCCGGCACTCCGGCTTAATGACTGCTGTGGTATTTGGACAGAGCAGGTCCATAAAGATGGGAAGGGAGGTGGGGGAGGAGGTGCTGAGGTCTATTTGTGGAGTTAGATAAAGAAAAAGGAAGAACATAGCTTTGTTTGTGGAAAGGAAACTGACTGTGTGGTGCACCTCATGGCTCGATCCTGGGTCCTCCTCTTTTCTGTACTTACATCAACAGTACATCTAACTGAGCTTTTTCCTGTATGCAGGTGATACTCAACTGTACCGCTTTACTTTCCTGAAGCTGGAAGTCGGGGTATTTGGAGGATGTTGGATCCTTAAAAAGAAATATACTGTAAAAACAACCAAAAATTAAACACTTTGGGACTTTCATGCTGAATCTGTGGTCTGTTAACCCTGCAAGGCTAACATGGTTTCTGTCATCAGTTCTGACTTGCTCTGAGCCCAAACTAGATTTTTTTTAGATTCAATTCAATCTGTTTTATAGAGAACATCCATGTGTTAAAGATCTTTTTTTATTTTAATTTGGCAAAAACTACAAAAATTATGATGCTTGACAGGTTTATACATCTGCTCCAGAAAAACAAAAGAGGAAAACATGTAGGCATCTTCAAAGCTAACACTGGCGGTGGTGAAAAAAGGATTATTTTTAATTTTAAAATCCCTCAAAATGAAATTGTTCTTCTGTCTGTCTAGGTTTTCTGTCATTAAGGTCACGATAATCTAAGGAGCTTGGAAAGAAAGCAGGTGGCAGGTGGACTTCTTTAAATTTCTTGAAGGCATTTCACCTCTTATTCAAGAGGTTTCTTCAGTTCTTAAAATGTGGAGAGTCTTAGCTATCTACAACCTAGTGGAGGTTGCCCTTATTTTGAAAAACAAAACATGTGTATGTCATTTTGTTTTGATTTGATTCATATGTGGAGCATGGCTCTCATTGTTTAGAGCTTAATCAATAACCTGATGGAGGCGGTAGATGAGCTGATCCTAATGGGAACACGAACCTCCAGAACATATTTAATCACAATCCACAAGCCGCTTTCTACTTTCTAAATTAAAGGGTACCTATTCTTTATTTTCTTATTATCTGTCATGGATATATTGTTTCACTGTAGTACACCTCATAACCTCTGGGTGCTGCCCCTCTGCATGCCTGTGAAGTTAGTCAATCAGAAGATAGTGTGCTTTCATGGAGAAGCTAAAACAGCTTGTTTCAGAGGACCAATTAAGGGGCTGCACCAATATCCAGTTCAAATTCCAAGAGTAAAAATAAGTTTCAAAATGAGCTGAATTTATATGTCAGCTTCACACAATCAAGTTCTGAAAACTTATTTTAGATGGCAAAAATTGATACTCAGATATTAATCAATACTTAAACTACAATCAGATCAGAGAGTTATTCTGAGTTGAAAGAACCCCTCCCATCACTAACACTAAGCACAGCTTCAGGAGGAAGTTCAGAGGTCAGTGGACAGACCGGTTTGTCTTTATGACCGAAGCAGAAAAGTCGACCAGAAGCTGCACAGAAACAACCTTAAAGTACTGGTCACATAGTTACTGTTGTTACTTCTGTTGTTGTTTGTATTGTTCCAGTCTTTATTTAAAAGAAAAACACTAAAGCCTCTCATTTTTCCTGTGGTACTGCAGTATTCCCATATATGCAATACTCTCTTGGGGATCAGTGATGAGTTAGAAATTCAAGTATTGTGACAACCCGAGCTGTCGCCACATTGCAACCATCGACATCAGCCTGAGTGAGAGTGGAAGAGAAAATCCACACTGACTCATTCAAGGCTCCACTGCTCTGCTGTCGCCATGGCAACAGTGATGAAAGGAGCACCACGTTTAGGGTGGGTGGCGGCGCAGCAGTATTACCACGGAGACGCTGCAGAGCATGGGGGCTCAATGCTACTAATGTACCCCCAGCCCCCACATCGGGCCAGAATCACATGACCCCCGCTGTTTCACTGATCAGCGAGTTTGGTCAATAAGAAGATCCTCTGAGAGCCTGAACATCAAAACCTGCAACACATTTCCTCAGGTTATCTTTAGTTTCACCCACTGTTCACTCATTAACTGTCCAAATTATCCTACAGCTCCAAGAGCTACACACTCAGCACCGCTTACACTTTTCCAAAGAGAAAGGTTTTCGATTTCTCTGCAGATCACAGACTTTCTGAGGGTCAAGCACTGCTGTACATACTCAGACAGGAACAAAACAACATCAATGGTCTGTCAGCACTGATCAATTTTCTTTCAATCAATGTCTGTAACGACACACTGTAAATAAAAGATGGAAGCAGTCACTGGTTTTTGGACTCATCTTAGAAAAGACTGAATGGGAACAACATACAGACGCTGATGCCTGCTAATCGGTAACATCCAAATAAATTCCTAAAACTGGTGCTCAGACTTCCTGGATAGCCTGTTAGTACAGTAATCTCACAGCAGCCATATTATTGGTCTGATAAAGTAATTAAAAATGCTCCCAAAGGCTCCAACAGCACAAATATGGTCCAGAGGTCCAGTTAAGAGACTCAAATTAGTTGACATAAGGCAGGTTGCAGGTAGAGGCCACGCTTCTAATAATGCAAACTTTAAGCTCTAATGCAAGTTAATAAGGTGACTTACAATAATATTCTCCCATTGTGCAGTTGTTTGTGTCTCTAACTCCTGATATAAACCCCAGATAAACTGTTAAGTCTCCTTCTTCTCCTGTATATAGAACTGTGTCATCTGTGTATAGAGACACCTTTCTTCTCATTCCTCTCTTTTACTTACTCTTATCATTATTCCTTAACAAAAGTTTGGTACAGTTGTAATGAAGGGGGGAATTATCTATAGAGACCACAACACTTCTGTATCAGGCTGTGAACATGTTTATTTCTGCTGTAAAGTTTTTAACATTACAGTCTATGGAGACTGACTCACTGCTTTAGCCTCTGCTGGGCGCTAGAGGAACTGCAGGTTTTGGCTTCTATTAAACCAGGGGTGTCCAACTCCAGGCTTCAAAGGCCGGTGTCCAGCAGGTTTTAGATATCACCCTGGATCAACACACCTGAATCAAATGATTAGTTCATTAACTGGCCTCTGGAGAACTTCAAGACATGTTGAGGAGGTAATTTAGTCATTTAAATCAGCTGTGTTGCATCAAGGACACATCTAAAGTCTGTAGGACACCAGCCCTTGAGGCCTGGAGTTGGACACCCCTGTATTAAACTGTGTTAATGATCAGGTCCTGATGAGTGTTTCTATTGTAAAACTTGTTCTGAACTTCTTACAACTGTAGGCTGATCATAAAAAAGATCAAAATTAAAGTAACACTAAAATTTCTAAATAATACAAATGAACTGAAAGAAGCAAACAGAGCGTAGAAACTAAAACTAAAAACACTGAATCCTCAGTGTTGTGTCAGGACACCAGCTCATCCTTTCATGAGGGGAAAGTGATTCTGAGTAAGTGAATGAATGTGACCCTGTGAATGGCTGCAGACGGACAGCCAACAGGGGGTGGAGCCAGGGGTCGGGAGGCTTCACCCTCAGGCAGCTGCCAGCATTATCATGCAAACCTGCAAAGCTGTGTGGAGGCAGGTGGGGAAGACGGGGGGGTGTTCTGGGTGGGCTTTTTTCAAACTTTTATGGCTCACCTCAGACTTTTTTGGCTTGATTAGAGCAGAGTAAATCTTCCCTTTTTTGAATGTAGTCTGGTGAGGGTAAATTTCATAACTCTAAAAACAACCTGAGCCTCACAACTTCTGTAGATTCCTCTTGACTCTATTTTTCCTGCGTGGAAAAGTTCAGCTTGGTGTTTTTTTCTGATGAAATCCAATCTGAGGCCTTTCCTCCATCATGTTTCTGGCCTCTCTCTTACAAGAGTGTTACACTAAAATCTCCACTTTCTTTATGGAGCCTGGTGAGGCTCAGAGGTCTTTTCATGTGGTGCTTCCTTTCACCGGAATAACAAAAGATGGCTGACAGCTCTCTGCCTCATTCACAGAACAATGAGAACCTTTCCAACGAGCTCTCCAAAGCAGGTTCCCACAGAAGAAGCTGCTGCAACAACCAAACCGAATGAAGCGGAACGCAGAGGTACAAACATCGGGCATCAAACGCCGGGAAACGAGTTTACGGCTCTCAAGATCTGTGAAAAAACTGAAAGAGACTGAAAATGTTTTTCCCACACTTAAGAAGCTGGAACAGGGACTTGATTGGTTGATTATTTCAAGTACTATAACAAGCCTAATGAGGTAATGTGACCTCAATAAAGTAAAATGTCCAACATTTAGGGCTGGGGCTCATTGCTGTAATCAAAAAATGGAGAAGAAACTTCTTATAAGTATCAACTCCAAAAGCTGCAGTTCCTCTAATGTCCATTAGGGAAGTTTGTCTTAACTCATGTGAAGACGCTCTGGTAAAGAACACGAGGAAGGAAACTAAAAGTTAACTTCTGGAATTAAATTCAACACGTTACTTTAAGTGATGTTTTTCTTGATCTTAAATGTGGACTGAGGGGTTCAGTGAACCTCATTTTCATCGCCTGTCACTAGAAAAGATCCAGAAGGATCTGCAGCTCCATATATATTTTAGATTCAACCAATCAGATGGCCCCATGTGAAACTGTGGACCAATCAATGACAATGCGTCCCTCCATGGAGGCTTTCTGTTCTCACCGTCTGGATTCTGAAATGAGACAGAGCTTCAGGGTGAAGTTGATTATTTTCAGTCCTTCATTAGATCCCAATGCATCACGGTGGTGGAGCTGGAGGTGGAGGAGCTTCTTTAGTGACCTTCCTAAACGTTTCATTAGAGCTCAGCAGGAAAAGTGGCGAACCACCTTCTCTTCATCAGCTCACCATAACCATCATCATGTGACTAACAACACGTAAAAGGTCCATCAGCTGATTACACAATCAAAGCCAACAGGAAGCATATCTTATTTATAAGACCTTTCAAAATAAACGCTCCCATCAGTAGGGAGATAAAAAACCAAAGTCGAGCTGTGATAACTGTTATTCTGAAAGAGAGGCTGAAGCAGGAAGAACCTTCCATGTTCTACAGAGAGGATGAGGAAGGATGAAGGCTGGTCATGTGTGGTGATTGGCTCTGGATCATTCTGGCACTTGCTCTTTATAAACCTTTGACCTAAAGAAGCCCGTCCAGCCTCTGTTCTGGGTGTCTGAGGTTGTTCTCGTTGTTATTCCACTCGGCTGCAGCTGAATCGCCCATTTAGCCATCGAACATGGGCGACGTGGCGGCTCAAAGAAGAAGCTCAGTGTTTGCTCTGCAGATCTAACTCTGATTAAATTCTAATCGGGCCTCTGTTAACCCTCCGTCGCTCTGATTATGCCCTCACATTATCGCCCTCTGTCACATACAGGGATAAACCCTCCAACGTAATCCAAGACGCACATTAAAGTCACGAATGTGTGAATATTCAGAGACCGTGTGGAGCGCCGACTTAAACAGATCTCTGAGTCACAGCCGGCGCCACACGGTTACTGTGGGCTTACAGTCCAGAAGTGACCCCAGAACCATGATGCAGATCTGAGGACGTGATGGCTCACGCATCACCCATAAATCTCACTGATGATGTCACAGCCACAATAATGAGAACAGCTGATTGACATTAAACAATTTCCTAAAAATACAAAAAACTGCTGTTATTATCTGACCTCTGAACTCCAAGCTCATCCAAACACTAATAGGACCCACAGCATGCCCCCTATTCCCAACTCTACACCCGCATGTACAAAAGTCATCCATCCATCCATCCATTCTCTGCTGCTTATCTTTTTCAGGATCGCGGGGGCGCTGGAGCCTATCCCAGCTGTCTTAGGGCGAGAGGCAGGGTACACCCTGGACAGGTCGCCAGTCTGTCGCAGGGCTAACACATAGACACAGACAACCATTCACACTCACATTCACTCCCGCCTTCACACCTATGGGCAATTTAGAGTTTCCAATTACCCCACTAAGGCCATGTCCACACTAATACGTTTTCGTTTGAAAACGCATCTTTTTCTCTCCGTTTTGGCCTTCTGTCCACACTGAGACGGTCAAGGAAAACTGAGCGTTTTGAAAATGCTCTCCAAAGCGGATACATTTGAAAACGCCGTATTCCCGTCGCAGTGTGGACAGCGAACCCGGAGCCTTTTCGAAAACTATGACACATTTTAGTCATGTGATGCAGTCATGTGACCAATTAAACTAAGAGAGTGGAGGGCATTACACAGCAGTTGTTTTGTTTGCTCTCAATTTTGACAGCCCTATTAAAGATTAATATCAGTTTGTACATGCTCCAGATAGCTTTTCTTCAAATTCTTTAACTCTCACTCGCTTTTGCAACTTTGTACTTTTGTGTTACTCACAGCAACAACTCCACCTCATTGTTAGTCCATTTAAAAAACTCTGTGCTTTTCCTCAACATTTTGCCGCGACATTTCAAAGAGCCGGAAAGTAAATAAACGGCAGACAGAAATGAGGCAGGTCGAATCGTCTTGCTTTTCACGCATACGCAATACAGGAACGTGTTTCCTGTATTGCGTTTCAATGTGGATGAACAACTCTGTGAAAACAAATGAAAACAATAGTGTGGACGCAGAGTGTTTTCAGACGTATACGCTGTTTTCAATTTTATCCAGGCTAGTGTAGACGTAGCCTAACTGCATGTCTTTGGACTGTGGTAGGAAGCCAGAATACATAAGTAACAGCTAAACGGGAAGTTCTCTGAAGTTTTCAGGTGCCAAACTCAACATTTCATCAGGTCGCCTCCATTTTTGGTCAGCTTCATCTGAAGGACCTCTGAGACATAGGTTTCACTGGGGGGCGTGGCCACAGTGGCACAGTGAATTTCAATGTGCCACCTCATGGCGCTTAGCTAACTTAGCTGTTAAAGTTCCTGTTCAGACCTGAAATTACACCTGCACTGAGGAGATTCAGGCTTGTCTCATTCTACCGTACAACATGAACAGTGGATGGGTGCAGTGGAGAGATGAACAGTCTTTGTTCATCACGGGCCACATAAAACCTTCCCAAGGCCTTCAGCCCACTGCCACAGTTTGGGAATCCACGGCATCCGAGGCCCTGGATGCAGGAGACCGAAAAGACCCAGGAGTACCAGACCTGGCTGAGTGACTATCTCCTACTCTTGGATCCAGACACCTTCTGGGCAGTCCTGCTAACAAATCAAGGAGGTGAGTTACTGCTAAACAGTTAAATGTCCCATCAGACAATCACAGAACTGTTTGTACAAACAGTGAAGAACTGAGTTGATAAACACTGACTCCCATGGTGCATTTCAGCAGACCAACTAATCACTGACTTCAAATTCAGTCTGAAGATGGCACTGATTTTAAATATGTTTTACTAACAGCTGCAACATATCAGTGATTTCAGCGTCTTCCTCAGGATTGTAGACAATGTAGTACGCTGCTGTTAAACCTGAAATTTTAGAGACAAAGCAGCAGATTTGGATAAAAACAAATCTGGATTTGGATAAAACATTTATTCTTCAAAATAAAAGTTCCTCACATGGTTACATTTGTTAAAATGTGCGTCGTGTTATGTCCAAATAAAAGTCCAAAACTTAAGATGCTGATGTCAGTGAAACAGGAACTGCTTCATAAATTCTTCTTCTTCATACTCTTTACATTCAGCGCCTCGAATCAGAGCAGCTGTCAGAGGACAGGAAATTGGAAGCTTGGAGCATCAGATAGCGCTCAGAGCAGGATATTAACGCCGCATGCGGATAGCAAGGATAACGAGGTGGAGGGGAACCCGTTACACTGTAAACCCGCCACGTTACTTTACAACTATCTCAACACTGAACAGGAAATAAAAGTCTGCAGCTTCCAGATGATTTTACAGGGACAGGAAACAGAAACTCGCAGACAAGAAGTCGTCCAGCATCAGCGCAACACTCGCTGGTCCTTCACAACAGGCTGACTTTAACCGTAAAACCGACGGGTGCTTTATAAGCGTCCACAGGTGGCATGTCACAGGGCCATTATCATCTCGCCATCTTCACCCCGGTGAATAGCGCTGCATGACAAAAGTGACATCATCATCACTGGTCAGGCACCTCTCTGTTTTTGTAACCTCACTTGTGTTACTGTGCCCACAAAAACTACACACAGCAAGCACAAATGGACGTGTCTGTGTGATGCTGTCAACAGCTGATGGACTACACCCACAGGGGGTGCTATAGTAACCTCTGGCTTCAGCAGAAACATCAGGAACATCTGGCTTCACACATGACCACTCAGTCACTTTACAAAGAACAGACTGAGCATGTGCAGGAGGGCAGTAATAAAGGCAGTGCTCCTAATACCTGTAAGTGTAAAGTAGATTTACCCAGATGCACCAGCTAAGAGTGAGTCTGTATATATATGTGTGTGTGTGTGTGTGTGTGTGTGTGTGTGTGTGTGTGATGTGTGCGTGAGACTGTGTGTGTAAGTGTCTTTGTGTGAGTCTGTATTTGCGCATGTGTGTGCGGTGTGCGTGTTAGACTGAATGTGATAGTCTGTGTGTGTATAGGGTGTGTGTGTGTGTGTGTGTGTGTGTATGAGTCCGTCTGTATTTATGTGGTGTGCGTGTGAGACTGAGTGTGTGAGTCTGAGTTTATGTGTGTGTGTGATGCTGCAGCCGACTGACCCACTTTCCGCAGACACATCGAGCTGCTGGCTGTCGCGTGTCCGCCGCGCGCGCGCGCGCGCGCGCACACACACACACACACACACACACCTCCCTCCTCCCTTGTTCCTGCGGTCGAACAAAGCCGCTGCGGCCGGAAGTGCGGCTCCTTACCTGGGTGAAGCAGAGCAGGTGGAGCGCGAGGAACAGCGGGTGCAGCATGGTGCGCGTGTCCCGGTCAGCGCGCGCGATCCCTGGCCTTCTTCCTCTCAATCTGCTGCGCATCCAAACAATGGCGCCTCCTCCTCCTCCCGCTGCTGCATCGGAGCGCGAGCCGCGCCGCGCGCACAGGTCTGTGTCCGCTCCGCTTCTCTGAGCGCGCACCGCCTTCACCATCAGAACCGCGGGAAGCAGCACCGGACCGGCCCACACTCACAGACAGGCCGGGCAGCGGGGTCCATGCCGCAGCCCGCAGACGCCAGCAGGTCGGTGACGGTGTCGGTGATGGAGCTGCTGCTGCTGCGCGCCGACGCCCCGCCCTGCGCCCCGCAGCCGCTCCTCCTCCTCTTCATCAGCTCCCTCTGAGAGGCGCTCAGACTGAAATTAGTCACGACATCCTGTCTCCAAAATTTATTTCACCGCAAACATAAAAAACACAAGGAAGAAAACACAACCGTCACGTGACGTCACATCACACATTAAAATCACATCGCTCTGCTGCTCACTGACGCAGCGATCACTCTTCACTGCATCAGAGCTCAGAGTAACTAGCTCAGAGTAACAATAACTCACAGTAAGAAACTGTAACTCAGATTAAGCAACTGTAACTCAAGAGTAACTGTAACTTAAAGTAAAGAGCCAGCATGTCTGGCTGTCTCTGTACTCAACAATGAGATCTCAGTAAAAAGAATGATTCCAAAACAGATTTGTTTTTCTGTTTTTAAATGGAGACAGAAATGAACAGCCCCTGAACAGGAAGCAGTCTCCACATGGAAGCCAGGCGTCCTCACACAAACCACTGTGCAAGCACAGAGACAAAAACATGTCTGCCATTAGAAGCTGGAGAACATCTCTCACGCATGACCCCATGCCCGTTTTTAACGACCAATGTTCCCTCTAATTTTTCATGTGTCTGAGCGAACACACAAACTCCCTGAGCGGACCCTTGGAGCACTGTGAGCAACAGCAGACGTGTGCACTGTGGTCACGCCAGCATCGAATCCATCCACGTTACATGGTTTATTAAAATAATCAAATTACAGCATTTACATTTATGTTAGACTACTTTTAATTAACTACTTTAGCCCACTTACAATGAAAATAAAAAAAGAAATCTTGTTCATGACCTGTGTAGTATGTTAACACTATTGGAAGTAAAAATAACTTGAACTCCAATTTTGAAAACACAACTTTCTTTTTTTTCTTTTTTTTTTATAAAGCTCTGACTTGTATTATGAGTCTGTGGTCTGGGGGAGAGTCCTGTAACTCTCTGTCTGCAAAATACAGTACATAATGACCAATGTTGGGCAATTAATTATATAGTTACTTCTTCAAAAAAGTAACTGAGTTATGCAAACAACAATGTTTTTTGCAGCTGTTTACCTAAAAATGCAGCTAAGGCGTTTTTTTTAAATAAACATTTCAAACTATTTACAGAACAATCAGCTGTTCTGCATCAGATTTGATGCCACACAAATTATTTGTGCCACTCCAAAAAATAATTTCTGTCCACTATGAGATAAAGGAGAACAACAGCCTGATACCTGCAGGCCTGACAACAGGAGATGTATCCCTCCTGTAACACCTGTAACATTCAGCAGTCGCCTCGTTGTTCTGACACACACAACAAAACTATTGACTACACTACACACTAACTACACAAGATTTGCGCTAAACGCAAATCTCTCACATCTCAAAACAAGCTGTCCCTCCTACAACTTCCCCCCTTCCTAAACAACTAAATGCCATGTTGCCAAATCATTTTTTGATTGGTCGACATGGTACATTTTTCCACCAATAGGAAAGGGTGGGGTTTTTTTGGTTTTGTTTTTCCTCACAGGCGGAGAGCGCTTTCCAGCGTTTTCCTTATAAAACGCCGTTTTTACCGTTTTATAAACAACCATAGTATTCAGGAAGAAAACCAAACATTGCATATATTTTTCTCATAACTCTGGTTTTACGTGGCCTATCAACACAATTTAAAAACTGGTATAAAGTCCACACTTTTTCCTTCAGTTGTTCCGTCTGTCCTGCTCACATCTCCAATGGTTGTCCACGGTGTCATTAACGTGGCTTCACTCCACATCAGCCACGCTGCTTTGCTAGCTAAAACACGGTGTGGGCACATAAGGACGCTGTCATAGCCTGTCAACAACGTTGATTAGTTGCGTATATACGAATGTGAATCGCATTATTGGCTGGACTATGGGATAAGATGGCATCGTTCTAATCCCATACGGGAGCAGCCAGTCACTTACTGACTAACACTGCAAATCAGAATTGTTAAAGTATTAATTTTAATTTCAATTCAGGTTTGATTTTTTTTTCTGTGTGCAACGCAGATTTTCTGTGCGCAGAGACGTCCCAGCAGTGCGCAATTGCGCATGCGCACAGCTTAGAGGGAACATTGTTAATGACCAACACTGTGAGAGCTTCCAATATAAACACAAGATCATGATGAAAAATAACTGTTACCTACCAAAGACCCATCACAAAATACCTCCTCCCCTAAGAGTTCTGTGGATGTCCACAAACTGACCACACTGTCAGGTGAAACGTGTGATACCAGAGGAGCTCCACAGCGCCCTCTCATGTGGCAGTAACAAACAACGTGACAACCTGCTGTGGTCTACACTAATAAAGCCTAGCTGGATAAATGCTTTAAGGGCAGCATCCTTAGAACCAGAGACAGCGAAGACTGATGAGAAACCCAGGTTATCCCTCTGACAGCATCTGTGGGTGAAAGTTCAGCTGATCACGTGTGTCCTGTTCCTGAGGAGGCTGCAGACCAAGCCAAACACAGTGTTTATCACACACTGTCTCATTTGGGATCTCGGTGACGTCATAGAGGCTGCCTAGGCGCCATTTTAGTAGGCCAAACAAAGGGCAAAAGGAGCGAAAGCATCAGTAATGGTTCATCCTTGCTGTGTTTTCAGTTGTAATGTTAGATCGCACGATCGGGAAGGGAATTAGCTGGAAAATGGGCTCTCTTTTTATTCTTTCCCCACCTGGAAGCAACATGAAGGAGTTCATGTATCAGATGTTACCAAAAGAAGGTGTCTAGCCTGGATAGCAGCAGTGAGACGAGCTGATATCCAGTTCTCTACCATCTCCAGATATCTGTTGGTGCTCCAGACATTTCCATTCGGGTAAGTTCTACATAATTTCATATCACTCTTTATAGCCTATTAGTTTTATTTTCAAGGCGCTCTGAGGTCATAGCAAATTAAAACAAACATCCTAATGAGTGATTTTGTTGATATACGTTCTATTTATAGAGTTGCTAATTTTTTTTTCATTATGCAGGCAAACCAGCCGATGAAATGAATGAAACAAATCCTGACTGGGTTCCAACGCTACACATGCGGCACTACGAAATCCCTGCTTCAAACTACATGCTACATACCACCATGCCAATCAGATGACTTCTTCCATGTGAGGGTGAAGAGCTGACCCTTCTGGATAAGATGGTGAAGGTTTGCTGCATTTTGGTGAACATGTGGCCCAGTGTGGTAGTAAAACCAGGGAAAATGCTCTTGTTAAATACTCTTAAAAGTCTTGTGCTGTTTATGTAGTGATAAGTTTTCAAAAGAGACAGTAAATTACAGAATGCTAGTAGTGGGTGATATTATTTAAATGCTGTCATGATTTTATGTAAACATTTTGTCATTTGTAAACTATACATGACATTGATTCTACATTGTGTATAGGAATTTCTTTCATTTAGGTATTAATCACATTATTTTATTGTATTAACATGTCTGACACTCATACTGTAAGACAAATGGTGGGGGGTCTAGTAAGGAAGCAGACCAGAGTCTTTTGTCTCTTCGAGGACTCTGGGAAGTAGCAAGGGAGTGTGAACCTTAAGGTGTGAAACAGCTGTGTACTGCCTTTTGTTCCTGGAGAAGGTATTTAACTGAGAGCCATGCTAGGCTCAGTGAGACTCTGCTGACCCTGCCCCGTGGTCATGCAGGCTCTCCATCAAGCTTGGTTGTATGTTCTTTGTGTGTTTGATTAAAGAATGTTAGCTACCGCTCACCACTCGTCTGCAGGCTTTATTTAAGTGGAAAACTTCCACAACAATTGTTACTGATGTAATGTTCTACAAAGTGGTGTTAATTTAAAATAAAAGAGGCAAACATTAGTTTGTTTCTTTATTCAACTTTTGAACAGTGGTACTTAGTAAGTACATGTTCAGTAAATGCAAATTATTTACATGGCAATGCACTACAGACATAAATGTAGACCCCCTAAATACAACATTATGGGTTACTCAGAACAGAACTATGCTTGGAGAAATATTTTCCCATCAGTTCAGACAACTCCTCCACGGTAGCAGGTGGAACTTCTTTTACCTGTCACTACGGATTGTCTGTTTATGTTTTGATTGAGAGCCTTTTTTGGGGCAGCTGAAGAGGAGAAGTCTATCTTATGGCCAACCTCTGACTATATCTTGGTCATATTACCCAGCAAAACCCAGCATGCAGGTTCATCTGTAACAGTCCTTGTGCCACGGATCTGCACTGTTGCTTCTACTTTAAACAGAAGAGCAGCGACGTGGGTGCAGGTCTCCACGACTCCGGCCTTACAGGTGCAGTGGGCGGCTTCAACCTTCCCTGTGATGCTCACAGTGACCCATGGCTGCAATGCTGGTTCATTCAGTCTTTGAGAGTGCAGGACCTGAAACACACACAGGCAAAGTTAATTTAAAGACAAGAACTATGAGCCAAGGCTGACACAAATGTGTTTAATCTACTTTATCAGAAATGTAACAAAGTGTTTAGAAAGTTGGCACATACATGTAATTTTTTATCTTTTTATGTATCCATCTAAAGAATGCTGCATGTTATATTCTAAATCTGCCTGTTTTTTTTTTGTTTTTTTTTTAATCTGCCAGCAAAAAATGAACCTAAAGTATGTAATCCAAGGATGTAATCACTTTAGAGATGGAGAAAGCATAAAGTTCGACTTTAAGTGACAATTATGAATCACCTAATATGATAAGGATATTCTGCAGGCCATTAATCAATGTATAAAACTAAAATAGAATGTGTAGAAGATGTGTAATAAGTAGAGCTGGGCGATATAAGATTTTTTCATATCACGATATGTTTTTTTCATTTCAGGCAATAACGATATATATCACGATATATAACTCTATAGAACTCTTATATTATATAAGAGTTCTATAGAGTTCCCTCCCCAGACGCCTTAACGCCCACTCACATCCTGGGCCATCTGACCTCAGTAATTCGCATGATAAGGTGGGGCCAGGTTTCACAATGAACTCACCCGAAACTCTGGCTGATTGGGACCCACACCCAGTTTCACACCTTGGCTCAGGCGATTAGAGGATCATCAGGGGGTCCTTTTGTCCCTCTGTGGGGGGGATACTCCCACTAGGTTTATATCTGGGACTCTCCACCATTTGACCTTAGAACTGAAGAAGCTTCTCGGATGAGAGGTGAAACGTCTTTAAGTAACTTAAAGAAGTCCAGACGCTTTTCTTTGCAAGCTCCTTTGACTACGATGAACTGGATGACTGAGAACCTTCACAGACATCACGATATAAGCCAAATAACTATATTTGTAAGATTTAAATGTGCCGTTGCTCACAGGTAAAATGTGAAATAATCAGCAGCTTGTTTTGATTTAAATATTTATTTACCATAATAAGTTCAACAGCTCCTCCTTGAATCGCTACCTTATCGTGGTGGAGGGGTTTGTGTGTCCCAGGGATCCCAGGGGCTATGTTGTCTGGGGGCTTTTGCCCCCTGGTAGGGTCTCCCATGGCAAATTGGTCCTGGGTGAGGGACCAGACAAAGAGCGATTCAGAAGACCCTTATGAAAAGAACATCGAGGGAACAGTTTACCCTGCCCGGGATAGGGTTACCGGGGCCCCGCCCTGGAGCCAGGCCCGGGGAGGGTGCCCGAGGGCGAGCGTCTGGTGGCCGGGCCTTAGTCCATGGGGCCCGGCCGGGCACAGCCCGAAGAGGAGACATGGGCCCATCCTCCCGCAGGCCCACCACCCGCAGGAGGCGCCATAGGGGTCGGGTGCATTGTGTGCAGTCTGTCTCAGGCTGGAGTTGCCCCTGGTGAGAGGCGGCGGGCTGGGGTGGGTATTCTAATATCCCCTCAGCTTTCTGCCGGTACGTTGGGGTTTTTCCCGGTGGATGAGAGGGTTTGTTCCCTGCGCCTTAGGGTCGGGGAACGGGTCCTGACTGTCATCTGCGCTTATGCGCCGAGTGGCAGTTCGGAGTACCCAGCCTTCTTAGAGTCCCTGGGGGGGGGTGCTGGAAGGTGCTCCACCTGGAGACTCTGTTGTCCTGCTGGGAGACTTCAATGCTCACGTGGGTAACGACAGCGAGACCTGGAGGGGCGTGATTGGGAGGAACGGCCTCCCTGATCTGAACCCGAGCGGTGCTTTGTTATTGGACTTCTGTGCTAATCACAGTTTGGCCATAACGAACACCTTGTTCGAACATAAGAGTGTCCATAAGTGCACGTGGCACCAGGACGCTCTAGGCCGTAGGTCGATGATCGATTTTGTAATCGTATCACCAGACCTGCGACCATATGTTCTGGACACTCGGGTAAAGAGAGGGGCTGAGCTGTCAACTGATCACCACCTGGTGGTGAGTTGGATCAGGTGGCGGGGGAGGACGCTGGACAGACTTGGTGCACCTAAACGCGTAGTGAGGGTGTGCTGGGAATGTCTAGCAGAGGCCCCAGTCCGCGAGATCTTCAACGCACACCTCCGGCAGAGCTTCAACAGCAATCCGAGGGAGACTGGGGACATTGAGTCCGAATGGACCATGTTCAGCGTCTCCATTGCCGAAGCTGCTGCATTGAGCTGCGGTCGCAAGGTGGTTGGTGCCTGCCGTGGTGGTAATCCCCGAACCAAATGGTGGACACCAGAGGTGAAGGGAGCCACCAGGCTGAAGAAAGAGTCCTATCGGGCTTGGATAGCCTGTGGGACTCCGGAGGCAGCCGACAGGTATCGATAGGCCAAGCGGAATGCGGCTCGGGCAGTGGCTGAAGCAAAAACTCGGGTGTGGGAGGAGTTCGGAGAGGCCATGGAAAAAGACTTTCGGACTGCCTCGAAGAGATTCTGGCAAACCGTCAGGCGTCTCAGGAGGGGAAAGCGGTGCTCTACCTGCACTGTGTACAGTGGGGCAAAAAAGTATTTAGTCAGCCACCGATTGTGCAAGTTCCCCCACCTAAAATGATGACAGAGGTCAGTAATTTGCACCAGAGGTACACTTCAACTGTGAGAGACAGAATGTGAAAAAAAAAATCCATGAATCCACATGGTAGGATTTGTAAAGAATTTATTCGTAAATCAGGGTGGAAAATAAGTATTTGGTCAATAACAAAAATACAACTCAATACTTTGTAACATAACCTTTGTTGGCAATAACAGAGGTCAAACGTTTACTATAGGTCTTTACCAGGTTTGCACACACAGTAGCTGGTATTTTGGCCCATTCCTCCATGCAGATCTTCTCGAGAGCAGTGATGTTTTGGGGCTGTCGCCGAGCAACATGGACTTTCAACTCCCGCCACAGATTTTCTATGGGGTTGAGGTCTGGAGACTGGCTAGGCCACTCCAGGACTTTCAAATGCTTCTTACGGAGCCACTCCTTTGTTGCCCGGGTGGTGTGTTTTGGATCATTGTCATGTTGGAAGACCCAGCCTCGTTTCATCTTCAAAGTTCTCACTGATGGAAGGAGGTTTTGGCTCAAAATCTCACGATACATGGCCCCATTCATTCTGTCCTTAACACGGATCAGTCGTCCTGTCCCCTTGGCAGAAAAACAGCCCCATAGCATGATGTTTCCACCCCCATGCTTCACAGTAGGTATGGTGTTCTTGGGATGCAACTCAGTATTCTTCTTCCTCCAAACACGACGAGTTGAGTTTATACCAAAAGGTTCTACTTTGGTTTCATCTGACCACATGACTTTCTCCCAATCCTCTGCTGTATCATCCATGTGCTCTCTGGCAAACTTCAGACGGGCCTGGACATGCACTGGCTTCAGCAGCGGAACACGTCTGGCACTGCGGGATTTGATTCCCTGCCGTTGTAGTGTGTTACTGATGGTGGCCTTTGTTACTGTGGTCCCAGCTCTCTGCAGGTCATTCACCAGGTCCCCCCGTGTGGTTCTGGGATCTTTGCTCACCGTTCTCATGATCATTTTGACCCCACGGGATGAGATCTTGCGTGGAGCCCCAGATCGAGGGAGATTATCAGTGGTCTTGTATGTCTTCCATTTTCTGATGATTGCTCCCACAGTTGATTTTTTCACACCAAGCTGCTTGCCTATTGTAGATTCACTCTTCCCAGTCTGGTGCAGGTCTACAATACTTTTCCTGGTGTCCTTCGAAAGCTCTTTGGTCTTGGCCATGGCGGAGTTTGGAGTCTGACTGTTTGAGGCTGTGGACAGGTGTCTTTTATACAGATGATGAGTTCAAACAGGTGCCATTCATACAGGTAACGAGTGGGGGACAGAAAAGCTTCTTACAGAAGACGTTACAGGTCTGTGAGAGCCAGAGATTTTCCTTGTTTGAGTTGACCAAATACTTATTTTCCACCCTGATTTACGAATAAATTCTTTACAAATCCTACCATGTGGATTCATGGATTTTTTTTTCACATTCTGTCTCTCACAGTTGAAGTGTACCTCTGGTGCAAATTACTGACCTCTGTCATCATTTTAAGTGGGGGAACTTGCACAATCGGTGGCTGACTAAATACTTTTTTGCCCCACTGTGTAGTGCTGGCGGAGCGCTGCTGACGTCGACTGAGAAAATTGTCAGGCGGTGGAAGGAATACTTCGAGGACCTCCTTAATCCCACTGACACGTCTTCCGAGGAGGAAGCAGAGTCTGGGGATGAGGGGAATGACCCGCCAATTTCCGGGGGCTAGGTCACTGAGGCAGTTAAACAACTCCTTGGTGGCAGAGCCCCTGGTGTTGATGAGGTCCGCCCCGAGTTCCTGAAGGCTCTGGACGTTGTAGGGCTGTCCTGGTTGACACGCCTCTGCAATGTTGCGTGGAGATCAGGGGCAGTACCCGTGGACTGGCAGACCGGGGTGGTGGTCCCCATCTTTAAGAAGGGGGACCGGAGGGTGTGTTCCAACTACAGGGGGATCACACTCCTCAGCCTCCCTGGGAAAGTCTATGCCAGGGTGCTGGAAAGGAGAGTTCGTCCGCTAGTCGAACCTCGGATACAGGAGGAACAATGCGGTTTTCGTCCTGGTCGCGGAACACTGGACCAGCTCTTTATCCTCTCGAGGATACTTGAGGGTGCATGGGAGTTTGCCCAACCAGTCTACATGTGTTTTGTGGACTTGGAGAAGGCATTCGACCGTGTCCCTCGGGGTGTCCTGTGGGAGGTGTTGCGGGAGTATGGGGTGTCTGGCCCATTGCTACGGTCCATTCGATCGCTATACAGCCGTTGCAAGAGCTTGGTTCGCATTGCCGGCAATAAGTCGGACTCGTTCCCGGTGGGTGATGGGCTCCGCCAGGGCTGCCCTTTGTCTCCGGTTCTGTTCATAATTTTTATGGACAGGATTTCTAGGCGCAGCCAAGTGGCGGAGGGCTTTCGCTTTGGTGGCCTCAGAATCTCATCTCTGATTTTTGCGGATGATGTGGTTCTGTTGGCTTCATCGGGTGAGGGCCTCCAGCTCGCACTGGAACGGTTCGCAGCTGAGTGTGAAGCAGCGGGAATGAGGATCAGCACCTCCAAATCTGAGGCCATGGTTCTCAGCCGGAAAAGGGTGGAGTGCCCACTCCGGGTCGGGGATGAGTTCCTGCCCCAAGTGGAGGAGTTCAAGTATCTCGGGGTCTTGTTCGCGAGTGATGGGAGAAGGGAGCCGGAGATCGACAGACGGATTGGGGCTGCAGCTGCAGTAATGCAGACACTGCACCGGTCCGTCGTGGTGAAGAGGGAGCTGAGTGTAAAAGCGAAGCTCTCAATTTGCCGGTCGATCTACGTCCCTACCCTCACCTATGGCCACGAGCTGTGGGTAGTGACCGAAAGAACGAGATCGCAGATACAAGCGGCAGAAATGAGCTTCCTCCGAAGGGTGGCTGGCCTCTCCCTTAGAGATAGGGTGAGAAGTTCGGCCATCCGGGAGGGGCTCAGAGTAGAGCCGCTGCTGCTCCACATCGAAAGGAGCCAGCTGAGGTGGTTCGGGCATCTGACAAGGATGCCCCCTGGGCGCCTCCCGGGTGAGGTGTTCCAGGCATGTCCCACCGGGAGGAGGCCCCGGGGCAGACCCAGGACATGCCAGGGTGCTGGAAAGGAGAGTTCGTCCGCTTCGTCCGATTATATCTCTCGGCTGGCCTGGGAACGCCTTGGTGTTCCCCCGGATAAGCTGGAGGAGGTGGCTGGGGAGAGGGAGGTCTGGGCCTCTTTGCTCAGGCTGCTGCCCCCGCGACCCGGCCCCGGATAAGCGGAAGAAAATGGATGGATGGAAGTTCAACAGGGTAGATGTACTTAAGGAACATGAGACTTTTTCAGATAAATAAAGGCAAATATTGCAAACTACACAAAAGGCAGCCGCTAAAGCGTTTAAGTTTCAAAATAGAACAAAAAACACAGACTACTAAATTGTCAATTCCACTTAGAAACAAAATATTAATTCTAAAAATAAATCTTAGTTTGTTTTACAGAAGAACAGACAAAATTGACTAACTTTTGTCAATATCAAATAAACTGAGAACTAAAAGGAAATTCTCAATCTCTCCTTGTTGTATGGCTTAGCTTTTCAAACAGTTTTAACAGTTACTTTAGTCTGACAAAAGCCGAATGACGAATTAGCGCTTTCAGTCAGAGATTGAGCATGCACCGCTTTATTGTATTTCCACACTTGCTTTCGGCACAATTTACAGTGCGCGCTACTCTGTTTTTTGTCAGACTTGAAATAGCCGAAATACCTTCACACTACGGAACTTCTGTGGCTCTTCCGTTCGACAATCTCTCCGGCATTGGAACCATCATCTGTTTTCTCTTCGGTAACTTTCGGTCGCGCTCTCGGTTGATTTTTCTGTAGTCGGCACACTCATTTCCTCCATTACCCGGGCGGCACGGCGGCTGGCTGCTTCCCAAACAAATACACATGTGCGGCTTGGCACTTGTGCTGTACGTAACAAGTCACGTGACGTGACGCTGCGGCTGTGATTGGTTCGGCTCTGCGCTACTTAATTTGGATTGGTTGTTCTTTTTTTTTAAAGAGGACAAGAGCGGTGAGGTCTATCGCAATAGTTAAATTTTTCTATCGAGAAAAAGTTATTTCGCAATACATATCGTTATCGTTCTATCGCCCAGCTCTAATTCATAGCAATCTCCCTTCCAACACAGTGTGTTTGTTTTGATTCGTGACCTGCTAAAATGGTGGCGTGCTCCCACAATGCATTGTGGCTTGATGTCAACTCCAAAGCCCTATATGTGAGGGAAAGTAAAAAAAACAGCTCTTACTTTCAGATCAACCGGACTTTGATCAGCTGTTTGTGTAACTGCTGTTTCCTTCTCCATGACGCTGAAGCGACTGAAAATGATTTTTATTTTGAAAGGGAGAAATTCTTTTCCCAAAAGTTGCAAACAGTCATTATGATCCTGAAACAGCAACGGGAACTGGAAGCTTTGTCTGCTTCAGGTGAAAGTCTGCCTTCACGACCTGAAGATGCATCATGAGCCTGCTCCACCCCCTGCTGGTGGAAACCACACATTACCAGACTGCCACTTCATCTGCTGTCACCACATCCGATAAACATCTAGAACAGCGGTCCCCAACCTTTTTTGCGCCACGGACCGGTTTATGCCCGACAACATTTTCATGGACTGGCCTTTAAGGTGTCGCGGATAAATACAACAAAATAAAACTAGTACCGGTACCGAAAAAAAGAAAATTTATTCATAACACACGTGAAAAGACCAAGGAAAACCGAGTAAACGATAAAAACGATTACAAAATAACGCTGAAAACCGATTAAAAACCCTGAAAACTATACATTTCACACCTGAGCCTCAACTCTCACGGCCCGGTACCAAACGACTCACGGACCGGTACCGGTCCGAGGCCCGGGGGTTGGGGACCGCTGATCTAGAAAACATCCAACAAACATTCAGCAAACATTCAGTAAACATGACCACAGCCTCAATGACTACAGACCTCACATATGTAGTCATGCAGTGTTTTGTGCAGATAGTGTCTCAGCACATCAGAGACTGCCTACCTCCTCCATTGACCCCCACCAGTTTGCATCAAGAGCAAATCAGTCCACAGCAGAAGCCATCACCATCACCCTTCACAGAGCGCGGAGCCATCTGGAGACTAGGAAGAGCTAGTGAGGATGCTCTTGGTGGACCACAGCTCAGTGTTCAATACCATAATCCCAGACATCCTCACCTTCAGATCCCCTGTGCCATCTGCTCCTGGATTAAAGACTTCCTACCAAATCGGCCTTAATCAGTCTGACTCAGCCCCCACCTCACCCTCCAACTCAGCCCCGCACCCCTACTGTACACCCTGTACACCTATGACTAAACACAACCCACCCAACCAATGTCACCGTCAAGTATGCCAATGACACCACCGTGGTTGGGCTCATCTCTGAAGGAGATGAGACAGCATACAGTATAAATACAGTGAAGCTGAACATCTTTAAAACAAAATAACTCATAATGGACTTCAGGAGGCACAGACAGGTGCCTTCTCATTATAAATGGAGAAGGGTGGACTCTGTCTCCACCTTTAGATTTCTGGGCACTCACATCACCTGGACCCACAACACCATTGCCCTGGTAAAGAAGGCCCAGCTGTGGCTGCACTTTCTCTGTGTTCTGAGGAAGAATAACCTGGACCAGAAGCTGCTGCTGGCCTTCTACCGCTCCTCAGTGGAGAGTGTGCCCTCCTCCTGCCTGGGTGTTCGGTACCCAGGAGCCACTGCTGAGAACAGGAAGGCTGCACAGAGGGTTATTAACACCGTTCAAAAAATCATTGGCTGCCCTCTGCCACCCCTGCAGGCCATCGCCAGATCCTCCTGTCTCAGGTAAACCAGGGCCGTCACAGGTGTCCCCTCGCACCCTGCCGGTTTCACCCTGCCCTCTGTTCACAGGTCCCACCCCATCAGATTCACTAACAGCTTCTTCCCCTTGGCCATTCAGACGGTTAGCAAACACTATCCCCCCACACCCCACCCACAAATATGAACCATGGTCTGAGTAACCCCCATCACTCAGGTCACTCACACACAGACTCTATTCAGACAAAGTTTTTTGCACTACTTTCAAGCACTTTGTTCTCTAATGTGTGCCTTTCTATTGTTCTGTAAATATTCCTCCTGTCCACTATTTCTATTTTATTCCCGCACAGTTGGTGTGGAGCACCCATAATTTCATTATACATGTACAATGATAATAAATAATAATAATAATAATACATTTTATTTTTAGGCGCCTTTCAGACCCTCAAGGTCACCTTACAAGAACACGTGAACAATAGCATAAAAAACATAAAAAAAAGTTATGTATATATAATAAACATGGTAAAATAAAATTTAGACATAAACAGTCATAAAAGTATAAAGACAAGTATAAAAACTGAGCAAGGTAAAAATAGACTAAGACAGATCAGGTGTATGCAATTCTAAATAGATGAGTTTTGAGACGTGATTTAAAAGTGGTGAGACAGTGTGTGGTCCGGAGAACAAGTGGAAGTGCATCCCAAAGTCTCGGGGCAGAACAACTAAAGGCTCTGAGTCCAATGTTAGTCAGGCGAGCAGGTGGAAGAGACAGAAGGGAAGCTGAAGAAGAGTGGAGTGTACGAAGGGATGAGTATGTATGGAGAAGATCGGATAGATATGGAGGAGCGAGGTTATGAAGCGCTTTGAAAGTGAGAAGCAGGATCTTGAAATTGACACAGAGGTGAACTGGAAGCCAATGGAGCTGTTTAAGAACAGGTGTTATATGTTCAGTGGATCTAGTTCTGGAAATAATACGAGCAGCTGTATTTTGAACTAAATGCAATTTATGGAGGGATTTATGAGGTAGACCATAGAGAAGAGAATTACAGTAATCCAGACGAGATGTGACAAGAGCATTGACAAGTATGGCGGTACTGTTTGGAGTGAGTGAGGGAGGAAGACGGTTAATATTACAGAGATGAAAGTAGGAAGACCGAGTGATATTATCTATGTGTGCTGTGAAAGACAGAGTGCTATTGAGGATGACACCAAGACTCTTAACTTGAGGGGAGGGTGTGACATCAGAGTTATCAATGGATAACGAAAGACTGGTTGGAACTGTAGTCAGTTTTGATCTGGTGCCTATTAAAATGAATTCTGTTTTATTGCCATTAAGTTTAAGAAAGTTGTGAGTAAACCAGACCTTGATTTCACTTAAACAGTCAGAAATGGATGTGGGTGGGAGAGTAGCTGTGGGTTTGGAGGATAGGTAGAGCTGGGTGTCATCTGCATAGCAGTGAGACTGGATGTTATGCTTCCTAAAAATATTACCTAGGGGTAGGAGATAGATGATAAAAAGTAAAGGACCCAGGACAGAGCCTTGGGGTACACCGGAATTAACTGGAGTAGATACTGATCTGTGAGGGAGTAATTGAACAAACTGTGAGCGGCCAGAGAGATAAGAGGTAAACCAGGCAAGTACTGTACCATTGATGCCAACAGATGCTAATCTGTGAAGGAGGATGCAGTGGGAGATGCTGCGAGGTCAAGGAGAATGAGGATGGAGATAAGTCCTGAGTCAGCTGCAAGCAGAAGATCATTGGTGATTTTTACTAGAGCTGTTTCTGTACTGTGACATGAACGGAAGCCGGACTGAAACTGTTCGTACAAGTTATTTTCAGTGAGATGACGATGAACCTGTGCAGCCACTATCTAGAATAAAGGGCTATTCTATTCTATTCAGACACCCAGAATTCTGACTTTATTTCCCAGATTTCTTATGTATTTTTCTGAAAATCCTACAAATATATGATTTTGTTGTGAGATGTTTAACTATTAACTCTCACACGCATTTGAAACATTTTCACTTTAATCAAAGTTTTCAATCTGAAACTTTCCACTGCTTGGTGAAAATACTGAGCTTAAACCCATGTAAACATTCCTCAGAACCACCAGTTCAAAGGTTAAAGGTTAACCTGGGATCTGGTTTCACTTTTTAAAGTCTTTTGAAAACTGTTAGAAAAAGCAAATTCACTAAAGTTCAGTAACTGAAGAAATGTGAACTTTTCGTGGTTTCAACCACTTTTTTCAGACGGTCACTGTGGAAACAAAGTTCAACTCTTCAGTCCACCTTAAAAACTCAGAAAGCCGTCCCTCTGCAGGCTGTTGAGGAATTAATGAACAGCTTCCTGTGTGTGTCACAATGTTTTATTACACGCCTTTTAGAGTGTATTACTGTGTTAGTGTGTGTGGCTGAGTCACACTGTTTTATTACACGTGTGTATTAAAGAGTGCGTTACTGTGTGTGTGCACGCGCCTGTGTTTGGAGGCACAAAGGGCTCTCTGAAGGTTTTCCTCGGACTAAAATATTTGGTTTTCTTGAAACAAATCTGGGTCGTCTTCCAGGAAGGAGGTGGTGGTGGAGGAAGAAACACAAACACTGCACACACAGTTTTTACAGGAAACATTTGAGTTAATTTCTCAGGAAAAAGTTCAGTCCAACTTTATTTGATCAGGATTTAAAGGGATAGTGCATTGCTTCATCACAGTAACTTATTCTGTTCACTTCCAGCTGACAGACCAGCTCAGCATGACTCACATTTCACAGTAATCCTTCTGTCTCTGATCCTGGGCCTCTGTAACAATGAGTGAAGCATGAAGCAGAGCAGGTGAGGATGCTCCTGTATGCTGATGATTCAGCTCCATGAAGAAACGTCATCCTGTCACTTTACACACTTCAGAACAAACTCAGGATTTAAATCTCAAGTTCTGTCTTTACATTTCTGCTCTTTCTGTCAGACTTTCTGCTTCAACATTTGAAATGAAGTCTCTCAGAATCCAGACTTTTTATCTTCAAACATAATCTAATCTCAGACTGAACTTTAATCCCAAACCTTCGACAGGTTATGTTGCTTCATCAGGATTTTACTGTCATGAGTTGATATTTATGCCACAAATTTACTCTTTTTGTTTCATATTGTTGACTTTCTACAAAGTATTCATCTAAAGATGTGTTCTCTGGATATAAAGTTTAATAAAAGGATTCTAGCATCACACATCAGTTTTATGTAAAAAGTTTAAAACCCCACAGACACAAGCAATAAAGGCACATTTTAGTCTTTGGCAGCTTCAGTTTGTTCTAAATTTGATTTTTCTGATTTATATCCTGAAAACACTTCGAAACTTGAACATAAGTGTAAAAATGTATATTTTTCCCTAATATTATATTTCTGATTTCAGTCTTTTTCTTCATTTGAAATGCGTCTCTCTGCATTATGAAGAAACGTTCAGAACGTCCTCCAGGATCGCTGAATGGATGCCAGCGCTCTGCAGACTCTGCAGTAGCCTCTCCACTGTCGCTCGCTTCCCTTCAGCCCGCCTCCACTGCACCAGCCCAGCGAGCGCCGCAGCCTGAGAACTGAGGCTGTGATCGGACCGGCATCGAAACAGCACCTCTGCCGACAGACCCAGATCCAATAGCACCGATTCCCACTCGGCACCGAGCCGCAACGCCAGCTGGGACAACTCTCGATCTGAGGGAACCCGCTGTAGAACCGATTCCGGGAGCCGACAGGCGTCTGCAGACAGACGGAGAACAGGAAGGTCAAAGGAAATAAACTTTCAGCTATATAAAAAAATTCATTGTTTACCTTTTTTTATTATCATAATGTCATTATCATCTCAGAACTAGAACCTCAGTTTTAATTTCAGATTCTGGATTTAATCCTGACTTTTATTTCTATTTCACAGTTTTTGTCATTTTTATTTCAAAATGTGGATTTTAATCAACTTTGAGTTCAAATTTCTAACAATAACATGAACAATAACACTTCTTTGAAAAAAAGTTTCTTTGACATTCAGTTTAAAACTTTTTTTTAGACTTCTCTCGAAAACCAAAACTGTCACAAAAAAAATAAAAAAATAAATCATGTTTAACCTCAGAATATGTACTTTTATGTTTTTTATCAAAATCTTTCATTTAAAAAAACAAAACAAAACACTTTTCAATGTTAATCTTAATTCGTTGATTTTGGACTTAATGACTTATTTTTGATATAATTATTTCTTGTACACATCAACATATATATTCAGTTTTGTTGTTTTATAGGGAAAATTCAGATTTATCAAAAACTCAAAACTGTAATTGAATTAATACAATGAATTTATTTTTTAAATAACACAAAATATGACTTATTTTTATTTGCTTAGACAAAGACTTTATTCAGGTTTAACTGAAGATTTTTTTAAATAGAATTTCTAATAATTACTTTTAAATTTATTCTTAGACTACATGTTTATTTTAATTTTAAAATTCTGAAATTCTCTTTAAACTAATTATTGAATTTGGAGTTTGTCATTCTGAAATATCACAAATTCAGACTTATTTAAAATCTGGACTAAATTTTCACATTTCAAGAAGAAAAAAAAAAAGCAGACTTTGATCGACTGATTTATATTTGACCTCTTCAGGTTTATTTCATAATATCAAATTCATCTAACAGATTTCCAGTTTAAATCTGAACATTGCTTTGGTTTGTAAACATCTTATTTTAAATGTTATCTCCAAATGTTTGAATGTTTGGTTTGTAATGTCAGGATTGTGACGTTTTCAGTTTAACACCCTCATAAGGACAAACAGAAGTGAATGGCTGTTTGGATTGGGCAACTCCGAGCCCGTTGGTGCTCTGCAGGGTGCCGTTTGTTTGTAACCTCAGCTGGTTGAGCAATTCGAACTTTCCGGGGGTCGAACAAACAGTGAAGCGTGGTTACTGTGACCTCACAGGAAAACATGATGCCAACAACTCATAGTATTTTTTCTGTTGTTGTTGATGCTGCCGTCCAATGAATGAAGACCAAACGGCACAGCCCTCCCACCACCGCCCGCCTACGTTAAAATACTGAGAACTGAAGTTACAGCAAAAACCAGTGACAGCAGAAGAAATAAAGTTTATTCAAACGGCCAGAACACAAACAAGTGTAGAATGTTTTTGCCTTTTTCTGCTTCAAATGCCGACATCACTGAATCCATGCATGGCAGGCGTGAACCCACCAAAATCTATTAAAAAAAAAAACTAATTTACATGACCTTTAAAATCCAAACTTGTTTGCTGCTGCTGTAACCTCCTAGGACCTGGCGTCCACATATGTGGACATCACATTTTGGGTTGTCTAGACCAAAATACTAAATTTTGCTCTACAAGGGCCTGATATCCACTTATGAGGACATTATACTGCCACTGTTCTATCGAAAATCTAAACGAATATCCTCATATGTGGCTCTAATTTTTCTCAGAAACAAAAACCAGGTAAAAAATTAAAAAATCTAGTAATTCTTTGTTTTTACATTCATCGGGTCCCAATCAGCCCAAGCATCAAAGAGAAATTAAGAATGCATGCCATGGAAGAGTTCGAGTCTTAGGAGGTTAAAAAGGTGCTCTGCAGGTGTGAGAGGGCTTCTCTGCTGCCGCTGATCAGACCGACCCCACACCAGGTAACTAGTGATGGCCAAACTCTGACCGTCTGAGGGGTAGTGAGACGACTCAGACGCCTACAGATCAAAAATAGAACATCTGCTGGCATCCGTCTGTCCGTCTGATCACGTCATTAATCACTGAAAGAGCTTCATTTTGTCCAAAACACAGTTTACCGTCAGCTGTGACAATGATGGAGTATCAAATCCACAAACGTTGGGTTAGGTGGATAGCTGTTGATTACATTATTGTATTAATAAATGACTGCTGTTGGTTTTTACTCAGCATCTGATGGAAGCTGCAGATTATTTGTTTCATTAACTTTAAACTGAAAGCATCCACAGTCCCGTGATGGAGATGTGCTTCGGGTTAGACTGAAGGAAGAGGACAGTCTTCCTCTCGGGCTTTAATCAAAGTCAGGAGGCTCGTTAAGACTAATGCTCCGTGTTCAGACTTCCAGCTCACGGGATGACTTCAACCTACAGGAAGTCCTGCACGATTCATTTTATAAATAAAAATCCACATTTTCAAATTCAAGTCAAAACAAATTTAAAATTCCAACCTTGTGTGTCTGAAGTTTACAATTTCTGGAGTGACAAAAGCTGTGAATTTTATGAATCCAAGTTATGAGATTAGTGTGAACTATACAAATCTAAGATTTGGATTTGAGGATTGAGCAAACAGAGAGAAAGTTACATTTAACACTAAAAGTCTGAGTCTTTACATTTTACTTCAGATTAGGACAGAGATGACAGGATTAGACGGTCAGGATTCCCCATCAATACTTTGTCAGCACGACGTGGGACTTTCCTGGAAAAAAAACAATCAAAATCAGGGAATCCGAGAACGGCTGCTGCAGGAAAATTCTGGGAAACTAAACTCAGATAAAAATAAAACGAGGGGATTCTGAGAGGCTGAAACCCCACCACTCAGAGGAGGAGGAAGAGCTTGTTTTCCTGCCCAGGCCTCCCTCGTCCACCTCCTCCTTTTATTACCTCCCTCTTGGTTTCCAGGAACCTGGCAGCAGCTTCCCAGCCAGATGTTTGGGATCACATTCACATGATGCTGATTCTGCATAATCCCAAACCTCCTTGGAGCAGATCAGTCTCCTCCCATTTTTCTAAGTGGGGAATTTGTTCTGCCGAACACTTCGACTCCTCTGATTTTGATAAATGTTAGTGTATCATATTTGCTACATACATTTTTTGTGGGGTTTTTTAGACTTGTAAATCATCAGTGTGAAATGGCACTATCCATTTTTAAGCAATTAAAAAAGCCAAATGCAGCAAATGTGATACAAATTAAAAGTCATATATGAAAACTGAAATGTAATTAATGTTTTAAATAAATTTGTCAGATGGTTCAATAAACTGTCGATTTTCAAAAATTTGAATTTTCTGGAAATTATTTCATGGTTCAGTCCTCAAATCAGACAATACTTCCATGAGGTTTGGTTGAATTAAATGTGACCCACTCACAGTGGTCAGAGTCTTTGATGTAGTCCACGTTACAGAGGTCCAAGAGAAGTGGTCTTACATCTGGACCTGGTCACACTGGATGTAGTCTCCTCGGACAAACATCAGTGACCTCTGACCCTCGTCTGATCCTAAAACAAAGGCCCCAGAGGCTGATCTGTGTCCTGGATCTGGTCTGATGTCAGCAAACAGGTTAAAGTACCTGTGCCACATGTTTCTGCCAACAAGACTTCCGGGTTTATGTAGTGAGGTATGATTCCCCCGCACCCTGATTGGTTTTACCTTTGGGTCCGGGTTCAGGTGGGGTCTGGAGCTCCTGCAGCAGTCGGTCCCGGACCCAACTGAAGTCCTGCAGGGACCGCAGGAAGGATTGGAAGGCCCGGGGCCCGCGGCTCGGCAGGAGGTCCAGGAGCCTGAGGGTCTTCTGTCTCTCCGTGGACCGGGACTCGATGTCCTCCACCTGCGCGTCCGTTAAAATCTCCTCCTGGTACAGAAACGGAACGATTGTTTCGCTGACCAGAAGCTGGCCGGACAGCTCCAGTCGGTGTTTTCGGAGGACGGCTCTGTGCGCCGGGTCCATTTCACCGAAACCCGACTAATTAGCTCATAAAAATAAGCAGTTCCACATTATTAAACTAGTCCTTTGTGTCAGCTGTACAACTACCTTTCAACTGCGCTATGTTTTTGTGCTCGGGTGGAAACAAGCAGGCGGAACCAAAGTCTTTGCTAATCAAGTTGCGTTCACATTTTTTTATGGTAATACAATCTAAAATTTGCTTAGATTGGTGGTTAATTATGGGATCTATTTGCGTGGAAGGATTGGTTAGTCATTGATCTTAAATTCGGCGTGCGTTTATACCCCGGATAAAATAACCTCGAGGGAAAACAGATTTTATGCAGATTGCTTCTGATAAGATGATTTCTGGTGACGTAAATGTACGCCGAAATTCGGAAAGAAGCCTCGCAGAGCGTTCCACTTTACTGATCAATATCCTTGATTAATAAATCCACGAGGAAACCTCAAAAACAAAGTATTGAATTAGGTTCAGCGTACCATAGCATCGAGCAACGTTACCTAACACACAGCATTAGCTAAAACCAAAGGTAATTTTATAGATACAAGATATTTTTATTAATAAAAAAAGAAAATAAAAAGCCACAATCTGACCAAAGAAGTTAATATATTTGTTATATATCAGATACTTACATTTAGGAATTCAAAATAAAATTCCCAAACTGAAAGATTTTCCGTGGAGTTCACAAAACCTCGTGTCACACTGTCCTTTATTACAAGCTTTTATTTTCAAAGACCAATTTACAGTTAACTGAATCTGTTTTTGACATTGTTATTGATAATATGTGATTCATATGTTTATTTGTGCTTTCATTTCTGTTTTTCTGACTGAAGGACAAGCTTCGTACAGGCAACCAACATGAAAAAACATGTTATTCTTCTTTAAAATTAAAAGTGACGGGGATTTAAACTGGAATTAACTGAAATTAAAAACCTTTTTCGCACGTCAAAGTATTGTGTCTATTCTTCACGTGTTTAATGACATCGCTGAGATTTTTTTTTTTACTGATTTAATTTCCAGTCAGACATGAGGTTCTACTGATAGATCTGCAAATATGTATGTAATATGTTTTTTAACTTAATCCTGTTTCTGGATTTAATGTCCTTCCAAAACATAAACATGATGTTTAAAAAAAAAAAAAGAACCATCTATGATGGTGTGCAATAAATTTTGCATTTTCTTTAAACATGAAATAAAAAGCACAGCTTCATGTGTTTAAAGACTTCTAAAAAGAAAAATCATTTATACATAGCCACAAAATGAAAAACAGTACACTGAGACAAATTCATAAAGCTGACTACTGCACAATGTTCTCATTTGCGCATTTAAAAATGTGGGGAAAAGAATCTAAATTTTTACATCTTTAATTTAAAGCACCAGGAAGTTTAATCATGAACATTTGTTATTTCTACAAATCTAGAAAATGAATGGAATAACTTGCAGCAGTTCTTGCTATAAGAACTTCAACAACAAATATGACCAGTCTATAAACACGTTTCAGGTTTCCTGGCACACTCATGCTTCCTGGCACACTCAGGCTTCCATAAAGAATGGGCCTTCATAAACTAACCAGAGAAACAAAATTTAACAGAGAGATTTTATTAGCATCATTTGTTTCTTTGTATTATGTTTTTATTAAAAAAATCTGATTATTAATGAAGATATTCAGCTTTTTCCTTTCAATAAATGATTAAAAAAACCATTTAATACACACACACCTGGGCTTCCATAGTTTTGTCCTGTGGGTGTGAATCAATAACAGCATGAAGTATAAGCAGCAGTGACACATTATTGATGAGGCACCATATAAAATTTATTGATCTCCTGGTGGGAGCTGATCAGTTCATCGTTTACATGCTTCAGAAACATACCAGAAATACAGACACGATCAATTATATACTTCATCAAATCACAGGGGCTGCGATATGTACAAGAACGCGCACACACCCTGCCTGCTTGGTGCATCCATGCTTAATTCAGCTGCTCTTTGTCATCTTCATCATGGAACTGGTCAGATATCAAGGCTGAAGCACAAACAAACACCCTGATTGGCCCTCCTTATACACACATCACAGGACACACCCTGTTTACCTGAGCAGCTACATGACCAAACAGCTCTGCCCCTTCTCCTTGGCCGATGCTGAGCTGTGATTGGATGTTTGAAAATGATTTTAAAGAAAGGTGACAGAATGTGAGCATGCAGCGTCGACGCCCCGTACCCGATCAGGGACAACTTGACAAAAACATAACATGGTCACTTGTGTAACCTTCATTTCTACGGTAACAAACAGGTTGAATCCATGACTAAATGATTTTTTTTCCCATTAAATTAAGTGCTTGCATGTCTGTTGGATTAATGAGACAACAAGATTCCACAGGCCCCCCCCCAAAAAACGTGCAATTTTTGAATGAAGTTTGGTTAAATGTGCTCCAGAGACTCAGCATTAACCATCAACACTGGTGGGTGAATATGAATCCTAAAAACAAAAGCTTTTTAATGAAGCTTGGTCAGGGTTTGTTAAACATGTTTGTGAAATGTGGTGGTTCAGCGGGTTTTGTTTTGTTTGGAGACATATTTGAGACTAAGACCATTTAATCCAAATCACACCCACTTGCACCACATTTCTGGGGATTTTTCTTTTACATTGGGGGTAAAACAAGAACTTTTTGTAAGCAGGAAAAACCCTGATGATTATGATGACGACACCAACAAAGATGGTGCTGAATTTATCGGGACTAATTACTAACACCAGCAGGATGTATTTAGATTTTTAAATTGAGTTTGGCTGAATTGTAGTTAAAGGTTCCTTCCTGAGTAAGGGCTCGAAGCTAGAGATATGGTGTCAATGAGACTTCCTGGTAAAATAAAATAAAGATATAAACATATTTTTTAACCAGGTCTTAGTGTCTGTGCTGAATTTAGGAGACCATGATACTGGTAATAAAAACGTAGGATATTTAAATTGAGTTTGGTTGGAAGGTCTTCACACAGCCTGAAGCTGGTTCATTGCTGCAGACTGAGGTTATTTGATGAACTGAGCTTTGAAAGTGTGCCTTTCCGTCTTCTTGCTACAGAATTAACAGGTCCTGCACCTTTACAGCTCTGAGCCAATCGCAGTGTAAGAAAACTGAGTATTTACTACATGCAGGTACAAAGTCTGAGGAGCTTGTTTTGATTCTGAACGTCCTCGAGGACACCTCGACTCTCCGCCTCACCAGCGTTCACTGTCACAGGCTGTCTGTCGGCCAATCAGAAGGCTCTGTTTACTTGTGTTTACAGGTGGGACTGACAAGCTCTGATTGGTGGAGAAAAATGGAAAATTATTCTATTTCCTGATTTTTGTTTTCCTTCTGTTAATTATTTTCACAGAAATCCTCACAGAAACTTTCCAACATGAAGAGGCCGAATAATCAATCAAAAGATCAATTAGAAAATCAATCTGGAACCGCTGATTGGTCTAAAATATTTTTTTCTTTTTTTCACTGATCAAATAATCAATAACTTAATGGGAACAATAATTACTAACTTGATCAATAACAAACATTTAAAAATGTGAAAAAAGGTTAATCAATAATCGATTAATATTCATGTTTCAACACTTAAATTACTGTGATCAGGTTGAAAGAGGTCACATATGGAGGACCAACATGGCCAAAACTCTGCACGAAATTATTAAAAACACAAAATAATGAAGTTATAATAAGATGGGACATATTTCAGTATTTGTCTCATTTTGTATTAACACCTCTATTAGTTTTATTTACAATTTTTTCAATTTTTGAATTTATTTAAAAATATTTTAAATGAAAATATACATTTATATTTTAGTTTTGTTTCTGTTCTTTTTTGCCTTTGTATTTCCCTCCATATTTTCAAAGCTTATTTACTTTAAGTAAAGTCATACAAATAAAAAAAAAAAGCAAAGAGAACATATTAAAGAAATAACTTTAAAGTTTTAATATTTGTTTTAATTATTTTGTTTAGTTAAGTCATTTCAGTCCTCGTCTTTTAAAAGCATACTTTCTTCTGATTGGCCAGCTTCTGGACACCCACTGTTTACTTTAGATTTGAAATAAAGAGAAAAGCTAGTAACCCATGAACCCACAATTTGCTGTTTACATTCTTCTGACACCAAACTCCATTCAAAAAAAGTCATTTTAAGTAGGCCTGCTACAATTCGTCGTTATAATTGATCATGTTGACTAAGATGCATCCTATAGTAAAACCACATGAATGCGTTTTTGTAATGGCAATACACTACAGGAAGCTAAGGGGGCAGCATCGCCTCTATCACCTGGCAAGACTGCACTCACTACTAATGAAGAAGAACATTGTGGAACGGCAAAAGCGGATGACAGAAGTAAACTGAAAGGGAGATTAAATTTTTAAAAAAAGTGAAAGTATTTTACAGAAATTAAACACAGTTAAACCAGACTGTGCTAAACGGAGCTTTCCTTCCACGACTGCAGTGCACGAGCATTTCAAACGCTGCCACCCTAGAGCTGTTACATCAGCTCTGATGAGTCCGTTATTGAGAGTTAAGTCAGTGCGTCACATTGATACCTTGTTCATGTTCGTACAGTAATGTTTATTTTAGCTTACCTGTCAGAAACCTCTCAGGATGTTGCTTGCTAAGCATTTCAGTTTTGCTAGCCAATGAGTGAAATCCAATAGCAAACCAGTACATTTCTGAAAAGAGGCTGATGCACCTCTCAAATTGCTGAAATCATGACAGAGAGCATCTTCAGCATGTTTATCAGCAGCTGGGAACATCATCTCAAAGACAAGAGCGAGCTTTCCTCCAGAGCATGTCTACTGCAGTTGTGAATTCATGAACTGAATCATCTGTAAACTTTGGAAACTTGTTATTTTGAACCTGAACAAAAAAATAAATAAAAAAATCTTTTTTACATTTTTAAATTTAATTCAAAGCTTTATTCGAGCTTATGGACACTTTTTTCTGTTTAAAGTAGCACTTTAATTTATGTTCCTTAATATTTTATTCACTTCACTTTTATTCTGACCGTGCTATTGAGTAATGCTAAAGATACATTTGATTATTTTCAAATTCACACGTTTCCTGGGTAATTATTTGAATTTGCTGTGGAATGAGACAACAGGGTGACAGTCACAGGTGGGCAGACCAGAGAAGGTGAGGTCCTGGAGCCTAGAACAGGAGGTTTGCCCACAGAGACAAGAGTTACTGAAATAATCGTTGACTAATTAAAGAAAAATTGACAGATTAGTCAACTACCAATCTTTAGTTGCAGCTGTAATTTAAAGGGAATGTTTTCCAAACCTGTGCAAATCTGTGATTCATCAGCAGAGCAAACCTGAAAACTAAAAGAAAAATTTATTTTTTATTGTTTTCATGAAAGTAAATAAAATATTCTTGTTTTTATTTATAAAATTAATTTGGGGGCAGCCCGATAGTGCCACTTTTCCCCCTCTGCATCACTCAAAGTGTCGACAAGCAAAATTAATAACAAAGCTTCTTTTTAAATAATGGTATTTGTAATATGACGTTTCATAGAACCATGGTAACATCAGTGACCACATCAGTAACCACTGTAAACATCAATACCTTAAGATACTTCAGATTTATCTGGTCCACTTTAAAAATCAGCATACGGATTCAGGTGAAAATGGACGTTCTGAAAAGTGATGATCTGGTAAAGGTGAGGGGACGACGAGGTGTCAAGTCACCGCAGTGCAGAGAGGTAGCTGTGGTCAGGAGGGGTCATGTGACATGGCGTTTCCATCAGACCTTTCCCCTCTGACTCCGGCGTGATTGGCTGCAGACTCACAGAGCACATCGACACTGCAGCTTATTGCGTGACCCTGTAGAGCAGCACACGATGGGATCAGTCAGTGGTAAGATGACATCAGTCCTTACACATTGTAGGCGTAATCCGTCAGGTAGTCCTTTAGTCTGTTGGGCAGCGGCAAATCCTGAACCTGCCGTGTCCTTTGGTTGATGGTGATGCGACAGAGGTGCTGCAGGGATGGCGTGGAGGTGTACACGGGTTTGGTGAGTAGCAGCTGCACTGTGCCATTAGGCGGCACCGGAGAGACCCGAGAGTTTGACGCCGACGCCGCCTTGTCGCTGCTCCTGGACAGCTGGACGTAGTACTCGACCAGGTGGACCACACTCTTGAACTGCTTCAGCTTGGGCTTCACCAGGACCACCGAGTCCAGCTTGAACTTGCCGTGTTTGAACTCGATCCGCAGGTTGGTGGGACCTGCTGACGTCATGGCGGAGATGGTGAACAGGTAATCTCTCTGAGAGCTGTCCCGCAGCAGGAAGGTGCCTTCAGAGGTGTCCTGCAGGATCTCTTTGGCTTCATTAGCCGTCAGACTGCCCCAGTACCAACCTGACAGTAAGCAAAAGATGAACTTCAGAATAACCCTTTATCCCAGCTCATCCTCTCTCTGAAACCACCCGTTTTAACCTGTCTCATTAAAAGCTCAGTTTGTTCTGATTAGCCAACTTTTGGAAGCCTGCTGAGGGGCAGCACCCAGTGACTGAGCTGTCTGTATGTGTCAGTGTTTGGAGATCACCAACCCCCCACTGTCCTGCTGAGACCCTATCTTAATCTGAAACCACGCCCCCAGTAATAATTACTCAAAGTTTCGGTTGGAAACAGGACTTCAGAAACCAACAGGTGACGTCACTGTTGTTCACTGCACCTTTATACTGGCTATTAATGGGAACTTAACAGGTTAAAACCACAAAATGACCAAACTAACCAACCAATCAGGATCCCGTTTGTTTCACAGTAAAATGTTTTTGTGAATCTGTCTGGTGGAGCCTGGTAGAGAGTAATGGCGCCACCTAGACCCACACTGATTCTTTCAGGTGTGTGAAACAACATATACACAGTGCACACCTTTCACTGTTCCCCTGTCTGTCACTGAATGCAGCAGCTGTGGTGCGAAACGGCCCAAACCAGCCAAGGAGACCATTAGAGACGGCAGTGCCGCTCATGTTATGAGCTGAGAATGAAATCAATCAGCTGATTTGTGGCGGCTGGGTACCTGATGACTCGCTGCAACGTCTCTGGAGCTGTTAACCATCATGCTTTAAAGAAAAATCTGCTGTGTTTGTGATTTTTCAGCCTCCTGAACGGGGCTATTTGATGCACTAAGCAGAGCCTTTTTAGTTTTGGATGTGTCCCCCTAACTCTGCCAAAATAAAAAACAAGAGGATGGAAACTCCACCTGCTGGGCTTTGGTTTCCAGCTGTTCTCCTCTGGATGGAGACTGTGGAGGCGTAAATCTTTCCTACCCGTGTTTCTGAGCTCCTTCATGGCAGCAGCAATGCGGCTCTCGTCAGATTCCACAGCTCCGGTATTGTTGTCGGCTCGTCTGTCACTCTCGATGGTTTCCGTGGACTCGGAGGACTGGCAGGTCATTGGATAAATCCGACCTTCAGGCCCACAGCTGAGACATGGACAAGGTCTGCAGGGCGCAACTGCTCACACCACAGTGTCAAAGTCCTGGAAGTTCAGGAGAAAAAACAGTGAAGAAGAAAAATCTGACAGGAGGCTTGCACACCAGGCTCCACTCAAAAAAGTGATGATTTAAGACAAAGTTGATCCAAAAATACTTTAGAGCCTGAATAAAGTCTGAAAACATTTTTAACCAGAAACTCAACAAGAGAAAGTTGTATTTCTCAACATTTCAGCATTTTTTTAAGTTCAAGTGAGCCGGTAAATAAAGGAGCTTTATCTTTAAGACGATATTACTCATAAAGACAGATCAGACAGAGGCAGATTTATGTCTCAATAAATAATCAATCAGCTGACTGTAAAACACGAGAGTGACTCATCACCTCTAAATAAATAAGTAAATAAATAAATTCAGGACTAAAACAAACAGGTATACTGTCTCTCTCATACCAAACCCCAGTCAAAAAAAGTGCAGATTTAAGACCAAACTGATTAAAATAGTTTAAAACGGTTGGGTGTCAGATTTGTCGATTTTTGGGGGGAGGAGGCTGAATGTTTTTGAACAAAACCTGACATCTGAACTCTGCAGAGGCATTTTTTTTTGTCCAAACTGAGAGAAATTAGTAAAAAAAAATAAATTAAAAACAAAAAACAAAAAACACATTCTTTTCCTGGCTCTTCGTTATTATTTAAAAAATTTTAAGTTCATATGAGACAATAAGAAAGGAATTTCAACTTTAAACCTTAACTATAATCACAAACACACATCAGCTAAAAACAAAAAGTGAAGAATCTTTAAGGTCAAAAATGCCAAAAGACGGACGATGTGAAACAAAAAATGTACATAGTGTCTATCAAAGAGTATTGTTTATTTCTTCACTACTGGAAGGTTTTCAATGGCTTTAACTGAGCAGTATTTTTTCTCTCTTACCAAATTCCAGTCAAAAAAGTCCACATTTATGACCACTGGTTAAAACTGCTTGGTGTGGTATTTGTGTGGCCTTTAAAAATAAAAAAAATAAAAAAATCAATATTCACCATAACTATCATTAAAGTCTTTTAAAGACTGGGGAGAAATAAAGCAATAATAAAAACTAAGTTAAAACATTTTAGACGGGCACTCTGCCGAAGTCCCTTTAATGCTTTTATATTTGAGTAAATAGTGGAAATCATTCAGATGAGAAATGTGTTGAAGGGCTTGGTGTGTTACTCCTGTCCTCTGTTAGGTTAACTCTGTTATCTCACATTCCTGAGTGCTTACGTAACTTACCTCTGCAAAGACAAACCTCCAAACATCTTTCAGAGACCAGCTTCTTTATTCTGTGCAGCAGATATAGTGGCAGTTTTAAATTAACTCAGGTGGAAGGTGAAATCTTATTAACTAAACTAATAGAGTAAAGAGACACCTTAAAAAGTTCCTCATCTGTCCATCTTGAAACAAATGCTGTTTGACTGCTTTGTGTTTAAACAAAGAGAAAGTATATGTGAATGTTTCAGCACATAACAGCAGACTGAAGTTAGATTAATTCATTTTTCCACCTTTAAAAGCAGTCAGGTGAGGTGGTTCTTGTTCAAAGTGGACTTTGGAGGACAGGCCACATGTTTACATTCCAGGCAGCCTTAAAGCAGCTGAATTTATCACAGAATTTGGTGAGAGATCTCCATATTTCCCCCGTGGAATAACCTGCTTAGTATTCAGGCCAGCAGGGCAAACACAAGAAGAAACGGAATAAATACAGGCTGTTTGTTCCTGTGTGCACAAATCAGTACTGCACTCTGATGTCTTGTTGTCTACAACAGTGGCTTCCGTGAAGAATGAGAATCACAAGAATTTTAACTGAATTTGGAAAAACTGGGCTATTTGGAAAAAGCAAACTAAGCATACAGTTTAAAACCTGCTGTGAGGTTTTATGTCTGACTGCAGAAGACAAAGGACGCAGAAATCACTGTTTTTAAAAGCGACTTTGCACTCAGTGACCTCGGAAACAAATTGAGTCGATTTTACAATAGAATTTGTTAAAAAAAATTCTGCACGTATAGCTAATAACAACAACCATAATAATAATAATAATAATAATAATAATAATGTAATATTTGGTGTAACCGAGGAACAGGCTGTCAGGAAAGAACAAATATTCTGTTTTGTTACGCCGAGGTCATGAAGAAATATTACAGTGGCTTCGAGTTTAAATTGTATTTGGCGAAACAGCAGTGAGTAGTGCAAAATTAATTTATTTTATTACAATTAAAATTGAACGCTGATGTAACTTTGTGGACGGAATAGAAAGGAGAGCTGTGTAAAGCAGGACACATAAATCCGCTTGTTTTTATTCAAATCTACACAGCTGTGGGCACGGAGTTACATTAATTTGGAAGAATTTTGAGTAGAATTTGGTATAACATGAACAGTTCTCCAAGTATGATTAAAAAAAAAGAGCCCTTCCTAAAGCAAAACCTGGACGGGGAGTTCGTTATTGTGTGCCGAACTGAAGAATGGGCTGTAAAAATAGCGGGAAAATTAGATTATTACGTTTTAATCAGATGCGAACACTAAGGTCACCGAGAAGCTTTAAAATTATTCTAAATGTGAACGCAATTCGACAGGCAGTAGAAGGGCTCCCATTATTCTGGGGGAAATAATCGAACTTGGGAGCACAGGTCAGTGCAGAATGCTCTGTGCAGTCTGGAGCGTATTATCGGCGTGTTACTTGTCTATTTGGGTGCGTGTTTACCCACCTGGTTTGAGTTTTGGTGACATGTTGGTGATAAAAACAAGCACACGCACCTGACTGCTTTACGTCCTGCTAGCTGCTGTCTAGCTAAAAGTCACGGCGGGCTCAGCAGCGCTGCCGCCGATGTGTCCTACGGGGGTACCCCGACATGTCCCCAGTAACACTTCTAGTCCAGATCCCGGGAAACGCTCTGCTGCTGGAGCTTTTTCTTCTTTCTTGTCTTTCCCGATTTACAAATGGCGGGTTACAGTGCAGATAAACAGAGGTCCCTGCCGTCTCTCTGACACCCAGTCCCACCCGGGGAGCAACCGCGCACCGGCAGCTACCGGAGAGACCGAAAAGCACCGAGCGGGTCCTAATCGAGCGTCCGAACGTCCGTCAGAGAGATGGACACAACCGAGTCCAGCAGCTGCCTAAGAACCAATGTCACCATAAACACAAAGGCAGCATTTCCAGGAACTTTCCAGGAACACGGTCACGTGGTGCCACGATTTAAGGTGGACTGACGTATGCGGCTGTTGGTCCTGTCTCTGTAAGGACCCACCTGGAGTCACTCACACGCACACGCTCTCTCTCAATAAACTCAAACCAGGTGTTAATGCTCACACAGAAAACAAAGTGAAGATCACCCATGTTGCAGTGCTGCATCCCTTAGTCTCAACTAGCGCCTCCTATGTCACTTTGAGAGTAACACTGTTTAATAAATGATAGAGTTACCAAACCCGACATCCTCATTTTGAAGCTTAGCTCCCTTTACCTACTACTATAGTCTTTTTTTTATTTCCAGAAGCGAAACAAGTGCTATGTCATAATGCTAACTAACTTAGTAATCAGTCTGTATCCACAGATTATATGAGCCACATGTGAAATAAGGCCAGCTTTAAGCCTCAGTCCAATTTGAACAGTGAGATATAAAAATGCTGTAAGCATGTTTATTTCTGCTGTAATTTTGAGCATTTTAACATGGGACTGAGTCACTGCTGGCGCCCCTGCTGGACGTCAAAGGAACTGCAGGCTTTAGTTCTTCAGCATCTCGCATACGAAGTACCTTCGCTGCACAGTTTCCCGCTAAGTTGACTGTAGCCCCTGGCAGGTTCAGTTGAATTTTGACCTCGGTGAGGTATGACGTCTATATCTCAGATTGACAGGTGCAAAACTTGTCGTAGTACAAGCAGAGCGCTGCAGCAAGTTCAACACAAACGTTGGGCTGTTCGCTCAACCAGCACTCGCCACTTCCTGTGTGATCAGCCTTCAGAAGTTGAGTAGCTGGGCAGCCCGATTAAGATAATGGAAGAACTATTGTCTGTTCTTGTTGTTGTTGTTTTTTCTTTTTTTTCTTGTTAAAGCAGAAACAAGAAGACAGACACCCATTAAGCAGATTAAGAGAAGTTCAGCCTTTCCAGGAGGAATTTCAAAGTGGGAAGCTTCACAGAGAGTGATATGAACACCTTCTCTTCTCTGTTGGCCAGGCGGATCTTTTTAAATAGGACTCTTTCCCCCCAAGATTTGGCCACTGGATAAGAGAAGTCATGGGCCATGTTCATCTTGAAGATATCAGCTACACCATAACAGGATCTATTGGAAAATCCCGTACTACCTGATGACATTCATATCCTTTGCTGAAAGCATGGCGGCTGGTATTATTAAAACATACTGTGATGCTATTATTGACCTATGTGACATAATTATCATTTATTTTTAAATATTACTGAGAAAACATGTTGATGATTCCTAACTATCTTTGCATGCTTAATAATCTGGTATCGTATTTATTTTGGTTCATATAGTCTGTATTGTGTTTTTTTTCTCAAAACAAAATACAATAAAGACTTTGTTTGAAAACAAAGACTGTTTCTCGGGTTCTATTTGCTGTTTTTACTGGTTTCTGCTTCCACCTGCTGGTCCTTTGCAGCACCACAGTCACACAGATGCCCTCAGATCACATTCAGCAGCTTCTCTGCTTAAACCCTGAACATGATATTCACACTGCTCATCCTCCAGCCATTTAAATAACAATATCTAATATGTCTCCAAACAACTTCAAATACATTGCCCCAGTTTATTTAATCAGAGTATTGGACCCTTCCTTACCATCTTTGTCTTTGATGTTTCATAAAATTGGAACAAATTAGATTTTTTTTTTATGAATTTCTTTTCATCTGCTTCCATTTGAAGGAGCTGTAACCTGAGTCTCAGATAATGGGCCTGTATCTGTCTTTCTGTCCGAAACAAGCCGTTTCACAACCTCCCCCAGGAGGACAACTTTTGTTCTGGTTGGCTACCCCTCACAATCAGAAGGTTTGAACAGCAGGTGGGCGGACTTCTGTCTGACACGATCATAATAGAATACACCCTCTGCATGACATTATATAACAAGAGTTTATGAAAATGAGATCAGTCTATTGTACAACACAGGAAAGAGGAAAAGCACAGCAGATTGTTCTCCATCATGAAAATGAGATGAGGAGAGATTTCACAGATAAACTTTTATTATGCCTGCACAGTGTCGCAATACAGAAGGTTAACATATCAAACACTTAAACTTTGCTTCACTCATACATATAAAATCACTATAAAATGTCACTCTAATATCTGCTGTTTTTCCAACATTCACAAAGGAAACTCCACTTCACTTCCTGGTAAAAAAAAAAATCCATCATCACCTGCTTCTCTCAACAGTAAGACCATTTTCTGTCAAAGAAAATCAAAGGAGAGAAAAATGCTGCAGGATAAATAAAAACAGAAGAGTTTGTTAACGTCACAGCCCAGCTCATCTTGATCATTCCACATCCCACAGCTGGGCCTACGCCACATGAGCGATCTGGCACAAAGCCTGACATACAGAGACCTGCCGAGTGCATCTGATTCAACATGGAGGGAAGATAGTCTCTTGCTCACCTGAAACTGAATCCCGAGGAAGGGGAGACTTTGCCTGCTGAGGCTAACTAAACACCATCTTTCACTCAGATTTATTCCAACTATGTGACACTAATATCTTTGAAAGACATTAAACTCATCCATGAGAAAACATGAATGCTTTTAGGGATCTGTAGTTATCAAGCTAACATCGGGTTTAACCCTGTCTTTTCAGGGTTATGAAGGTGGTATGTCACCATGGTAACTGATGCTACAGACCAAAGCTGCTCCAGGTTGTGTTGCAGGTAAGAGTTCACCATCTACTGACCAATCAGATTTTTGGATGATAGTCACCACAGCTGGAGTGCAGACAGTCCAAGGGTCTGAAGTGTTCGTGTTTATCGGATGAGCATCAGTAAGAAATAAGGATTCTTAGAGAAAGATTATAGTTTCCTGTTTTTACAGATGGAGATAAGAAATAAAGGACTCTGAAGCACTTTTTTCCTCACTGAAGATAAAACTGTTTCTTCTGTTTAAGCTAACTTCTGAATTGTTTGGTTTGTGGGAGCAAAAGAGCAACTTGCAGCTTGAATTTTTCACTAAATATGAGATTGTGTTTGGGAATTAATGGACATACTGTACACAATATGAGGTGTGATGAAAAAGTTCAGAGAAGTGGACACACAAAAAAGATGGAAATGTATGCAGTCTCCCCTTCATGGTGACCTTCTCAGACACCTCTGGACCTCTTTGAGTGCTGCATATCTTCAGAAATACTAACAGAAAATCTGTCATCAAGAAAATAAACTAGTCCAGATAATGCAGATCAAATTTTAATCCAGTCTTAATGTTTGCATCCTGCAAGTTTGTTTTTAGTTGCTATGAACCAGATGTTTATACCTGTATAGTTATCCACATGTTGGCGGGAAACAAATCTTCTCAAAGAAAGGACGATGTATGGAAACAGGTCAAATTCTGAGGCGTGTGGGCTGCTGTCAGTTTGAACTCTTTAAATTCTCTTTTCTTGAAGTTAAATGGGACGATGTTTAAAAGAGCGACTGAAAAGAAAAGCCTCGGGGAACAACCGGTGGTTACCGAAGCTGTGCTCTGATGTTCGTATTTAGCAGAAAACAGAAAGTGAAAAGTCTTCAGTGCATCGCAGACGTTGAAGAGGCTGGAGACAGTGAAGAGTTCAGTTTTAAGGGACTGTGACATGAAACGGACTGCCGGGGACGTTCTCGTCTCCCCACTTCACAATGAGGATGTAGCTGCCCTGCTCTTTAACGGTATACGTGACATTGTACATCCTGTTGCCCATGTGTTTGACGTACACTTCCTCGCAGGGTGTCTTCGGCCCGTGGACACCGACCATCAACATGTTTGTGCCTGCAAGGAAAAAAACGGAAATATCGTCAGTGGTAAACAAAAATCTTAGATTTGACTTTCACGAAAGACAGGAGGGACGAAATGGTCACCTGCTTTACTGCAGTCGACTGTGAAGGCGTTCTTCTGACCAATGAAGGCCTTTGAAAGGCCGGCGCCTCTGGAGATGACTTTACTGGCATCTGAGGAAAATTTAGGCAAAGAGGCAAAAGGGCTGCCCATCGCTACAGACTTGCTGACGGTCTCCACAAGAACAGACGACGTCTCATGCAAACTGTGGCCACCTGACAGACGAGGTCCTGGAAGAAGAAGAGTTAGAGTCAGCTTTCTCCAGCAGTATGTGGACATCCCTTCAGGTTTACTGGTCATGGAAAAGGAGTCATATAGTCAGTATCACCAGCTATGTAGAGCTTGGTGTCCTACAAGTGCATAAAAACAATTTGTTCCAAACAAGCTTTATTTAGAACTGAATGTGCTCTTTATCTCTGGAGGAATCAGTGGAAAGTGATGAATCATGCTTTATTTCCAGGAATCACTACGTCTGAAGGCAGCATGCAGACTGTGTATACAACAAGACCGAATCACTTTCATCCTCATTTCCAAGGAAACCCCAGGAAACTCTATACCTGTGAGTATCAGGAAAACTCATGGACTGACCTCAGTAAAAGGTCAATAGTCATTGACCCACCTGATACTTTGGCCTTGAAGGGGCTGCCTACAATGTGCTGGGGTCCTCCATACTTGATGGAGATCAGGTAGCTTCCAGGAGCCATAGGTGTGTAGGAAACCTTATACCCCTCAGGAGACTCCTGACAATCCATCTTAACCTTTGATGGGCCATCAATTGTCACGGACAGTGCTCCTGAGCCGGCGTTACAAGTATTGACAATAAACTCTGATGCCATGCCTAAATAAAGTGAGAACGCTCATTAAAACCCTCCTTCATCAAATGACTTCAAAGTTAAAGACTTTGTTTTTCGTGTATACCTGTGTTTCCTCCCTCCAGACCTGACCCAAACGCAGACACCATTCCTGGATCTCCGACCTGACCCGGTTCTCCTACTCGGATCTTGAAGGGACTGCCGGGGACATGGCTGCCATTAAAACGAACGTCTATAGAATGAACTCCATTCTCCTTTGGGATGAACCTGATAGCATGCTGATCTGTAGAAACAGGAAATCATTGATTTACAAACAGTTCTATAACCACCGTAAATACAGACTTTGAGAAAGAGGTTTCTTATACGAATGACTCCATAATCCTGTATTTAATATGAAGATTAAATACAAGAAAGATTTAAACTTCCAAACACTGTGAAAAATTACAAATTAAAATTAATAGTTAAGCGGTAAATAACAGTCTTGTATTTATAGCAAATAAGTGATCTGAACCTGAAAAACTAAGAGGTTGTGGGCCCAAACTTGAACCTTGTGGAACTCCAAATGTAATTTTGACTTTTGACTGGGTTAGGAAATAGTGGTGGATCCATGTTTGGTTTTTAATTGTACTCAAAAGTCCTAAAGATCACTTCACTAACAGGTATAATGGGGTCTTACCGCTGTCCAGCTCAGTGATGTAACACTCTTCGGTGGCTCCTGATGGTGTGTGGATCTTGGCATCAATCAGCCCTCTTGCTCCATTGAGCTGCACTGCAAAGGAGGCCTCCTGACCCACCTTCAGACCCATCTCCTGGTAAAGAAAAGGGATTCAGTGCTTTGGACCATGGAGATTAAAAGTGTTCAACAAGCAGTTCTCAGTTATTTTAAACAAACGGAATATGCTTCCCCAGTACTGCAGATACTCATTTAAGTGTTTTTACAAGATTTCTTTGGCGGTCTGATTAATAAAGTTTGTAGTGCCTGTTTTTATATTTATGCCTATGTTTTAAAGATTTGGCTTTAACTATAAATTGTTTAATCAAAACTATTTCGTTTTTTTTTAAATTTTTTAAATAGAAATTTGTCAGTTTAGTTTTATTTCTGTCTCTTTTTTGTGAGATCCTCCATAGCCTTTTTTCTGTTAATGTTACCAGCATAATTTTTTATTTATTTCACAATTTAACATATTGTGACTTTGGTTTTTTTTTTCCTACTTGTACACACATTTGTTATATCTCAAGAGTAAATGTGTTGCATACACAGAAAGAGGACAGCGATTAAATATTCAGAACTCTATGAACACAGAAATACAATCCTCAACACAGCACAGTTATTGAGACTCTAAAAATAAATCTATTCACAGTAAATATAATTGTCAGAGGGTTTCATTTCTGTAAGCTCTGCTGGTAGATTTAGATCTTTCCTCACCTGCAGGCTGGTGATGGTAAGGCGGCGAGCGTCATCTGACAGCGAGGCGATGGGGACGGTAAAGGGGGAGTCTGGGATATGTTCATCATTGAATTTAATGGAGACCTCATAATCACCTGAACCAAAGAAATATATTATTGTTGGAGGGATATGCACTTTCTCCTTTTACACTTTAACGATCACAACAATTTGCAGATCCAATGATAAAAAAAAATAAAAAAAATAAAAATAATATATTATAACAAGGAACTTTAAAAACATTTATACCATTTTTAAGTTCTAATTTTATTTCTGTGAATCTGCAAGTTTGTTTTTCAAAAGTTGCCCATTTACCATGAGTTCTAACTTTAATCTGTTTTAAAAAAAAAACAACAACAACAAACAAAAAAAAACATTCCAGAGGCAGAGCACGCTTACACTTTTACAATTACAATAATTATACTGTGACATGGATGGATTTGAACTAAACTGGTCCTGGGAGAATATTTGGAATGATAAAATTCAAGTGGTGATTCCAGGCTTGTGCCTTTTATTGCTATGTAGGTAGAAACCTCGTGGAATATAAGTTTAGCCTTTGTATGCAGATCAAACCCTTTACCATCAGATACAGAATCCTAATGATGTTTATTGTCAAATTTTCACACAAATAAGGAATTGGTCTTGCTGTTATGGTGAAAAGAGTGATACAATTAATCAGAGGAATAAAAACAAAACAAAAAACAAATAAATAAACAGCGCAATAATCTGTCAGAGAGTATTAAAACTGTCAGAGAGTATTAAAAGTATTAAAATTAAAATGATAACATCACACAGAAATATGTTAGGCTTCTTTCATTGGCTGAAATAAATCTCAGAGGCTTAAGCCAAATATCTCTTGAGACTTACCAGGTTCCTGCACTACGTAAATAACTCCACAGGATCCGTCTTTCCTGTCTTCAAATGTTATCTCAGCCTTGCTGGGTCCTTCTACAGCAATAGAGAGACCTCCAGCACCAGCCTCTCTGGTCCAGATACTGAACTCCGCTGCAAAACAACACAAACTGTGAGAGCTGCAGTTCCTATGGTGGCCACTAGAGCACTTTTTTTTTTTTTTAAAGAAAATTTTTAAAATTGAACTGAAATAGCAGACATATCGTCAGTGAAACAAAATTAGGAGCATGGGTGTTTCAAGAGTTCATTTGACACATCACAGATGGATGTTTTAGTGTTTCCTGTGACCAAACCTTGCTGACATGTCAGCATGCTTCTTCATCCAAAGATTCAAATGAAATCAAAGTTCTTACAGAAGAAGCAAAAAGAAACCGGTTCATAAGGACAGAAGAGGAGATAAGGAACAAATGTAAATTCTACAGCCCACCTGGGATTCCTGCCACTCCGCGGTCCAGTCCAGTGCCTCCTGCTCTGACCTTGTGGGCCCCTCCCTCTCCCAGGGGCCCCACAGTGAACTGGAAGGGGCTCCCAGGGACGTGCTGGCCCCGGTATTTGACGTTGACAGTGTGAGGTCCCATCTCCTGAGGGATGAAGCGGACGCTGTAGGTGCTCTCCTCTCCTTTAATGATCTCTGCGTCCTCTGTCTTTCCTCCAGGACTCGTCACCTGAGCCGTCATCTCCTGGTTAGCTGCCTCACCTGACAGGATTAGGAGGATGTTACTGAGGATCAGATGATTCATCCAGCAGATGTTTCATAGTCAGTTTTTACATAGCATGCACCAAAAAAATTTCGCATCATGCACTGGTTAATATGTCACTGATTTAGATTTTGTAGGTTTTTGGTCTATAGCATGTTTAATTTAGAAGTCTCTGAACTGGACTTCTGGGCTGTATTTGTACTGTTGGAGCCTTTTTAAGTTATTTTATCTGACCAATGATATGACTGCTGAACCTGTAAGCAGCTCCTTCCTTTTACTGCAACTATAAACCCAACACATGTCTTTATTGGTGTATCTGAGATTAGGCACAGTGCCCACATCAGGCCAGACTGTGAATAACAATAGTACCTTAATCCAGACATTTTGACAGCAGAATGCAGACAAAGGGAAGTGAGAGAGCTGGAAGAATCAGAGCAGGTTAGAGGGTTAGCATGGGAGGCCATTACACTGCACAACACTGTTAAATCAGCCACTCTCACTTACTGGAAACACACACACACACACACCGTTCTGCAGCGGCTGTCGGCTGCCGGTCGGCATCCCGCTGAAGCCACTAAGACTCTCTCGCCCTAGAAAATCTCCAAATACGTCTCTAAAGGGATCTCCTCCGACCTGCGTGCTCTCCTCCACCCGCACCTCCCTCTTGGTCTCTCCAGCTCGGGTTTTGCTGATCTCTGTCCGCTCGGTCCGAGTGTAGGTGTGGCTGCTGCGGGTGAACGTCCGGGTCAAACGCTCCTGAGCCGAAACCATCTGAAACCAGTTTCCTACGACCCAGAGGAGAAGCAGGAAGGAGGAGGAGGAAATAGTGGACAAAGACGAGGAGGTGAAGAGAAGGAAGCAGGGAGGACAGGAGCCGACAGGAGGAGGATGAGGAGGAGGCAGATATCACAGCTCACCTGGTATTTTGAGGTTGAGGTCACACGTGCTGCCCACGGTGGCAATGGAGGGTGCCTGACGTTTCCGGGTGATGCTCTCTTTCATCCGACCTTCACCAAACACCTTCACCGTGAACGGACTTCCTGTTCACACAAACATCACAACACACAACTGAAAGCCAAAACTGAGACCCTCATGCTTTGCATCAGATCAACACCTAGATCATCGGATCTGAACCGATGATCTATCCAACTCTTTATGGTAGTTACAGGAAAATGTTTTGTACTTGTGATTCAACCAAGAACTACTTCAGGCATCTGCATTCATCTTTTATACCATCTGGAGTGGTACGTTCTCTTTCTACAAACTAATTTGCCTCAAATCAAACTTGGAATAATTTCTCGTACCTGGCACATGCTGGTCGGCGAACTTGATGTTGATGATGTAGTTTCCTGGTTCTGTGGGACAGTAGGTGACCTTACACGTCCCGTCCTCCACGTCCTCACAGTTGATGTCCACCTTACTGGGACCCTCGATGGACAGACCCAGACCTCCATAACCTGCCACAAACACAGACATCGAGGGTTAGAATCTGAACTCCTGAGCTTCAGCTCAGATGAAGGTGTGGATGAAGGTGGAATCCTCGCCTGCATTCCTTGTGTCCACAATGAACTCGGCCACCTCGAACACGTGTCCCTCCACCAGCCCCTGACCGTAAACCTTCACCTTGCTGGCATCTCCGATCTCTGACTGACCCACCATGATCTTAAACGGACTATTGGTCACATGCTTCCCGTTCTTCTTCACACTGACCACGTGTTCACCAACTTCCTTTGGTGTGAAGGATATTCCTGCAGGAAAGAGACATGTCATCAGAAACGTGGAGTCTCTTGTACAGCTGTGCGAATTTTTTTTTACTGTAGAAAATCACACGCCCGTGTAGGAATGGGAATTGAGATCCGAGTAGTTCAGTTCCTTTGAATCGTCTGCCTACCCATCTGTCCCGCTTATCGGTTTTTGCGCGCTACAATCTGCTGATTTCAGTTTGTGTGTCAGAGGAGGAAAATAGTTGGGCGGTTTCCAGTGTGGATGTGGACTTTTATTGCACAAAAGGACGAGAACGCGATGGTAAAGTGCAAACTGCATCCAGGATAGACACAACTGCATCATATGCTGATAACAAATTCACCTCTTTGCTAACATCTGCACAGCCAACACTAAGCTAGTATTCAACCCAGAAAGATGTAAAAACTGAGTTTGCTGACTGTGGCGATATTCTGATCCCCACACCCGTGTCACCTCCAAAAACATGAACCAAAGTCTCAGATCTGGCCTGCTTCAGACCTTCAGGACCTGAAGGTTTTCCCTTTCAAGTCCTAATAAAGACATTATTTAGGGACAATAAGGTAATTTTATCACCAATTAGTGATGGACAGCTAGCTTTGTGTACTGGGTAATAATTTGAAGAATGTAATATTTAGAAAACCAAATATTTGATGAAATCTGGATAATAATAAAGATTCTGTTGTTTGGTTTTGGTCCACGTTTTGCCAAAGGGTGACTGAGAAGCAGTGAAGAATAGAAACGGACCGATATGTCTGTTGGGCAGCCTCTTCAGCAGGCAGGGCTCCTCGTTTCCTGACGGAGCTCTGATTGTCGCGGTCAGGCTGCTCAGGTCCGTCTCCATAATCTTTAAGGAAACATCTGTTGCTGTGCCAACGTTAAGCTGGGATGTTCTCATAGAGTCGTCACCTGGAGATCAAATGTGAGAAGATAAAGTAATAGTGAAAACCAGCTTAGTTCAATCAGCCAGACTTTACTCATACTGCAGCTTTTCATGCAGGTTAGAGCACCCACAGACAAGCCAGCACCGACACAAATGAAACAACGTGCAATGACATAAACAAACTAAAACAAACTAAACTGGCATCAATTTGAAAACAGAAATAAAGCTAATGATTGGGCATGTGATGGACGTACCGTGGGTAACAGGTGCTGCTTACTGAACAACTATCATGACTAATTTTAAAAAACTACACTGAAAGGTGGAGCATGATGAGAAGGAGCTCGGGAAATTTAAAAGGTGAGGGGGTGTCTCGGCAGGGGAATGTGCTCTCCAAATGCAGACTAAATCAACATTCACAGCTCGATGCCAGAGTTTGGACCACCTAAGCAGAAAATCTTTGAATGTTTTGAATCTTTTGATTATGATGGTGATGATAAGCTTTTGTGTCTGACATATAAAACAAAAACCATATACAAACATACACATACACTGATACCTGCATACACACACATATGTACACAAAAAATACAATAAATAAAGAAAATCTCAGTGACATGAAATAAACCACTTAATCATCAAGTCCAAAATGGAGCAGGAAAAAGTATGTACACGCTGATTAATCCCTACCCCATGCTGAGCACTCTGATTCATGATATTCATCATTACCCCCACTTTGCCTCAGCACTTGTATACACATACCACACAAAAAAAAGAAGACAGGAATAATCTATGTGTAAATATAGATATAATGATAGATATAATTCATATATAGATACTTTTTCTGTTCTTTGATGGCCAAGACTTGGAGGAACAATTAAATAAAAACCTAGACTGTCAATGTCCTGGGTCTGTGACCCAGTGTTTTGTTTCTGTATTACTATTAAACTTTGATTTTGTCATTGTTTATCTTTTCTAGTCTTTTGGTTTCTGTGTTCCATGGTTGCTGTCTCACCTAGTTAAGTCCGTGTCTGTTATGTTTCTTGTTTTACTTTGAAAGTCTGCGTCCTGTGTCAATGTATTGAGTTTTTCTTCCCCTTGGTCATGTCTGATTACTCCCAGCTGTGTTCTCCTTCTGTGTCTCATTCCCTCGTTATCCGTCTGTCTATTTAAGCCTTGTGTTTCCCTCTGTTAGTTACTGGTTCGTCTGCATGTCTTCCTCCAGGTGTCTCTCCATGTTTTCAGGTTTGTAGTCACGGGTTTTTATTTCTTGTATTATTATTTCGTAGCTCTTCCCAGTTTAGGTTTTGTTAGCGTAGCTCTCTGCGATTGTTAGAAAGCCCACTGTTTACACGTTATTTGCTTGGTTGAAGTGTTGTGGTTTGTTTATGTAGTGTTTGCACTGTGGAAATTGAAATGTCCTACGTCATTGAACTCACCATATCTATGCTGATGCTCCTTGAATGCACCACTCTGTGCCGTGTGCTGCTAGTCTGTCTTTGTAGCTGCTGATAGCCAGCATTGCTCCTTGTGTCCTCTCATCAGCATTTCGTGGGTTTTGGTTTATTGCTGTGTGTGAATGCCAGAAGGTGGGTTCTGCTTACATGATGATGTGTATGTCAGATGCTATTGTATGTATTTGTTCCCTGGTGACTATGCTAATACGCTAATATGCTATGTAAGCTACTAAGCTAGTTAATGCTAATTATAAATCTGGTGTAATTATTGAAGTTGTTATAGATGTGAGTGTTGAATACAGTTCCTTGTGCTACCTCTGTGCTAGAATGTCTGGGCATGTTGAATGTTTTATGTGTGCTGTACTGATAGTTGCTTTATGTATCGTTACTACAGACCACAGCTGAATAAATCTCCCAAACCTGGAAGCTGCCTCCGTGTTCTTTAACTAGAACACACCCACCATACCCTGCCGCTCTAAATCAAATCAGCTAAACTCCCGGAGACAACATTCTCTCCATTTTAGCGATACCCTGCTTTGGTTTGTATTTTCCCCTTTTGTTATTAATAAACTTTCTCACAGCTACGCCCTTGTCAGTGCTTGCGTTTGGGTCCACATCCTGCATCTCCTGATGATCTGCCCCCCAGATCGTGACATAGGCAGGTTAACAATGAGCCAGTGAAGGTCAGGAGGTTAAATAATGTAATTAGGAAATATTATAATGACAAGGAAGGATTACAAGAAGTTAGACAACCAAAAGAAGAACACATGCCACGTCATGGTTTGACAAAACAAACTTTCCAGAACACTTTAAAGCTGTTAGAGTTAAAGTGAAACCTTTTATAGGAGTAAATGACTGATGAATACTGAAGATAAAAATGTTAATTTTCTGAATTTAGCTGAAGAAAAATCTGATCAGTTATATCTGCCTTGATTGGAAAGGGTTTTGTATATTTGGTGTCCCACAGGAAGACAGAGCAGAGTGTTGTCTGCGTACAGAATTAGAAATCAACTAAAGGCAATCCACATGTGACCAAGTACACAGTTAATATCCATCTTCTGCATGTGCTTCATAATTAATGTGTTTTGAAGGTACTGAAAGGTATTGATTGTGACGATATTAAAGCTACGCATGTTAGTTTCCCTAAAAGAAGATTTTCTACAATTTTGGAGGTAGTTCTGAAAAATTACACATTAAATTCAAATTACATCTTTTATTAAAATCATCTGAAAAATGTACAACGTCATAGGTGCTGCAGCTGCTTTTTGGATGAACAGTCATTTAAAAAGTGTTGCTTAAAACTGAGCTGTCTGGATAAAAGCCCGACTTTCCCGAGGAGAGAGAATTTTTTACCAGTAATCTTGGCGGTGAAGGGGCTGCCAGGGATGTGTTTGTCATCAAACTTGACGATGATGTTGTAGTCTCCAGGTGCGGTGGGCAGGTAGGACACTGTGCACGTCCCGTCCTTGTTGTCTTTACAGCTGATCTCTGCTTTGGATGGACCTTCAACTGCCAGAGACAAGCCTCCTGTAGAAAGAGTGGGAACACTTACTGCCTTTCTTATCTTCAGTTTCACATGGTCTTCTTCTGATTAGATACACATTTCAGATAAAAGATACAGTCATAAACACAGTCTGTGCCCGAGAACTGGGCTCAGGCTTTACACAGCTCTTATATCTACTAGTGTACATATGAGGGATACCTTCTCCAGCATCTTCTGTAACTATAGTGAAAGTGGCTGGTCGGTTCATGGTGCCGTGGCTCAGGCCGGGACCGTATGCTGTCACATGACCACTGTTAATAGCATCAACATAGAACTGGAGTGGACTTCCTGTAACAGAGAGAGCACACAGAGAACCTGTGTGTTAATGTGATGTTTAATGATTTTCACATTAAAGGTTGAAAGTCAGTCTGTCTGCTGATAACACTGCTGAAGATGAAAGAATGTGAGCCTCAGAAACGGAACACATATTCACTGAGGAGGGATCACCTGGGATGTGGTTGCCATCGTATTTGATGTCCATCTCATGGAGGCCTCGTTCAGTTGGCGAGTACTTCACAGTAACTGTCCCGTCCTTGTTGTCGGTGATGTGAGGTCGGGCTGTTCGGCCAGAAGGCATGCGGACTTCACCTGGAGGATAAAACACACAAGTTCAGTTATTCTGACTAATTTCATGTTTAGACTGAAACCATTCTAATCACAATAACCAAAATGTTAAAATTCATTAGAGTTTTTAAATTAGATTAAAATACTATGCAAGTTATCAGCCTCTAGTAATGCTTCAAGTGCATCCTTTGATGCAAAGTCACCTGGTTAGAAATGATATGTCAAAGCTAAGAAACAGCATTTACTGAGGTGCCAACTGAGCATGAGCAGGCGACCATGTGCGGCATGGCCACACAGATGAGAGCAGATTCAAGTCTGACCCGCTTTCCTGTCTGTCTACACCAGGGGTCGGCAACCTGCAGCTCTTTAGTCCTTATAGCGCGGCTCCGTGTGGTTTGGGAATTTTTTTATTTTTTTTTTTAATATTTAGCTGAAGTGTATTTTATTTATGTTTATGTTCTTTTTAACTTGTAGTCCTAAATTGGAAGAGTATTGTGATATTGAAATATAAAATTATATTATATTATTTTTTCATCGCTCAAAATAAGCGTCACACTCGCGGAAGCCGGCATACCCGCCGAAACACCGTGCATTTATCGAGACTTTCAACCCCAGGTAGGCCAATTATGGATCTTCGGATCCACATTATGTCAGCAGCTATTCTCCGCCGCGAACTACGTTAAAAACAAACACCGCTCACGCCTCACAGATGACAGCTTACAGTCCTGCGTAAAGATGAAAGTGACTTCCAACTAGTGATGTGCGGATCGAGCCTGACATATCACATTAAAATATCAATATTTTAGTAATTTAGAGTAAATTTGTAGTTTATCATTAACAGGAACACAGTGGAAAGAAACTATAACATTCGGATTGTCTACAGTCAGAGGAACTACTTCCTCTTCCGCCTTTCATAGTCATGTGCGAAATACGGCTCTATAAATGTCTCGCAGCCCCTTGGCGCGCGCACTCACAACAATGGCTGAGCGTAATTGTGCGGACGTATTTTACCTCCACAAACAGCTGAGAAGTGGTTTGCGATACATGTGGCAAAAAAGTGCTCCAAGAGTGAGGTGTTGTGGCCATACTAGGGAGACATTCAAAGGGCTGCTGGGGGGATAAATACATTTTACAGAGTTTATTTATCGGATAAAATACGTTAAATGTCACCGTTATTATTGGCCGGCCCGGAAACAGCGGGGGTGTCTGTTTTGGAGGAAGGAAGTTTCAGGGTTTAAGTAGTCATCATCATGGGCTCATCCGATTAGAATGAGAATAAGCAGTCATCAATCATTTGCAGGTTTTGTCTTTTTATTGGATAACGGGTAAAGGAAAGACACACATGGACTGCTATCTCTAAAAAGGACAAAGTATGATTTAAGGAACTCAAAATGATACATGAACTCAGGAGACTCAAAGAGAAATTCACGTCAGCTGCCGCCCCATGCCGGAGTGAAGAAAAAGTGAGGGGTAGGTGAGTGCAGTCCTTATATAACGAGTGACAGGTGAGTGCAATTAAGGCCAAGCACCACCCCCAATCAACGGTGAGGACAAGAAACAAGGTGCATCTGGTGAAGTGAATGTGCTGAAAGGTGAGCCTTTACAACAGTGTCCAAATTCAGAGGCTGCTTCCACCTGAGGACCCGATCTAAAGAAAGCCGGGTAGTACGTCAGGAGCTCCCTCGGTGGAGTGAAACTGCCGTCTGCTCCTCGCTATCTAATATATAACCGGGCGCTGACGTAAACTCTTCAGCTGTGTGAAAACCCCGGAGGAACCCTACTGAGGGATTAATAAAGTTAAATTTAATTTAATCTAATCACTTTAATCTCAGCCAAACTGATTTACTCACGAACAAATAAAACACTGAAAAAGCCAAACAATAACATTTTTAAGTTATCAAAGTGACTTGTATATCATGTTTAACCAGAGTAGCGAAAGACCACGGGGGTTTGAAAACGATGTTTGGATCGGCTCAGATATTTGAAGTTTACACAGCTACATTCTCACCTGAAAATATGTTAAAAGTTTTTTTGCGACCCAGAAAGAGAAATAAGAGTAATATTAAAACTAAGTCACTGCGCCATTGTTGGAAACTGGAATTGGCTGGGCCGCACTATGAATTCTGCGATATGGTTTTTCAATTTTGTTGTCCGGGTGGAAAATCGGGAAAAATTCGGAAGAATGGTGGCTCCGGGAGATTTTCGGGAGGGGCACTGAAATTCGGTATTCTCCCGGAAAAATCGGGAGGGTTGGCATGTATGGTTGTGGCAACATCACTAACCTTGTCAAACACCTCAGAGTAAATCATATCACAGAATATGACGAGCGTATGTTGAGGCGAACTGAAGAGGAGGAGAGGGACAGGTGCTGCTAGGGCGAGACAGACGTCTCTCACGAGTCCTTTAGTGCTGCAGGCAGGCAACGTGTTCAAATAGCGCACAACTTCGGTTTTTTTTATTTCTATATGATGAACTCTGCATTATTAAGTGATAAGAACAAGTAATCTGATGTCCTGTAATCATTATAACGCTATAATTTGAGATACAATAAATAAAATACATTTTTGTACATCGGTATCGGATCAGTATTGTCGATACCACCCTGAATATTACTTGGTATCGGATTGGAAAGAAAATCAGTGGTATCGCACATCACTACTTCCTACAGCCCCGATTTGCAGACGCTGTGCGCAGAGGTTCATTGTAAACATATCACGGCAGACCCGACGATGTTTCCATGAACATGCTTTTCAGCATCTCTTTATTGACCACTTTTCACACACGGTTGCTGTACGCATACAGCCGGCTGCAGCTTTTCAGCTCACAGCCAGACACATACCAACACAACAGCACAGATAGCACAGACGTTAAGGCGGTGAGGCGTGATTGCGGGTGCCGCTCAGGTGCGTCCGCCTCCCCTGCAGCGGCGCTGCAGACCACGCCCCGCCACACACATTAACCAGGTAAAGTACATATTTAGGCGGAATTTTGCAAATATCTATTTTTCTTTTTTTTTTTTTTTTTTTTTAGCAGCATAGTGCTTTTTTCCCCCAATTATTTTGTTAAAAGTGAGGTCAAGGCTCCAAAAGCCCAAAGGCGATATAAGGGTGGCGGCTCACAACAGTTTTTGTTTGCTACATGGATCATTTTAGTTCAGCTGGGTGTCTTTCCTTTTGTTATATTTCTTTAAGAGTTCAAAGTATGTTAATTACATAAATAAAATGTAATTTTCTCATTAGCACTTCAAGGATTTCACAAGCAATAGACCTTAGTTGTTCACACAAAGCATAAAGGTAAAAAAACAATCTATACAGTGTTATCTTCATTTTAGATGTCAAAAGGTATTTGCGGCTCCCAGTGTTTTCTTTTGCGCGGAAATCGCTTCCTAATGGCTCTTTGGGTGTTAAAGGTTGCTGACCCCTGGTCTACACTGTCTCTGTCCAATAATGCCTAAAATGCCCACAAAACAAAACAAAATTAACAGGAACTGCATAAACACTACCATTAGAAATAAAGACGCCCTACCTGTGATCTCTCCTTTCTGCACCGTAAAGGGAATGACCAGACTGAAGGGACGCAGCATCGGCTCCAGCCCATCCACAGGGCTGATGGGATCATCGGTAGCCTGAACCAGAGCAAGAGGGGAGGGGCGTTAGTGGCATCATACTAGGAACTCTGGGATTTCATCCAGAGAGAGGGGAGAGGCAGAGGAAGCACAGCAGGGCTGCAGAGAGGCTGACAGAGACATCTGACTGGTCCAGTTTAGGTAACACTGGTTTAAGAGCGGGGAAAGGAAGGGAGCTTCTAACGATCAGAACTGAACTGGAACAAATGACTGCTGCACAGTCTCTGAGATAATAAGAAAATAATATTATATAGGTTAATATAAGAAATATTAACCCATCTAAGCATTTTGATATAAAGAAGCAAAATGAAATAGAGACAACAGCTCTGAAAACTATAACTAAACCATAAAATTACCAAAAAATGATAATTAAATACATTTAATAAAAATTAGAATAAAGCAATAAAACAAAATGTAAAAATTAAAATAATGTCATACTAAAAAATAATATGAAAAAATTATAAAAGTATAAAAATAAAATAAATTATAATTTTAAGAAAATACACAATTCTCTGAAATAATACAAAACAGATCAAATCTGTCTTGAAACTATTTCTCTAAAATCATCACATTGTCAGAACATCTGGATCAGCTGCTCTCCAGATGTTGAAGAAAAGTTGACACGCTGAATTGTCTCTGATATCAGCCAGTCAGAGGGTAAAAATCAGAGGGTAGTGTTAATAAGAGTAGCCCCCAGCTGCCCTCCCAGCAGGAGATGATGATCATGCAGATTAAACATGCAGCCTCATGCTGAGCCAGAGATCAATCAATAAGTGAATGTGGGTCGGTATCGACTGTGGGGCAGGAAACGCTGCAGTGATGGAGGGCAAAGCGAGGAACAGATGACGGTTTTTATGAAGAGGAGACGCAGCGGCAGATAAACAGCAGGTGTGGAGGTAATGCTGATACCCATTGAGGGGAGAAGGCCGCATAGGGAGAGTAGGGCTGCTGTAACTGAAGCTTGTCACATGGTTCCTCTATTATTGGGATGGTATCACTTGCCTGACGAGGAACAAGGTGCAGCCATTACAAACACAAGCAAACCAGAAACAAACACACCGAAAAGCGCAGCAATTTTCCACAGTTTCAGGAAATAAATCTGAAACATAATTAAAATATGGAACAATACAACAAGTAAACAAAAATAAAACAAATAGTCAAAGAAAAATTAAGGATAAAATAGACTGCAACTTAAAATCAAATCAAAAATGAGACATAAAACAAATACATACATAAGATAAAAAAAATACAAAAACAGCCACAAAATAATAAATAATAATACATTTATTTTCCTTAAACTGGAGATTTCTCCATCGTGTCAATGCTGTGAAGAATTCACAGTTTCACAGTTTTATTCAAGGAGTTTGTTTTGTTTGGGGGTCAGCTAAATAATTTAAATATTTGTTTTTTCATAGTGACAACTAATATTCATGAAAAAAAAGATCAGTTGTGAAAGACATGCAGTTTTACAGAGTGTTAAATAAATGAGCGATTAGCTAATCGATCTCCAGTGGCTCCAAATCTGATAGATTCAGATGGGTTGAGATAGTTGGAGGCGTAAAACTACTTTGGTATTTACATGAAGAAGACTTGGAAGGACTGACCTTCAAACCAAACAAAACCCAATCCAAAAACCCCAACAAACACCAAACTGACCCAAACCAGTTCAAACCATCCCAAATCAAACCTAACTATGTAACCCTAAACAAAAACCAGACCAAAGCCAACAAATCCCAAACAAAACCACTCTGAACCAAGAAAAAAAAATCCTAACCCAACCTAAACTAAACCTCAACCTAAAGTATCCCAAATCCATCCCCATAAAACCAACAATAACAGGCCAGAAAGTCAAAGCAAAACAAAGCTAACCTGACCACTTGACCCCAACTTAGTCCCAAACTGAAATCAGCTAAGCCCAAATCACGGTGTTTTCAGGGTGGTGACTCACCACGACATGGAAGGGGCTGTTGGGAATGTGTTCCCCTCCGAAGCGGATGGTGATGACGTACTTCCCTGGCTCTGGAGCCGTGTAATAAATATCGAACGTCCCATCTGCGTTCTCCACTACGTCCACATCCAGCTCCGCTCCGTCCGGCGTTGACACCTTACAGGTGACTTTACCTTTCCCTGCAGCCTTTGCATCCACGGTGATGACTGTTTCCTCTCCGATCTGGATGGTTGGTCCAATTCCTGAACCTGACAAGACGTTTGTGGAACCAACAGAGTCAAAGCAGTGATTTCTGAAGTGATTAATGTTAATGAAAGAAAGCATACACTAATACCAGAGAGGTTAAATGTTTAGAATGATGCTGAGTTGTTTAGGGGAAGCTTTAAGAGTGATCGTGAGCACTGATTATAAGAAAAAGGTTCTGATAACGGTGGTGTACCCTGCCTCAGAGTGAGTGCTGCTCAATGAGCTGTTAGAGTGGGTTGTTAATCTCTATTGTGTTTATTATCAGTGTGTTTATTGCACAATAGAAACCCTTAAATAAAACAATAAAGTTTTTGTCATTTATTTCAGTTTGCACTGAGTGTGTTTGATTTTGTTTGGGTGGGTTTAAAGTGCAAAACATACTTATAATAAATCTTGGATTTCCTTCTGTTTTCCAGACAGACTGACTGGACAAATACAGTGACAGTAATTTTGGGTAGTTACACATATGTCAAATATAGATGACAGGAAATGAGTGCAGAAATGCCACAGATAGTTTCGGTCTCATCTGGAGGCCGCAGAGTTTATCCAGTGACCTCCAAGCATTTTTAATTCTCCACCCTACACACCAAAACATCTTTAAGTAGCTTCAAGCTGCACTGACAGATGTCCAGTTCCCAGCGCGTACTGGGATTTATTTTAGCCATTACTTAGCGAATGACATTTCCCATCACTCATTCTGAAAGCTCAGAGAAACTCCCAGTCCATCTTCTGGCCTCTGAGAACAGAAATCACTGCATATTTAGCTTCTTATTTTATTCAGTTCCTTCCATATATAACAGCATCCAGCTAATTTTATATTCTTATTATTAATAATAATAACTTCTGAGGTGACCTTTACTACTAGGAATGGTATCTTTATACCTTTTAAAGCAAACTACCCCCCCCCCAAAAAAAAGGGAAAAAAAGAGCTGGATTCCAGTCACAACGCAGAACCAAATTTTGAGAAAACATTAAACTCAATGAATCAGTGTCCATTTTAAATATCCACCTTTCAGTATATATGTGCAGTTGCTGGTTGGTTAGATAAGCAGCTGCTTTTTTATGCAAAACTGAAATGCTGTTTATCTGTTGGCGTTCAGTGAGTCTAAGAAAGTTGAGGCCACTCACCGAGTCCGTGTCCTCCAATCGACACTGTAGGAAAACAACTACAATCAGTGATGCTGCTAAGCTTCCAATGATAAAGTTTAAGTTTAAGTTTCAGTGCTGATGGGTGGAGCCTAACCTGTGACCAGACACTTGCTGGCGTCTCCGGTGGGCAGGGCGTGGATCCGGTAAGGTGAGTACGGGATCTCATCTCCTCCGTATTTGATGGTGATGGTGTAGCGGCCCGCCATGTCCGGCACGTAGGACACTGTGTACGTCCCGTCTCTGTTGTCTCGAATGGTCGCCTTCTTGGGTTTTCCCTCTGGATCCTGGAAGCGTACAGACAAGAAGTTAGTCATGTTTGGGGTACAGAAAACATAAATAGGTCCCACTGCCCATCACTGGTCTCCTACCATCTGCCATCGATAGTAAGAAAAGGGAAAAGTAATATGAAGTCAAATTAATTTTATTTTACGGAGATCACAGATCTTCTTGGTCACCAGACTGAGGCTCATTTCTTCATGTGTGGACACAAACAAACTGAACTGCAGGGTGGAAACGACACTGAGCTCCAAACCTGCAGTACCTCTGATGTCCAGCAGAGGTGCATCAGTCCCCACAGACTCACAAGTTAAAACCTTACATTAGAAATAAACATCTTTACAACCTGATACAGAAACTGTTTTGGTCTCTAATGATAATTTCCAACTTCTTTTGATGATTTTTAGGAATCTTTGTGATACATAAATGCAATCAATGGATTGTTTGGTCGGAGACATTCACACCAGTAGCCTGCTGCAGGTCATTCTGTAGGGCTCTGGCACTGCTCATCCTGCCCCTGCTTTTGTACAAAGTAGAATATACTTCTCATTGCAGTAATGGTAATACCCGGTTTCTGTATCTTGCACAGAAGAAGAGGACAAAATAGATTTTCTGGATAAACAAATATGTTAGAGATCAAACAACCAACATGAAATTCAGACTTCTGGATCTAAAACTTTTCACTGTGTCAGCGATGAGCAGTTGAATGTAAAAACAGGCGTAAAAAAAAAAAAAAAAAATCTGATTTAACCTCCCTGTGCAGCAGCGCCCCCTGGTGTGTGGAAGCAGGCATCTACAGCTTATATCCATGTGAAAAACTAAAGTGTGTATCAGGAAGATTAACAGCTACAGCATTATGAACACTATCGTAGACCTGATGGCCGCTGATGGTTTGAGAGCAGTGGGCTTGTCACGTCCACAAGTGTTCTCACAGGATCTAACTATTCACTGCAGCAATGACAGGTCAGACAAGTGGATGGATGGATCATTGAATGGAAGCAGGTTTACCAAAAACTCTGGTTAGTTAACAACTCAAAATCAAATATGTCTGTTAACTCGTTAAACAAACTGAATGGAGTCAGTGCACGTGCAGACCACAGAGGGGTGGAAGCCAAGCAAAGTGCTGCCAATGAAAATTTGCTTCTAACGTTCCAGCAGATAATCTTTTTGAATCTGTTGTTGATTTGATGAACACTGAAAGCGATATTTCAAGTACTTGGAGTCTAACACAGGAAACTATGAGCTTCGTTTAAAAGGCTTTAACTAAGAGCATTTACCTAACATCCTACCATCTGCCAGGTCAGATGTGAACTGCTAAGGGAAAGGGCTGAAATTGGTTCTCTCACTCTTATTTTATCCTTACAGTTCTTCCATTATAAGATTTCCATTTAAGTGTAACTAACAGATAAGATTCCATATTAAGGAGTTGATTATAAGAGCTTAACCACGTGCAGCTATTCTTTCTTTGAGTCTCAGTTTTTAATAACATCCATGAAACTAATAATCAGTTTCATGGATGTTATTAGCGTCACAGGATCTACACAGGGAATATTTACACTTTAGATCATATGCAGAATATAAGAGCGGTGAAAACAGCCAAAGGCTACACAATGAGGAGGCAGTTAGCAGGGGAGAACAGGTGGGTTGGGGGTGGACATGAGACAGGTAAAGGGGGAGGGAGGTGAAGGGAGAGAGTGCAGGGCTTACAGAGCCTCTCCTAAGAATACTGAAGGGGATGGTTTTCTTTACTATGTGAGTCTCCCACACCCTCCTGCCCCAGTCTTCCACAAACAATGAAGCCTCGCGACTGCAGCCGTCTGGACCCTGCAGTGACAGCAACAAGCCCGCCGGTCTGCGTTTGAATCGGGGTGAGTCAGAAACAGGTCACAGAAGAGCAACAAGACACGACAGACACCTCCCTGCCAAACACTGACCGGGCAGCCCAATGATGATTTCAGGACAGGAGACTCACCAGAATCTGGACGGTGAGCAGTCCTTCTCCAGCATCTCTGGCATCAATGGTGAACTCCACTGGCAAGCTGGCTGGAACCCCAGATGCATTCAGACCGGGACCGCTGGCTCGAACTTTGCTAGCATCATGAGCCGGTAACGTCTTGATTTTAAAAGGACTGAAGAGACAGTTAGAAAGGTTAAATCTGAACCTGAAGGACCAGAACTTTCTTGTACACGCTTCTCTTCAATACCAACCTCCGGGGCACTTCCTGGTCGGCATACTTTACGCACACCGTATATGGGCCATCGTTGGCAGGAGTATAGTTGACCGTGTGAGTGCCATCACCATTATCTGTGATGTTGAGTGGCTCAGCTACACCTGAAGACAAACCAGAGCACAGGGCAAGGCCACAATGAGGTGATATCAGCTGATTAAAGCTAATGGGAGAGTTTCATGACAATACTACTAAAGAAAGATTTAACTCCAGCTTGATAATGAGTTGGTCTGACTGGAAGTCCCACGGGTATAAGGTAAGGCAGGTACAGCTTTTTTGGAACAGCTTTCCTGGTTACCAATGGCCTGGGCAATGTTATGAGGTTAATAAGTCTTTGTAATCTTACCTGTTGGTCCATATAGCTGAACTGACAGGGGAGCCACCCCTGCCTTGCTGCTGTCTACAGTAAAAGTCTGAGGAACATGAGCCCGGACTCCACTTCCAAGGCCAGGACCTGAACACCTCACCATACTGGGATCGACCAGCTCTCGCACTGGGACCCGGAATGGACTTCCTGAAAGACAAGTGACGTAATAGATGCTCTTGATTGCAGATATCTTTACCTTAGAAAAGCGCAGAGTCAGTTATATCCAAACCACACCCTACAGGGTTAAGTGACCTTTACCTGGGATCGGTAAGCCTCCAAAGGTGATATTGACATCATATTCTCCAGGTGTGAAGGGGATATACTCCACACTGCAGCTGCCATCTTTGTTGTCCTTACATGACATTTTTGCCTCTGATGGACCCTCAATGGCCAGGCCAAGTCCCCCAGTGCCAGCACCTCTGAGGCACGCATGAAACAAAAAGGAAGTTTAGGATGTTTAAACAGAGATCTATGGATGCTACAAAATCTATTCTGGATTTAAAAACAGAGTGACGATACCTGGTCTCAACAGTGAATCGGTTTGGTTTGTTCACCAGTCCTTCCTCCAAACCTGGACCGTAGGCTCGGACTCGACTGGGATCACAACCCTCACTCACGGACACCCTGAACGGACTCTTTGGCACCGAGACGTCATCCAAAAGAACTTCAATCAGATGTAAACCTTCAGCAAACAAGAGTCCAGTTATAAAAGTGAGTATTTTAATGGATCGAGTCAACATAATGTGGGTGAAACCATTCTGCAGTGATCTGGTGTGTAGATGTCACTGAGTAACCTCCTCATTGCTCTGTAATTTGTTTGTTCTCTTAAACTTGTATACGAAGAAATACAAATTAAATGCTTTTTACACATTTATTTATTTATCCGCCTTCAGCTGTTGAGTGTGTTGTTTCAAAGGAACCCAAACATTTAATGGTCACTCATTTTTTTACCCCACGGTTCAGTTTTTAACCAGCAACCTCTCAGGCAGAGTGGGAGTAAACCAGACAAAGAATCACCTTCCATTAAAATTCCAGTCTGACTGAGTCCATTGCATCTTTCCCACAATGCAATGGACTCTAACACGTCACACTTCACTATCAGTGGAAAACCATCTGCTGAGCGCCGACAGACTGCAGCTATAAATACCCTTGGTCCAAACCCGCTCCTCACTGAGAGGTTAAAGGACCAGAATCCAATCATTGTGACTGATGTTCAGTACATTACCATAACTGACTATAACAGTAGCACATGCAGGGTTAAGCTTTGAGCAGCAGATATTTGTCTGAACTTCAGGCACTTAAATATTAAATCAGATATATTTGCTCTGGAATGGTAATTATGCCCTGGATGTTGATTGCTGCTAACCCCTCTGTACACAGACTGACTGCAGTTCAGCCAACAGTCCTTCATGGCTGGCGAGGGAAAACAAGCCTTATGAAAGCCAAATGGAATTTTATTTCACAATTAGGAGGTGTTGCAGTGGAAAAACACCCACAAACCAGCAGCAAACCGTCGTCCTGCCCGTCCTCTGTCTCTGCTGACGATCTGCAGCCAGGCTCACAAACAACACACAGGTCTCAGGCTTACCGTCCTCGTACGGTGTGTACTCGACTTTGTATGTCCCATCTCCCTTGTCGGTGACGTAGGCGTCTGTGTTGGCGCCTGACGGATTTGAGATCGAGGTTTTGATATGGCTGCCACCGCTCTTGTAGTGACCTCGAGCGTCCACGATGAAATGAGTGGTTACTTCCCTCAGGATGCCTGCAGAGAGGAAAGCAGCACGAAGACAAAAAAGTAGAGAAGAAAGTTAGTCAATGTCTCCATGAAATATAACATCCCATTTTTTATCAAGATGCAGAGAACGACTCATCACTTATAATCATATCCAAAGACAGTAAAATATTTGAAATATCTCACTGAATACAGTCATATTGAACAGATTATTTAAAGTGCTACAGAATTCATGTTCAGTCTAAAAACAATCAGCCATATTAATCACTTAATTTATATGTTTTTGGTTCCAGTCACATACATTTAAAAAAAAAAAAAAAACATGATAGAAAACGTGTATCATTAACACAGATCATCGTTATTACAAAAGATGGACTTTAGCTTCTAATGCTGCATTTTCTGTCATTTCCAGCAGGGGGCGACTCCAGTGAAGTCTGATTGGATAAAAGTCTCTGAGCTCAGCAAACTCTTTCTCAGTCGCTGCTTTCAGGTCTGATTGAATAGAACAACAAGTTCATTTTGGATGCCGTGGCTCTGTTAGAGGTATGACGTTCTATCACTTTCCAGCCTCACATTTTAACTTTCACAGCATGACTTAGATCAGGACCAAAGGTTGTTTCGGGATAAATCCATCAGAATAATGCAACAAGCACTCATTTCTTCTTTGCTCTTTGTTTATTGATTAAATTAGTAACGTGAGCATTCAGCAACTTCTCCCATTTGTTCTCATTATAAGACTTTATGACTTCAGTGCTCTTTTATTGGTTTTACTTTAATCTCAATTTAATAAAGACTGCAATCGAAATACGGAAAGAAAAACGTAACAATTTAAAAAAGTACAACATACAAACTAAATGTGCTGTTGGGAGTTTATTAACTGTGATAATGGAGTCTGGTGGCGTCCAGGAGGCCAATGAACCAACCACAGAGAGCCGAGCCTAAACCAGATCACACTGGAAACAGTCCTGTCGTCGTAAAAACAGACCTCAGAACAGCAGAGAGTTTGGAAACTCTAATCACTGAGACGGATAGACTAATTAGGGCTGAGAACAAGTTAAAGGCTCTCCTATGGTTTATTAAGGAAAATAGAAGGTAATGTGTACCCCATAACATAGAGGAGCCAAAACCCCTGCATCTTTAGTGGCAGACGTCCTGTTAGGGTCAGGGGCGTTTCTGGACATGTTTTTATATCAGGTGCGTGTATCATATTTTATACACATACATGGCAGTGGAATTACGTCACTAAAATTTTGCAGGGGGTTTTGTGGAAGCATTTTGCACCCCTGCATGTTCACAGCTAATAAAATCAGTACATTTTCACAGCTTCTCACACGTGTGCAAAATCTACTGAGTTTTCTGTTGTGTTTAGAGCACAAAATCGATGAGCAAATTTGATGACCAGATATTGTTTTACATTTGTGTTTGATTAAAGTATACAAACCTCAGCCATCCTTCTTTTAACTGGGCATTAAAACATCTTTAAGTGCTCACCTCTGGGTTCCACTCCTGGTCCATAGACCTTCACTCCGCTGGTGTCAACAGCTGGGTCCACCTGCAAGCGAATGGGGAACTTTGGCACCATGTGTCCTCCATATTTAATGGTGATGGTGTACATGCCGTGGCACTGGGGTATATATGTGATGGAGTAGGTCCCATCACTGTTGTTCTGAATGTGAACTTCAGCTTTGGCCCCAGAGTCAGAGATGATCTCGATGGTGAGCTCATCCTCTCCGGCTTTGGAGCAGTCCACCATGAAGGTTCCAGCCTCGTTGACCTTGCCTTGCTCCAGCCCGGGGCCGCTGGCTGTCACCTTGCTGGGGTCAAACACTGACTGGACCACAGCCTTGAAGGGGGAACCGGGGATGTGCTGGTCTGCAAACAGGATGTTGATGGCGTATTCACCAGGCTCAGTCGGCAGGTAGGACACAGAGCAGGATCCATCACCATTGTCCTGGCATTCAATCTTGGCCTCACACGGCCCCTCCACCGTCAGACCCAGACCACCAGTACCAGCACCCTTTGTGTCAATGGCAAAGGGGGCTGGTTTGCCTACCACACCACCCTGAAGGCCTGGACCGTAGGCTCGCACCTGGAAAGTAAATGAAAAAAAACAGAAGAGACACAAGGAATACTTATTAATGCTGGTTAGCAGAAGACATTAGCTTTAAGTCTGAGGTTTGCACCAGAATCAGCACAGATGATCGACTGAACATCCATGGATTACTAAACTGGTAGGCCTGAAAAACATTTACACAAGTAAAGATTTACACAAGGATTTCTCAACCAAGTACTGAGTCATATTTGCTTGGGGATCAAATAATCATTTTATTCAATGACATGCAAGAACTTAGTGAGTGATTAAAGATAAATTGCTTGAAAATCTTTGAATACAAATCTGTGAAGGTTCTCAGTCATCCAGGTCATTGTAGTCTAAGGAGCTTGGAAAGAAAAGTGTCTGGACTTCTTTAAGTTTCTTTGAAGACGTCTGACCTCTCATCCGAGAAGCTTCATCAGTTCTAAGAGCAACTGGTGGAGAGTCCCAGATTTTAAGCCCTATGCGTTTGTCCCCATGAGAGTTATGGACCTCCTTAATGATCCTCTGCCACCTAATCACATGAGCCAAGGTGTGAAAATGGGTGTGGGTCACAATCAGCCAAGCCATTGTGAAACCTAGCCCCACCCTATCATGTGATTTACTGAGGTCAAATTGCCCAGGATGTGAGTGGGCATTAAGGCGTCTGGGAAGGGATCTCAAAACTGGATTATAGATGGCAGACAGTTGGTGTCGTAAGCCACCGCCTCTGTTCAAAGATGGTCGTTCACTGTGGACATAGATGGCTTCTTTCACTCCTCTTTCAAACCATCTGTCTTCCCCTTCCAAAATGTGAACATTGGCATCTTTGTCCTTTAGATGCAGATAGACAGCTGAGTCTTGTCCCATGGAAGTGGCTCTTCTATGTTGTGCCATGCGTTTATGAAGTGGCTGTGTAGAGGTCTGGGCATTCCTTGCTACACTGTACAGCATGCACTGCGTTGTTAAGTTTGTGTTTAGGAGTTTTGTCTTTGGGATGAATCAGTTTTTGTCTAAGTGAGTGGGTCTGAAGTACACTGGGATGTCATCCTTGGAGAAAACTCTCCTGAGTTTTTCCAAAAAACGGCTACATAGGGAATGACAATATTGTTGCGTTTGCCTTTCTGATCCTTCCTAGTTGGTGTCTGATACTTTTTTCTGTGCATCTTTGCTGACTTGATGAAAGCCCAATTAGGATAACCACATGTCTTTACTTATTCTGACAAATATTAAAATTCTATCAGTGTGGGTTGTTGTGATCTTAACTCACCTTTGAAGGATCAGGGGGCATGATGCCCTCCACAGTGAATGGACTTCCCGGGACAGGGTTCCCATCGTAGCTGATGTCCACTCTGTATGGTCCTTCCTCAGGAGGAATGTACTTCACTGTGTGAACCTCATTGGCTGTGCCCGACTCTACCTTGCAGGGGATTGGTCGACGAGAAGGGGAGGTGATCTTCACGTCTAGTTTGCCCTGACCTCCAGCACCTTGAGTACAGATGGAGAACTCCTGATCCTTCCCAACGTCTACTTCTGATTAGTGCACAGAAACAGCAGGATGGTCAGCAGGAACAGGGGTTTGGGGTTTAGGATGTTGATAACAGTGAAGTCTGAACATCTTTTTAAGCTGTACCCACACAGAGGACAATTCACTCACCGTGCATCGCTTTCAACCTGATGGTTGGTCGCTACCAGGCTCCAGTTACCTAGGTAACATTCTAATGTATTTACTAGCCAGTCATATGTCATTCACCAGTATCCTGAGCTAATTAGCAATCACTTTAATTGCTCTCCTTAAAGTTGAGAAACGTTTATGTCACGCGTGAGATCATTGAATGTCATTGATTTTCCTGTCACCATGTGAATTTTTTCCTGTGTGGATGCAGCTTTAGACATAAAGATGAAAAGCAATTTTTTTGGAAATGCTGGTGTGTGTTCGGCTGCACATTAAGGGATATTTCTGTTGGAATCTTTTGATACCGATTATAAACGAAATGGAAAAGCGGTCTAAGCAGTTCAAGCTTGTTTTATGTTAAATGATTCAGAAAGAAGAGAAATTTCCACTGCAGATCAGAATTACACATCAGTTAGATTAAATTTAATGAAACAGAGCTTGAATGAACAGCAGCTCAGAGTCATTGAGGATCCCCATGAAGGGGTTGTTATTGTCTTTCAGAGGAACTCCTGGATTCTTTTTTTTACTCATCTAATCCATCATTTACTCTCCATCTCACTTATTATAATTAGTACCAAACTGTGCAGGACTCTCTATGGAAATATCCTGTAATCTAAAGCTAAACAGCAGCTTGTATTTAGGAATTTGTGATGAATGATTCCAGGAATTTAGCTGGAAACACGCATTCTGTGCTTCATCTGCTACGTCATGAAACCTGATCAGGGCTCCGTATGGAAGCACTTTGCTTCTGTATGATAAATGTTCCATTTTTTTCCTCACAGACTTACTGTTGTTCAGTCCCTGAACTTTGACCTTGTTGAGGTCCAGTGGGGGGGCCACAATGATGGTGAATGGACTTTTTGGGATGGGGTCTCCTCCATGACACACAATGATGGACATGCTCCCCTGAGAGAAACACAAGCAGTGCTTAACTTATGTCCATCAGTCACCTCACAGGTAATCCATCACACATGTGAAGTTGGTGTGTTACCTGCTGCACCGCCGTGTAGCGGACAGTGTATGAGTAGTCATGGTTGTCGATGATCTCAAAGTCTCGGACGGCATCACCTTTAGCTGCTCCGGTGAAGTGGACCTCAGGTTTGGCTTTACCAGCTCCCTTTGTATAAATGGTGAAGTGGGTGGGCTTACCCACCTCCACCCCTGCAAAGTTCAGACAGAAACTTTATTAATAAGGTTCTTCTATGTGCAGCACTTTGTGATTCTCTGTCTAGAAAGGTGCTATATAAATAAAATTTTACTTTATCTAATTTAATACAGATAACAAGCCAAAACCTGCTGTCCCCCTGATGGGAACAGGGGCTCCAGCAGTGAGCCAGTCCTAACAGACTAATTAAAGATTAAAATGTCCAACTTTACAACAGATATAGATGTTTACAGTCTGATACAGTCTCTTTAGATTATTTAAAGTTTGTATTAGAAGAATAGTATAGAAGAATAGAATAGAATAACCCTTTATTGTCATTGTACATATAAACCAAAACTGTGGGTGCTCCACCCTAGTTGTGCCAGAGTAAATTATAAATAGTAGGCAGCTGGAATCAATAGAAAACAGAAAAATATATACAATCAATAGGGTAATATATAAAATAAAAGAAAGGCACAAATTAGAGAACAAAGTGCTTGGAAGTAGTGCAAAAAGACTTGGTCTGAACAGAGTCTGTGTGTGAGTGGCCTGAGTGATGAGGGTTACTCAGACCATTGTTTAGATTTGTGGATGGGTGGACAGAGGTGGGGGCAGCCAGTGACTTTTTGGGTGGTGTTAATTACCCTCTGCGCAGCCTTCCTGTACTCAGTTGTGGCCTCTGGATACCAGGGAGGAAGAGAGCACGCTCTCCACTGAGGAGCAGTAGAAGGCCAGCAGCAGCTTCTGGTCTGGGTTATATGACATCATCCAACCAATAATATGGCTGCTGTGTGATTACTGTACTAAGAGACCATCCAAGAAGTCTGAGCTCTGGTTTACTAATTACCAGGTCTCTTCGTGGACCCCTGTATGTGGACGTGATTAGTAACACCTCCACAGTTTTGTATCTGATTTTTGTGTTGTATTGATCGCAAATGTGATAAAACCCAGCTCACCTGTCCTGTTGAGTCCAGGTCCCTCTGCCCTGACTTTGGCTGCATCATGGGAAGGATCCACCTTTATTCTGAAGGGGCTAATAGGGATTTCCTGTTTTACACAATAAGTGTGAGATGTTTTTTTAAATTCAGTTTTAACATAGATGTGCATTTAAGATTTGATCCAACTGTTGACCCCTCATTTACCTGATCAGCGAACAGCACCATGATGGTGTACTGTCCGGGACCCGGAGGCATGTACTTCACTGTGAATGTGTCGTTGTCGTTCTTGATGATGTCAAAGTCGATGTCAGCCTCGGCAGGTCCGACTACACCTGGAGCGCACTTGATGCCAATGCTGACATCACCTGCAGGGAAATAATAATTAACTCTATTACAGAGATTCGAGGTTATTTCTGCAGTAATATTCAAACATCATGTAGCAGTTTTCCTGTACTATTTAATTTCTTTCTAATTACACTCATAAAAACAAAACTTGGCATTACAGCATGTTTGTGTGCTGCACAGCTGGTCTGAATCTGAGTTAAAGTCATTCATTGGAGATCAAGCTCAACGATCAGAAAGACAAAACAATCTCCTATGTGTCGTGCATTGTGGTGGCGGGACATGAAAAGAGGACATTAGACATGAAACAGGTCTCACCCTGTCCGGCTTCACTGCAGTCCACAGTGAAGTAAGTTGGCTCGTTGGCCTTCAGTCCTGTCTTCTCCACACCTGGACCGTAAACTTTCACATTCTCTGGATGGCTGCCCTCTCCGATAGTCACCTTATTCACAACATCACCATCATTGTTGGCAACAATAAACCTGGCTTCTATCTAGACTCTAACAAATAAATGCAAAAGCTGAAATATGGAATAAATCATGGAATATAAACATCCATGCGTTTAAGGAAAATTTTAAACTCATCTTTTTCTGCTAAGAAACATTTGAGGTGATACACTGAGCTCTCGACACACTATTATTAAAACACTGCAGCCACTGGAGTACCTCAAGGCTCTATTATGGGTCCCCTAAAGTTCTGTATTTACATGACAGCATTTTGTCCTTCAACCAATAAAAATAGTGTTTAGCAGACATCTGCTTAAGTTAAGGGTTAATTTAGTTTTTTCCATTTAATGTTTTACTGATTACTTACAAAAAACAAAGCTAAAACGAATCTCACATAATAATTCAAAGAGCAAGGTATTTGTATGTTCATGTTAATGATTGAGCAGTTTACACTGCAACAAACTGCAGACACTGTGAGTGGGATTAACAGATTTAAAGGATATACTTCAGTGACTTTAATGTGAGACTATATTTGGTGTTGGTTTTATACCCTGAATGGGCTGTTGGGGACGTTGACTTCACCCCAGGTGACGATAATGGTGTGTTTGATGGGTTTTGTGGGAATGTAAACACAGAAGTAGGTGCTGTCTCCATTATCTGTGATCTGGACATCAATGGGGAAACCATCTGAATCCTACAACACAAACAGATTTACACTGGTGTGATTTTGAAAAGATGTTAATGTGTTATTAAAACATTACGGAGAGGCTACCTCTGAATCCTCACCTGAGCATAGAGCTTCAGCTCTCCTCTGCCAGCTCCATGGGTATCAATGGTGAAATCAGCAGGTTTGTTAACAATGCAGCCCAAAGGCTCCAGACCTGGACCGTAACATTTCACCTGAGGAAGTAAACACATCACATGTTTAAAAATTAAACATGCAGGAAAATGTTTGAAACTCAACAAGGCTCTGATCTGACCTTCTCAGGGAAGATGACACTGGCAGCAGGGAGGATGTGGGCCATGAAGGGACTGTCCTTGATGTCCTCGTCATCACAAATAACATGGACGGCATAGTCGCCTGGTTCAGTCGGCCAGTATCGAACATCACATGATCCATCGCCTTTATCATCACACTCAATCTTAGCCTGGGAGGGCCCCTCAATAGAGAAACCTACACATAGACACTGTTATTTAAACACTGCCTATCAGAGATGAATGTGTAAACAATGGGATCTGCCCATGGAGTTCAATACTTTACATGACACACAAATATTCACAGAAATAGCAGGATATACCATCAGATCCAGAGGCTTTTGGACAGTGGCAAACATCTTACACACAATGCCCTGTTTTCAGATGCTCAAAAGTAACCAGACTGTTGATAAGGAGTAGGTCTGCAGGTTGTTATTCCATGACCACTTAAGCAAATAAAAGATGTGGAGTTCTGTTTGGTAGCCGTTTACTGAAACATATGAGGTGTTAGATTTCCTGTAATATGATTGGCCTCGTTTCGTTTGATAGATGCAGCAGAAATGTTACATCCTTATTAAATTTAACAATATTTTTTCAACAAGATGTTGAAGTACTGTGGATTGCTTTTGACCATAAGTCAGCGCCTTAAGCTCTTAACGTTTTCCTGAGTCCCATCTTTATGTTATTGTAACTAACCGAGAGTTCCCACTTCAGTTCCAATGGCCTCCACCACAAAGTCAGCACTCTTCCCCACCATACCGGTCTCCAGACCCGGACCCCAGGCTCTCACTTTCTGAAGCCCTGCCTCCTCACTGACATAAACTTCAAATGGGCTGGAAAAACAGAACAAATTGATTAGTTTTTATCTTTACTTCAGATTAAAAAAAAATGTTTACATACATGCACACAAGTCACTGGAGTACCTCAGGGTTCAATCTTGGATCCTCAATATCTTTAGTTTTATATGACATCACATGGCCAAATGATTAAAATGCATGTATTTGTCACTATATGTGACATAATGCACAGCTGTAAGAAACACTGTTAACTCCCCAAAATGTAATAGTATGTATAATCACTCCATCAACCTCACCTGCGAGGGATGCTGTGTCCGCCCCAAGTGACGGTTACGATGTACTTTCCTGTCATGACGGGGTAATAATTACACTCATACAGGCCATTTTCCATCTCAAGCACATTCACAGACTCCTCCAGGCCCTCTATATTAAAAATAAACATAATCCACAATCAGTCCACCTTTACTGAGCTAAATTTCAAATGAAAATAAAGCCAATTACCAAAAATAAAAACATTTTGTAAAACACACTCACAAATGTACATACACAGGAGAAACCTCTTTTTGGATATTCTGGAAAGGCCTGACTGTGCTGAATCCATCATTAAAAATGTCACAAATATCAGCTATAGTCAGTGTTCTGTATTAAAAATAAGAGGGGTTCTCTTCAGTTTTGTGTTTAAATGTGTTTCCTTAAAGGGATTTTAGCTCCAGTTGGTGAATCTCGTGGGTTGGTGAGTCTTGCTGTCTTACTTGGTCCTTTTACGGTGACTTTGAGCTCCCCGCTGCCGGCTCCTTTGGTGTAAACTCTGAAATCTGCCAATTCTTTCACTCTCAGACCCTTCGGCTGCAGACCTCTGCCAGATGCTCTGCAGGCGTTTGGGTTACAGGCTGCAAGGACCAGTCAGATGGAGGTTAGACTGGGAAACGACGCTCAAATGATAATGAAACTCACACAAACACAGAGCCTGTTTCATACTTCCTATGTAATCCTACACTGAACCTCCTGGAGAATCATCAGGATCTGTCTTATCTGTCCAACTGCCTCCTCCAGCTGAAGTCATAAAGTCGGCTGCTATCATGGAATAGTTAATCTCACAGGTTACTCATTTACTCTCTCAAACTGATCAGTGCACAGCTGATTGAACTCAAATGATTACTGTGTGTACAACAGTACACAGTGATTCTAACTAAAATATACTAACAACACACACACACACAGAGCAGCACGAGTTTCTCAGTAGTCAGCTGATCAGCGCCATAAAAAGCAGTTTGCTGAGGCTGAAAGGGAAAAGCAGCAAAGAGGAAGACGTGATGAAATCAGAATTCAGAGCTGCAGATTCAAGAAAAATACAAAATACACACAAACTTAATAGCAAACAGAAGGAAAAACTTGCTATAGACCGACATGTTCTTTAAACTTAAACTTAAGTTTGAAGCATCAGATTTGAGAACACGATGCACTCAGAGGATAGAGCGTCGGTTAGCTGCAGAAGGAAGAGTTACTGAAGGCGACGTGAGGAAGAACAGGCAGGGTTGATGATGATGTTGGGGAGGAGCAAGTAGAAGATCACTCGGGCATTTAAGCCTCTTCTCTGATTATATATAATTATGTGAAGTCACTTGCTAACCACTTTATTTTAAAGTGGTTAATTTTGTTGTTTTGCTAAGATGTTATTAACACTTCTTATTCTGTTTAGTTGTTATTCAAATTACAGATTCAAACCAATAAAACAACCCAGAATCTTCTTCATAACACACTTTTTCTTAATACCTCCTTATATAGTTGAACCCTGTTCAATTCTACAAAATTTCTTAAAATTAAAAGTGATACCAAGAAAATCTGAGCTGTTCTTGGGCTACTTTGTCAGTGTCGTTTTCCAGCCCTCAACGGTTCTTGTAGAGTTTTTTGTTAACCATCTAAATCAAACAAAAGTCTCCAAATGTTTACAAGAAGTGACCCACCACACATACTGACCCACTCAGGAGAATATTCTGGGTTTTTGCTGACACAAAAGTTGAATCTGTGGGCAATGGAGCTAAAAAAACAAAACAAAAACAAAAAACTGAGCAGTAAATAGCTTGGCTCCAAAATTCTCACTGCATGAGGCACTTTGAGTTACTTGGAATTGCTTTCTTTGCTGCTTTTATCAACCTACTGACCTAACAACATGTTCTCAGGATAGATAGTTTTGACAAAATGCATCCCAGAACACCACAACCAACCCAAATGTAAATTATTAAGCTTGAATTTCTACAGAACTAAAGTGTAATAAAATAATAATGATAAAATAATGATGAACTTAAATATTTCCTAATTATTTCTGATGTCATTCAAAAAGGGCTTTAGACTACCACATTCAGTTTCTGAGATGTAGAAAAAGAACAAGCTGCTCAGGATGAAGCAGTGCCAGGACATGCTGTAAGGCAGGGAACCCCCATCCACATGGGGCCAAAGTGAAGACAGTTTGAGTCGAAAAGACCAGGCTAGCGCAGGCAGGCTCCAGTTGCATCCTGTCAATGGCCTGTACTAACTTGGTCGCCTGGGTTTGGGTGGTGTTGGAGGAGGAGCTCTCCTGGTCTTGTCAGCAGGTGGGGTGCGTATGGACTGAGGTACAATCTGCACTGGAGACCCAGGAGGAGGGACACTCTGTGAAACTGAAGGAGGGAATAACAATATGATGCATTTGTACATCGGCACAAGGAGGACAGAACCCAGATCGGTTAAAGGGCAGCGTCACCAAAGCAAGACAAACTCTCCAAATTCAACCAAATCAACCCAAACCAAACCAAACTAAAACTAAGCAAACCCAAAATAACCCAACCCAAATGAACTAAAATAAAGCAAACCAGCCAAATCAATCCAAACAAAACTAAAACAAACCAAACACAACCAACAAATCAACGCTAAATAAAACATAGGAAATCCAGTCAACCCAAAACAAACTAGCCCAGACCTAACCACCTAACCAACATAAATCAAACCCGTAGACAGTTGGGATAAAGTTTAATTCTGCATTAATTCTGCAAAGTTAGTCTCAAGTCACTGGAATTTTCTCAAGTCAGTTGAATCAGGCTAGTCCCATTTTCAAAGATAAGTCAAGTTAGACTTCAAATTAAGGTAAGCTATTCCCAAACCCAGTGTCCCGGATCAACACAGTCCTGATTTATATCTTAAATCCTTGGAAATCACAGGCGATTCTTAAGTTCAATATTGAAAAAAAACCCCTCATCTAATTCCAAATTAGTTTAATCCAACATGACATCCCAAGGCTACTTCTGCAACAAATTACAAGACAAGACCAAGTTGCCAATAATACCCTAAATTTAGGCTCCAAGTTAAGACAAATTAGGAACGCTCCAAACATGACTTACAAGTCCTAACCAAAAGTAGCCAAATCCCAGATCAAGAACAGCCAAGTCAGACATAATCCAGTCCATATAAATATCCACATCCTGTTCCAGCAAACCGGGGGTGATCAAACACCACAGCCTAAAAACATGAATGTCCATAGAGTGAACCATAAAGGAAGCACAGACAATCTCAGAAGACCTGGACTTGGATGATACCAAAGGTTCCTGTTACAAAATCCATCGAAATTTAATGTTACCCGCATGCTGATCAGAGATCTGTGCTGCTGAATGTATTACAATAAGAGGCAGGGTCAGTTAAATGTTTAAAATAAATATTGTAAATATTTAAGTTGACTATATTAAATGAATGAAATAAAAATATATCTACAGATTTAAAGAATTACATATAAGATAAGACATGCTTTAGGTCAAAATTCTGGTTTTCATTTTAAATCACTGAAGGAACTGCTTAGTACCTAGAATGCAGGAAAGAGTTAGAAAGGTCAGTTTGTAGTGTTGTAGACATAAAGTAAATGTTAGAAGCCCACCTTCAGAGATGTGGACAGTGAAAGGACTTCTGGGAATCTGCTGCCCAGCAAAAGTCACACAGACAACGTGAGGTCCCTCCAGGACAGGGACATAGGTGCACCGAAATACACTGTCGCCTCTGTTCTCCAGGACAATCTCCACTGTATCCCTGCGGCCATTTGAGTCCACAATGATGACGCCCACATCTCCAGCACCCGCTCCTGGTGTACAGACAGAGAATAACAAGACCTTTAAACAATGGAGGAGGAATGTGACAGTCACTGGAACAGTATCAGACAATGAAGGTCATCTGCAGGAAATATAGCAGTGGATACCCAGAGCTAATGGAAATATAGAGTCAGAGTCCCTCCGAGAGACCGCAAAATGTTTTTGTGCATAATTTTGGTTTTAATTTGTCCTTTCAAGAGTAATGATGGAAGAAAAACTTTTCATCAGTTTTCTTTTATTAAGGGAATGTAGCTCAGACAAACTAACAATACAATGAGACTTACCTGCAGTGTAAATATCAAAGTATGTAGGTTTGTTGGCCACATTTCCCGTTGGCTGCAGTCCCAGCCCGCGGGCCTGAACTCTGGTTGGGTCGCCCATGGCTTTTGAAACATTTACAATGAAGGGGCTTCTGTCGATGTCCTGACCAGCAAACAACACCTTTACCTGAGTGGAAGAGGACCACAAAGGCCTGTTAGGTTCACAAACATAAATTTGTGTTTCCATGAACTAAACAAAAGCTAAGACTAAGGAACCAGGAAACATTCAGACCCTGTCAAAAGGACAACACAAGAAACAGCTCCTTTATCCACACATGATCCATGTGAGTTATACATGTCATTGGTTCAGTATTCCCCAATCAGGGGTATAAGCATCACAGGGAGTTCTTCTGCAGAAAGATTAGCTCAAACATAAACATTAAAAAAAATTACAGAGGCCACAATTGAGCAGACATCACCAGTTAAAGTTAAAAGGAACTGATAAATGGTAGCAAATAGATATGCATACATGATTAAAAGTGATAATTAATGGTGAAAGAGTATGCAGTTATTGATGAGTCAATGAACAGTTATGCTAATGATTGTGGATGATGACATTTATTTGTATTTGTATTTATCTTATCTTAAATGGTAAAGTCATCCTTGTCCAATTTAAATGGGTTCCCCTTCAAACATGAAGGGTTCTGGGTCCATGTTATAGGCTGTGCAGGTCCATCAGATGAAGAACGTTGGGAACCATGGCCCTGTATTTCTGATCAATAACATAAGAACCACTGTACTTCTTTCAGCCGTACAGTGAGAGCTTCTTACTTTATGAAGCCCCTCCACTTTGGGCAGGTAGAGCACAGAGTAGGTTCGGTTCTTGTCGTTGTTGGGGATGACTCGGGCCTGATGGAGACAGAAATGATGCAGCATAATTTCAGTTATATTTAACTTTTGCATCCTTTTAAATTATGTGAGGGTGTGTTTGCACCTCTTCTGTGTGTCCCTCTGGATCCTCCACATAAACTAGAACTTCTCCCAGTCCAGCCTCCACCGTCTCCACCAGGAACTCTGCTGGTTTCAGAACCATGTTACCTCGAGGCTCGATACCTGCAAACACAGCGATCACACGTAACTTTATTGTTTGAAGTAATGAATGGAAATGTTTGTGAAAGTCCTCCGATAGCATCGAACGACATAAATGGCGACATAGTTTTTCAGATGTGGTATTCCCGTGTTAAAGTTGTTAAATAAAGTTGACTGTTTCTGGATTTAGGGCCGTAATGTGCTGATGTCGATAACATATTTAGAAAACTTGTTTTAATTCAGCTAACAGTACAAATAAAATTGCTATTTGAGCATGATTTCAGTTTAAATGTGCATCTGCATTTATTACACATTTTAATATTCTGTAAATTTAGCAATGATCTTTTTCCACTTCAGTGTTTCATCTATGAAACATAAAAAGTAGTTAAATAAGCCCAAAGACATCCTCAGATTAGATACTTTGTTTTGAGTAATGAGACAAATATCTAAATGATGATTGATGGAATTTTGAGGTATTACAATCCGTTTTTTGTACAATCCGAATGAGTCAATTCTACCAGAAATTTTTCTAAAACCTCAATAAAACTTGAAGTTTGATTAATGAACTTTGTTCCTGTGCATTTTCCACTCACCTGGTCCGTAGGCCTTAGCCCTCTTGGGGTGTAGCGATTTGGCCCTCAAGGGGGCACCGGGCTTCAGTTTGGCTTTAGGGAACTGAGACAGGTAGGTCATCACAGAGTGCTCATCCACATTAGGATCGACGATCTCCTCAGGAGCAATCACCTGGAGAGGAAAGACAAGACGAAAAACGCATCAGCTCAACACACAGCAGCCACACACTCAAGCTTTATCGAACTGGAACTACATGTCCTTGCTAACGGTTCTCCTGTATGACTGGTAAGGTAAGTTTTCCATTTACTGACGATTTCTTCAGAAGTTTAAAAACCTTCAAGGAAAATTGTTTTGCAGCTAGAACTTTGTTTTCTCATATTATGCTTAACATCTCCTGATTTAGTTGCAGTTTTATTTCTTTGCTTTGCTTTTAAGTTGGAACTATGTTAAATGGACTGGTCCTTTTATAGCAATGTTCTACTCTAACTCAGCATTCAAAGCACTTTTCACAACAAGTTATAATAATTTACGTCTTTAAGCATTTTTTAACTAACCCAGAAACACACATACACACACAATAGAGGCGCTTAGGATCGAACCACCGACCTTCTGATTAGGGGATGCCCTGCTCTTTCTCGTGAACCTCAGAGTGGTACGACATAAATTAGCTGATGAGCTTGTGAACATGTCAGTAAACCTGTTACAATCAATACATTTCCAGCTGCAAATACTTATTTAAAAAATAACAGCTGGAAACTTAAAAATTATTTCATTTTGCCAGAAACACATCAGATGGCCTCGATAAAGACGTCTCTAATCTCCAACAGCTGAAGTGAGTGAGTTCATAAGAGATTGAGGGAGTCGAGTCCAAAATCCTCCATGGAAGAGAAACTGGAGGGAAATCAAAATGAATGGTTTCATCTGATCAGAAAATCTGTTTTTTAATTACATAAATAACAAAAGAACAGAACACATGAGGGGTCGGTGAAATGGTAAACAGCTGCTTGCTCAGCGAAGGAGAGTGAGAAGACGTCTGAAATCTCAGAGGAAAACAGCCTGAATCAACCTGAGAACAGTGCAAAGAGTTTTATCATTATTGTCATCGTTATGTGTTTTTTCCACTTTAGCTCTCCTTACCAAATCATTTCCCTCTAATTTCTTGTGAAAACATTTATACATTATTCCTCTCTTTACAAGTTCTGACTAAAAAATTTCTGCGTTTCTCATTTAAACGACTCTGGCAGTTGAATTTTATGATTAGACTTTCTGGGAAATTAGAGAGGCTTAATTCACCTCCGACCTGCAGAAATTAGGCAGCAGCTGAACTCAGACTCTGACTTCGTGCCTCAGACTACTGAGTGAACAATCGCTTTGACTCATCTGCTCTGCTGCTAATTTAAACTGCAGCCTGCTCACATCTCTGCAGGCTGAAAATAGAGTCGAGCGTGTGAATCATCCACATGGATCATGGCTCAACCACGACTGCTATTTCTGAAGTTCAATTTAATCGTAACAAATATATCCTCTGAGCCTGAATTCAAAGGAACCACAAAGCTCACCGGCAGATAAAAACAGCATACAGGTCAACTTATCCCTGATTCTTCCACGTTCAGTGAAGCAGAGGCTTTTATTTTGCAGCTGTTTCCTAGATTTTGGCTCTGATTTTCTCATTAATCAGTAAGAAGAAACTCAGAGAACAGACACTGAATGTGTTGCAGTCCGTGCGCAGGTAGGTGTTACCTGTGGCACTCCCAGCCAATCGTCAGCCTGTTGCATGGCTTCCCGGGCGTTCTCCACTGGCTGACTGGGATCCCATGTTTCCCAGTCGGGACACAGACCTGAAGGCAGCACAGACAGAGAGGTTTCATTATGTACAGGAGACTAGTCTTTCCTGCAGGACGACGTTCAGTCTGAGTCGCCTCTGCTGCAGAACATCCGATGAGCTCCTGCTTAACAGTTTGCAGAGAAAATATTTCAAAATAAGATTTATTTTTCCCTGATTTGTGTAGCGAGTTCCTTTTTGTTCAAGCTTTAGAAACTCAGAACATGTCTGACACGAGTTCATTTCCATAAGAGACAAAGTTTGGGAGTTAATATCAAACTAACATGAAAAAAACTACATATTTGATTTATGCCACATATTAAATTATGAACATAAAAATATGTGATATGGGCTCTTTATGGACTTTGACTACAGAGTACTTTATAATTAAAAGACACTTTGACTACTTCTGTTTCATGTGCACAATTTTCTCTAAACTCGCATATGCTTCACTGTGAAATTACAGAATATTCTTGAGAAAACAAACAAATGTCTAAAATTTGTTGTAATTATGTTTATATTTTATATTTATAAATGGATGAACGGGTTTACTTTGTACTCTAGGAGAAACCAGCTTTATAATGAAACTGTAGGTTTAGTTATTACAGGTTTTAGGTTTTATTTTGATTGAGCCGGTTTACTCGTTTCAGTTCTTTTTGGTTTTACATACAAACAGAGGCAGCAGACGCTCATCATCAAACCTCGTCGAGGGTCAGACTTACAGAGTCAAAGTAACAAGATCTTCTCAACATTTCTATTTTAATGCACTTTGAATTATTTGTAAATATTTTCACAGTTTAGTGCTGACTATGAACTGGAAATGGAGGAGGTGTTGCAGTTAGTTAATGCAGGTCTGTTATACGGAAATATTAAAGATAAAAGTTTCCGATGATGAAAGAGAAAAAAGAAAAAGCATTTATGAAACTGGAGCAGAAAACATGAATAAAATATGTGACTGTTATTAAACATAAAACAGGAGGATTCTTCTGTTAGACCCTAATCAGAGAGAAATGATGATGAAAACAAAAAATATGGAACAATATGTTCAGCCAGTTTCTTGTAATCAGCCCCGAGCACGCACACTTTGTTTTCATAAATTACTTGAACACATTTCCACAAAGGTAACGAGCCTCTGGCTGCATAATAAGCTTCACAAACTCAAAAATGAGATCAGAAAATATCCGGCACACCTCACCCTGGACTGAAAAACTCAAAATTAGCTGAACGTTAAAGCTGATGAGTTATACATATTTGTCCTTCGCTGCTCTCTGATGAGGATCAGAGCAGAAACTGCAGATTTCAGCTGCTGCTTGTTTCCTGAAGCTGCTGACATGAAGCAGAAACACAGAAACACTCTGAGCCTGAAGCTGATAAGAGGATTAACTCCTCCTCCTCCCCAAGTGTGCTGTACAAACTTCCATGTGAAGATTTCAACTTTTCCTGCAAAGTCAGGACATTTTTACAGCCTGACTCCAGGTTAGCGGGGCTGGATCAGTTCCAGGACTGTACTTTCTTTTGGTTCTTCGTCTCCTGTCTTTGAGTCTGGTGGGCCTGTTTGGTCAAAGAGCAGCTTTACGAGCAGCTGAATGAAGCCAGAGCGAAGCACTCAGCCGATGACCAAACTCTCCAGACATCGATACAGGAAGTTAAATATCAGGTTTTCTGGAGAAAACTTTGACACAGGAACAAATCGATAGTTTAGATTTAGCAGCTGCATCACATCAGCTCACAGATTATTTAAGCACATGTTCACTTTAACTGACAGTTTGACGGCTTCAGGGAAAGTTTTTATTTGACAGCGTCTATATTTTCCTGGAAGCTTTCCTCAGCTTCCAGGAAAACAGCAGCCGCTTTTCTTTAAATCACAGGAACGTTTTAAAGAAAACCAAACTCAGTCAGCTTCCTGTCTTAAAGAAACATTTAAACTACTTTTACTGATCATTTTTAACTTAAACATCAGTGTCTCTGCACACTGTGTGCAGTGTCGGCGGGATCCTACCGGGGGCGCAGTTGTCCACCAGAGCTCCCAGCGCCTTGCCGTCCCTCCAGTCTCGGTGGAAGTTGGTGATGGGGAGCTGGGGCACCTTGTTCTGGATCCAGCCCAGCAGACGCTGTTTAGGAGTCAGTTTCTTGGCGTCTTCGTCATCCTCGTCCTCCCACATGGGCATGGAGATGGAGTAGTGGAGGATCAGGGTCCAGATCAGACCCAGGATCAGCTTCAGATTCCCATCCACGATGGCTTTGGAGTCTGAAATAAATACAGAGTCATTCAGGTGTTTTAATGTGAGTGTCTTTCCAGGAGTGAGCGCCCTAGCAAATTCACCCTGAGGTCAGACTGAGCAACAAAACCAAGAACTACATCTCAGACTCTACAAGCATCAGTTAGCAGGTTAAAAGTCAAAGTTCATGACAGCACAATTAGAAAAAGACTAACAGGTATGGCTGTTTAGAAGGGCTGCAGAGCTCAGAGAGCTGTGCATGAATGAATGCTGCAAACCTCAATGAACTAAAGCATGGCTGTGAAGAAGAGTGGACTAAAAATCCCCCCCAGAGATGAGACGGACTGATGAAGTCACACAGGAACCATCAGTGCAACTTACTGCTGCTGAAATATGAGATGGACTTAGTTTCATTAATTAAATAAAGACACGGTGTAATGTGTCATGGTTGTTTTCATATGAGGTTGTTTTTAACTTTCTTTGTATCATGACTGTAGATGATTATATTTTTATACTTTTACGTGTGCTGTTGTGGTATTTTGATTCTGTGACGTGTGGAGCATCAGTGAACAGATATTAACAGCTGGTTTTGATTAATTTAAAGTCACGTTCAGCTGAATTTGATTTCCAACATTTCGTGACCCAGTTTCCTGTTCTGCCAAAGAGTGCCAAAATAAAAGTTCACGTCTGCTCTCTGTTTATCTTTCAGACATCAGGAGACTTATTTTTTTCTGTCATCGTGCAGAAAAGTTTCATCCATCGACAGCAGCGAGCAGCATGATGTCATGCAGCCCCCGCTCTGAGGAATGAGGTCAGTTTAAATAGGAAACACATGCGCGCACACACACACACACACACACACACACACACACACACACACACACACACACACACACACACACACACACACATTAACAGGAATCTGATGGAGGACACCCTCAGACACATTTTCCTGCTGTGCTGAACACTGCTGTTGTTTTCTGTCACACACCTGAATTCTCAGGTGAATTTGCTTTCTTTCTATATTGAGGTCAGCTTGGCATGTGAATGTGTCGTCTTTAAAACAGCAGAAAACCTTGTGTTTCCCCCTGAGTGTTGTTAAAATTTCTGAAGGCCTACCCAATCAGGAGGCGAGGAAACCAACTTCTAAACACACAGCTGGAGTTTCACTCACGCTTCGGCTGTTTTCAGCGCCTTTAACTTCACATTACCACGCACATACAAGCAACACGAACACTGCTTGCCAGCTTATTTTGATGATGTGGGCTTTATAGATAATTGGGTAACTTTCTGAGGGAAACCTGGTCTTGTTAGGAGAGATGGTATCCGTCCCACATTGGATGGAGGAGCTTTCATTTCTAGAAATCTGGTCAAATTTATTAAAACCACCAAAACGTGACTATCCAGAGTTTGGACCAGGAAACAGAGTTGCAGTCTTACACGCCTCTCTGCAGCTTCTCTCCTGTTATCCCCCCAAAGCCCCATCGCCTGTGTCAGCTCCCAAAGAGACAAACTAAAGACCAACTAGTAATAATGACTTTATGAACTTCTTCACAAATAAAATTTTAACTATTAGAGAAAGAAATATTCATAATCCTCGCACAGATGTAACACTATTTATTTAGAGTCTTTTACTCCAATCGATCTTTCTGAGTTAACTTCAGTAATTACTTCTCCAAACCATCGTGTCTTTTTGACCCCATTCCTACAAAACTGCTCAAAGAAGTCCTGCCATTAATTAATGCTTCAATCTTACATATGATCGGCCTATCTCTAATAATCAGCTATGTACCACAGGCCTTCAAGCTGGCAGTATTTAAACCTTTACTTAAAAAGCCAGCACTTGGCTAGGGATGGGTACCGGTATCCGGTGCCATGATGGCACCGGTTCTGACATAAACGGTAGTAACCAGACCGAAAAGCAGCGCACATTTCGGTGCTTTATTTCGGTGCTTTTTTTTTTCCTGAGCTGTGATACACTTTAGATTCTAGCCAATCATTTTACGTTTCCGAGGATAGTAGGCGGGTCCAGGTACGTACGTTCTTTTAGAGCAGAGCTACAGATTAAAAATGCCCAAGGCGAAGCGGTCAAAAGTCTGGCTGTACTTCACAGCAAAATATGCAAACTCAGCAGCCTGCAACAAGTGCTTTAAGCTGATACTGTGATACTGTCAAAGGAAGTAACACCTCAAATCTGATGAAACACCTGGCGACGCATAGCATTTTTTTTAAAAGCCGAGAAATGCGCCGTATTTGATAGCTTGCTGCGAGACCTCACACCGAGCACATCTACTGCGGGTGTGGTGCCTGTTATCGGACCCGGAGTTTGCAACATCCCCCAAAAACCCGAAGAGGAGAGTCCTGGCCCCTAGCCCTGCCAGTGTAGCAGAAATGATGACGGATGATGATGGCAGCAGCAGCCGTTCTTCTCTGAGTGAGTAGCTTAATGTTGTTCGTGTGTAATTTACGTTGAGTAGGCTAACCACGTTATTACATTAATGCATGTAAGGTGAACTAGCAAACATCATCATAGCTACATGCGGCTGTCTTCTTGTTTGATGGCAGATACTCCCTTCACCCTGGCCAAAAAGGCTAAAATGACCAAAGAAAAAGTGGAAAACAGTTAAACATGAGAGGTTTTTGGACAAAGTTTGTGTTTGTCCATTGTTTAAGCACTGCTTCCAGCCAAGAATGATACCATATATGCCCCATAGCTGCAGAAAAGGCTAACATTGTTATCTTTTTACAAAAAAAACAGCTGAACATGAGAGGTTTTTGGACCAATTTTGTGTTCTCCATTCTTTAGGCACCGGTTTGAGCACCGTTTAAGCACCGGCACCGTTTCAAAAGTACCGGTTTGGCACTGGTATCGGATAAAACCTAAACGATACCCATCCCTACACTTGGCCCAGCTATATTAGCTAATTACAGGCCTCCAACCTTCCTTTTATCTCAAAAATCCTTGAAAGAGTAGTTAACAGATCATCTGCAGAAGAATGGCTTATTCGAAGAGTTTCAGTCAGGTTTCAGAGCTCATAGCAGCACAGAAACAGCTTTAGTGAAGGTTACAAATGATCTTCTTAAGGCCTCTGACCAGAGTTGGCAAAAGTAAAGACATTCTGTACTTAAGCAGAAGTACAGGTACTACTGTTAGAAACACTCCACAAAAAGGTGAAGTACTGATTTAACTTTACTTCTATACTTAATTAAAAGTAAAAAAGTAAGAAAGTATAAGCAGATCTTTGGAAGACATTTCTATGTCTTGCGCAATGCTAACTGAACCTTGTGCTATATCAACATAATGATAAAATAATGTCAGTAGATGGGAATACAAACTTTAATCTAACTTTTTTAATCCTAATTATTTTCAGTTTGAACCTGAAGAAAAAGAAGGGAAATAAAAAATATCTATATTTCTGTTGCCTGCATTGTAGAGGGTGACTTTACCTCTAAACAGGAAATGTGTACAGTCAGGGGTTCAAGTGGATTCAGGTGTGTGTGCGTGTGTGTGTGTGTGCGTGTGTGTGTGTGTGGGGGGGGGGTGATGATATGACGATTTCTACTGAGTGCTAAAGTTGGTATGAAGGTGGAATTCAGTGAATGAGTCTCTGCTACACTTGATGTAAAGTTACTCTGACCATGAAACCACAGCCACTGTGCACCAGTCACACACTGTCATTAGGTGGGACTCAAATAAAACAATATATCTAATTAATTAGCGACTTTATAATTAATTAATCGCATTTAATCACACAAGAAAATTTGTCCAAGAGTGCTTTTTTTTTTTTTTTTTTTAAATTGAAAAGGGTTTTAGTGGGTGACAGAATCAAATAATAGACATGGACGTGTATTGTAAACTCAACCTCTTTTAATTTCTGGAAGAAAAAAAAGGATTTAAACTCAATCCAAAACAGAGAAACCTAACATCTCTGGTCAAAATTGGGCAGACTTAAAAATAAAGTGCCATTTTAAGTACATTTTCAAAATTGTATTGTCTTACAATAATAATAATAAAAGTTTCAACATAAAGTGCAGGTTTTCTTCTTAAAAAAGATAAGGCAGAAACATAAAAGGTTATTTCAACAGCTTCACCTTTAAACTCTAAGTAACCTTATTTTGTACATTAGGTTAAAACTGTGTGATCATTGAACATTTTAGTGCAAAAAATAACAAACCCACTGGACTCACAATACCTCCATGGTTATTTACTGTCCGTCTCTTTCAGCCAGTTACTTAGACAAACTAGTCTGTTCACATTTTCCGAGCTGAAGGCAGCTTTCTTTTTTGTTACTGTGACCTGCAACTGAGAACAGTCTCTCACATCTGACAGAAGTGGCAGGACTAATCAAATACTTGCAGGCCAGGACAGACAGCTGTGGGTGGGTCTCTGCTCGACTGGACCACCACTGCAGCGGGCAGTCTGTCTCGCTGATGGTGGATTCTGCTCTGTACAAACTCAGGGCACTCAGGTTACACAGGGCTTCCTCATCTGAATCAGAGTCTGAAGACAACGAAGAGAAGAGGAGGCTCTTTGTCTTTGCTGGCTCCTTTGTGGTGGCATCTTTACACTGTTCCTGCAGCAGGGCCTCAAGGCTGGTCCAAACCTCTTTTCGCTCTCCCCTTGCAAGACACTTTAAATCCTTAAAGCATGGGTCAAGCACAGTCGCTCTGATGTGTGCATCAGTGTATTCAGTATACCAGGAAATTGTGCATTGACCAAAGTTCCCCTTTGCTTGGAATACAAATTGCAATTAAATGCATTATTTTTTTTGAATGTGTTATTTGTTAAAAAAAAAAAAAAAGAATAGCAATTAACGTGTTAAATTCCCACCCCTACTTTAAATCCATCACAGTGCAGAAAACGAACCTGTTTATCCTGCACTAACCTGCAGAGAATTTTCATGCAGACTTCAAATAACACAGTTTGTCTGCCTCAGTTTGTTTAGCATGTTTTACAATATGAAAAAACATAATTTCACATGTACAGACCTGATATCTGATTTAAAAAAACGAAGACTTACATGTAAGCTTTAAATGAGCCGTCCTTTTAAATCTAAGCTCTCTTCTTCGTTTCCTGTCCTCTTTCTTATCTTTCTCCATCTCTGAGTGTAGTTAGCTCTCTTTCTTTTCTCTCCCTGTGAAATACAGAAGCTGGACCTTTAGCTAGCAACACACTGCGAGACAAACTGCACACAAAGAGTTGGTGATGTTCGCAGATGTTTGTTGAACTGATAGAAATGCTGCATTTCAAATTACCTGAGACTTAAAAAAACGTTACTCCCTTCATGCGTGCTCCTCTTCTGTAGCTAGATGCTGAAGTACCACAAACACACACAGCTTATGGACACCTGCAGTGGTTGTGGTAACCCCCCCCCCCCCCCCCCACACACACACACACAAAACACTGTCCCACTTTAACCTGTGACTTTGGCATAGTCATCTCTTTTTATGCCACATCTCCTGGAGATTAATCAATGAACAGGATTTCCTTTCATGTGCTTGACATGAGGAACTGATGTGAGTGATGACATAATAACTCAAACGTGTTATAGCAAAAGTAATTAGTTTGCTTTGGAAATTTAAGGAGTAGAAAGTACAGATATTTGTTTAAAAAGAGTAAAATTAAAAAGTATTCAGAAAAAAACTCAATGTAAGGTCCTGACTCTGCACAAATAAAGATATTTTATATTAAGTTATATTAAGGTTTAAACTGACATTAAGTTAAGTCTAATGAAAATAAGTTTTCTTTAATATCTTCCTGCTGGAAATGATTGAAACACGACTCTGCATGTCTGAAACCACAGCAGCCTCTGTAAGGCAGATAAATAGTTCTGTGTCTCCTGGGATTAATGTTATTTTAAAGTGAGATTAAGGTTAGTTTATGGTTAAGCCTGAAGGAAATAAATCTCAGTGTGATGTCCTCTGAGGTGATGGAAACACCACTGCGTGTGTTCCCAGTCATTAAATCATATTTTCCTTCTCTGAGCTCAGATGACCTTTCTTCACCCCTCAGGAAACTCGGAGCCCAGAGATTAGCCCGGTCCGGTGCCCAGAGAGGAAATGTGTTTGGAGTGTCGCTGTAATCTTTCCCCAGGAAACAGGAGCTGCTGCAGCAGCTGGCCTGGCCTTCCCTGCCTGATAAACACAGTTTATTCTGCGATCATTTAAATAGTTTATGGTGAAGCACAGAAATAAATATCGGCTCATATTCAGACATGATCGTCACCACTGATTCTTATTTCCTGTGGCTGGAAGGCTTTCTGGAAAATGTGAACGTGTGTTCAAAAAAAGTGATTTATAATTTGGAGATGGTGGGTTTGAGCTACACGTGCCCTGAGGGCCACGTCCTGTAAACAGAAGCTGAGTCGAGGTGAGTTTTCTGTAAAAAACCCTAAAGGCTCTAAAATCAGGACTCTGCCAGCCGCACAACAACTCATTTGTTCGTTAATGTCCGACAGCCACGCTTGCCAGTCGTCATTGGTTACCAAACAAGCAGGCCACAGAGAAACAATGGAGTCCTGATAGAAAGCCTGCAGCGTGAGAGGAAAACAGCCCCCCGTCACCTCCTCCATCACCTCCTCCTCCTCCAGAACAGGCCCGAGGGTGACGGAGAAGCTGTGTAATGTGACATTTAGAAAGAAAGGCTTTATGAGCTGCAGAGCGGAGAGAGGAAGACATGGAGGGAGGGTGGAAAAAGCAAAGAACGAGGATGACGATGTAGGGAAAGAATTAAAGAGGAGGGTCTGAGCTCTGCAGGAGTCCAACAACAGGAAGTTAAAACAAGTTGCCAGCCAATCCTCCGGCTACCTGCTGACATGGCGTCCAGTCTGCTGTCGCTCTTTATCAGCACGTTTTTAAAACGCAGCCCTGAGAATAGAGTCACTGCTGTAAACTCCGCTCTGTGACTATGAGAGGAAGATCACCTACGCTTGGACTGACCAATGTCCACAGTCTGCTTTTACAGGTGGTTTAACCACCAGCCTGACATCACCGCGTCCTCTTCCTCTCTGAAGAGTGAAAGGTACTGATCCTTTCATTTGATTCCTGTCAAGCTGAATTTGAAAAAGGAGAGTTCAACAATCCAAGATCAGGAGAAAGTCTGAATGTCTCCATCACTGGTTTAACTGGAAGCAGACTGGTGTCAGACAGTCTGAGGCCAGGCTTCCTCTGAGCCCTCACAGTGTGACCTCAGTAAACTGAAGGTGGTTTAAAAGGACAAATGAGGTCGTGACAGACTGATGGAGTGCAGATGGTTTGTGTGAGCACCCGTCCAAGGCGCAGGCTGGTACGCTGATGTTCACCTCTGTGTGGGAGGATTTCTACTATCTGCTGAGCTGCAGTCACACAGAGGTCAAAGCGAGGTCACGCCTGCAATACGAAGGCAGACGAAACAAAGAAAACCTCAATCTTCAACATTTAAACTGAGAAAAGGGACTTTCAAAGGCTCTGTGTATTTTTCACAGTGAATATCAACAAAGCTTCAAACACTGTCAGATTACAAATTTCTTTTCACGACCATCACCACGTCATCTTGACTCCCCCAAACAAAAAAACAAACAAACAAAAGAAAAACAAAATCAGGCAGTGCTGTTCACAGTTACTGGGTAGTGTCCCTCAGCACGCTTCCAGAAACTGGCCAATCAGAAGAAGGTTAGCTGTAAAGTGAAAAGAGCTAAAAAAGTTTGTTTCCGACAGAGTATGAACTGACGGGCTGCACCGACACGCAGGATCAGATAAAGAACTATTATAACATTTTGAACTGTGAATCATGCAAAGCTGCCCTGGCACAGTACGAAAACTGGCAGCTGGATGTGAGCAGAGCAGGAAAGTATATGTAGGTCGTTTAGTATCGGGGGAAGAAATGAACATGAGGTGAACTCTGACTGCAGGAAGCTGAATTTAACATAACATAAAGTAGATTTTACACTTTTTAGTGCATTTAAGCAATTCGCAGTCTGATTTTACTTGTGAAGCATTTTAAACACTACAGGAAGGAGTGTTTTTTCAAAATAAAAGCCTGAAAAAATATTTTTGGACTGCCTTTGAGTGGGTCACTTTTGTAAAAGCTCTTCATGAAGCTGAAGTTTACAAGAAGAAACAGAACAACAGCCTGCTGTCACACAAACATCCACCCCGAGCACCTGCTGGATGGAGATAGAGCTCATTCAGTCACTGATCAGCTGCTCCCGAACTTCGCTGGAAGCTCAAACCTGATTTCTGTCTGAGCAGATGGACGGCAGCTGAGTAAATGAGATGTTGTTGTTTATCCTGGGAGACTTCACAAAGACCACAACTATTTAAAGACACACACACACACACACACACACACACACACACACACACACACACACACACACACACACACACACCTGTGAGCTATAAAAGACCAAAGTCTGCTGATCGGGCCAGCAGCTGGTTAGGATTTCTGAGTGTGCTGCTCTGGTGTTACCCCCTCAGAGTCCACACAGTGACAGCAGGTGTACAATGAACTTTTATCCCTCCATCAGCTTTGTACCTCAAAGCATGCCCAGGTGTGAGAAATACGTGTTATTACTGCAGTATTCAGCGCAAAAACATGTACTCTATCAGTAGTTTAACACATTCACTTCCTCTGAACGCTTCCTTGAATAAAGGAGGTCAAAGCAGTTACCTGGACACTTCAAATGCTCTGCTAAACACAAGCAGGTCAGTCAGGAGGGAGCTGATCACCCACCAGACCTAGAGCAAGGATCTACTGGATTTCCAGGCTGTACACGTCACGCACAATGTTCAGGCCTCCGTCCTCCTCAGTGAGGAGAGCTTGATCCAGGAACAGTAACATTTACATCTCAGGGTCCTGCTTGGTTCTCTGAGCTGCTGAAGACCTGAAGCACCATCACTGGACAAAGGTAGTGGCATATGACACCAGCCATCAACCGCCTATATCATTCAGCCCCACTCACACCTTCATGCATTTGATCCGCCTCCAAATTAAATACCACTGACTCCCCGTCATCTGTTAGGACTGAAGAAGACTTTTGGATGACCCGTGAAACGAGTGCAGCCAGCGCCAGGCACGAGGAGCTTAGATACCGAAAACACCCATATATGAGCAGCAAACAAAGGACTAAATGTACCTCAGAGTTCTGGTTAAACGAGGCGAGGAGGGACAAGGAGATAGACAGGAAGTCAAAATCAATATAAGACACCAGACAAAACTATCGTAAGTAAAGTAAAACAGGAAACAAACAGTTGAACAGACTGAGAGGAGTATGAAGACAAAAAACAGATATATATCAGAGTTCCAATAACACAGCTTAACATCTCACCCTGACAGACAAACTTCAGGCACCCGAAATCCTGCCAAGTGTCCCTGGCTCCACAGGGAGGTGTCCCTCAGCAGGGACACTTGGCAGGAGCCGGGATCCGTTTGTCAGATGGCGTGATAGATGTGAGGTATATCCTCGTGTAGCAGTGACACTCCGGTGTCATCCTCATCAAGGCGCCTGCCTTCTGACAACACCACCCAGAGAAACCCGACACGTGAGACGCCTCAGAGGCTGTTTGGAGCTGATATGAATAAAGCCATGATTTCATGTGAGATTCCACAACTTAAGACACCCCCCACTGGATTACAGCGCAGGTGAGGGTCAAAAGAAACAGGTGGGTCAAAGAGAGATGTGCTGATCTGAGAGGCGATCAGGAGGAAGAACGGAGATGAGAGTTTTACAGAGACTGTGATGGAAAAAGAAACAAGAACACAGAGACCAGGAAGTATTCTCATCACATGATCCACAGACTGCTGCAGTGTCAGATATTTAAATATGTTCACTTCAGTTTTTATATGAACTGCTAGTTTACAGCGGCCATCACTATGGCCTTTAACCCCCCCCCCATAAAAAAGAATATCTATCTCCACATATAGATATAGATACAGTACTATGCAAAAGTTTTAGGCAGGTGAGAAAAAATGCTTTCAGAAAAGGAAGTGT